>NC_045484.1:2564821-2874321 GCF_009650955.1 Corvus moneduloides | reverse complement strand
CACTGGCAACACCAACTGGGTGCTGTGGAGAACTTGATGAGAAAAATTATTAAAAAAGATAGAAACGAGACAGAAAAAAGATACTTAGATCTGAAACTTCTTGCATCTGTCTCCACATTCCCTGCTGGTGTTTGTGACACTGTATGAAATTTAGTGTAAGTGAGAGCAGAAAGCAACCCAGGGATTCTGGAAGAGAAAATAGTGCTCAGTAAGAGCGGCATTACAGCAGTTTGGTATAAAAGTGATGGCAAAAAATACCACAAGTAATGAAGGAGTTTAGAATCACGGAATCCTAGAATGGTTTGGGTTGGAAGGGAGCTTCAAAGTTCATCTAATCCAGCCCTCCTGTCATGGGAAGGAACATCTATCACAGGATCACAGTACTCAAAGCCTGTGGAGAGCTATTCCAGCCCTCTGATCATTTGTGTGGGCCTGCTCTGGACATGCTTTAGTATCTCCACGTCCTTCCTGTGCTGGGCCCCAGGGCTGGAGGCAGCTCTGCAGGTGGGGTCTCACCTGAGTGGTGCAGAGAGGCATAGTGCCCCCTTTCCTGCTGCCCACGATGGGGGATCAGCTCAGGGCCCGGAGATTTCTGAGCACATTGCAGGGGCATGGCCACTTTTTCACCCCCCAGCACCCCCAAGACCTTCTTGGCACAGCTGCTCCCAATCCTTTCATCCCCCAGTCTTCACTGCCATTGCCCAGATGCAGGACCTTGCTCCAGACCTTTTGAACTTCATTAGATTTGCAGGGACCCACTTCCCAGGGTCCTATCAGGGTCCCTCTGAATGCTGTCCCTTCCTTCTACTGCATAAAATGCACCCTCTCAGCTTGGCATCCTCTGCATTTGCTCAGACAGTTAGGAATTATCACTGTTTTATAGTATTCTGAAAGTAGAGACAACAAGAAAAAAATGCAGCAATAATGGTTTAGTTCAGCCAAAATTTATTACTATATGTCAGGAAATAAATGTTGAATATTTTTCACGTAGATTCACACTAACACAGACATCTGATAATTGTCTGCTTACTTTAGTTTTAATGCAACCTGGATCATTTTCAGCCAATTCCAGGCGCTGTGTCCTAGCCTGACCAATCCACCCCACAGAGACCTTCATGCAGAGAATGAAAAGAGCTGCTCTGGAGATTTAATTCTTGGCACATGTCAAAAACATCCTGTCTCCACTACAGCACATTTGTTCTGTGTTTCCCAGTGCTCAGCTGCTGGTCAGAGCTCCCAACACTGACCATGATGTTCCCTGTTTAAAATACCTGCATAGAGATTTAGGGCATTTCTGATGGATTTAGAAACACATCCTAGATGCTTCAAAAAATCACAGAACCCCAGAATCGTTTGGGTTGGGAGGGACCTTAAAGCCCATCTAGTGCCACTCCCTGCCATAGGCAGGGACACCTTCCACCAGCCCAGGTTGCTCTAAACCCCGTCCAACCTGGCCTGGAACAATTCCAGCGAAACCCAAACCATCCTGTGATTCCATGACCCCATAATTTCATGTATTGTCCCTTACAGATTATGCTGAAACTTATCAGCTTTTTCCATTTTTGTAAACCATAGAAGGCTTGAGAACAAACCACAATGAATTAGTTTAAAAATACACTCACAAAAAGCCTACTCATTACAGCTTTGAACTTTGCCACTGATTACAGAATCATTTTGTGGTTAGTTAAGGATAAATTGTAAACATTCTGGCAGCAACAGAAAATTGTACAAGGAGAATCAGACACCCTCTCCCAGTTTACAAGGAAGAATAGAAGAACAAGGAAGCCTCTGGCATCTTCAGCAGATAATGGCAGACTTGATTAGCTCCAATTTCTTATTGAAAAGAACTCAGCTGGCACAATTAAGTACATTTCATATGTCTTAGGCAGATGTTCGTGAAAGTTTTTCAGATTTTTAAAACAGAGCACATAAGAGCACAAAAAATTATTCCAAGCTTCAAGAAAGCTCTTTTTTTTTTCCTGTCCCTGGTTCGTGCACACACCTAAATCAGGAGCTCAGATCTCAGCTTTGAGAGGAAAGTCAAGGAGATTGTACAACACATTTTCCTTCTCCCTGTGCCTTTAGAGCTTATGCTGGGCTAAAGATATGCAAAGTAATAATTGATTAAATGAAAAAAAAAATCAGAATAGCTATTTATTTAATTTTATTTTACTTTATTTTAAATTTTTTGTTTTAAATTGGGTTTTGGTTGGTGGTTGGTTGGTTGGTTGGTTGGTTTTATTTTATTTAAGCATGTCATCTTATTAGGAAGAACTTTGGGTTCTCTCAGGTGCTGTTCCATGCATATGTCCCCGTGAGGTTGGGATTTTGTTCCAGCTTCCTGCTTTAGTGGGCCAGGCTGCCCGTGTCAAGCAGCACGCTCAAATCCTGTTTCTGATGTCTCACTGGGGCTCTTCATCTGTTAATGTTTAAAGGTTTCTGTAATTCTGAAACACTGTAGAAAAAATTATGAACCTGGTCTAGAATTAATTCTAAGCCTAGGCTTAATCATGTGAGATAAACTGGGTGTAAATGTTCTTTTGTTTTCCTCTCTAGCACTCTCTTCATGAACAATTGTCCCATTTGATTTTTTTTTTCCATTTATCCTTCTTTCCTAAACTTCACCCAGGAATTAATGGTAGTCTGGTGGACAGAGATATTGCTGGAGCTTTTTTAGTTTCTATGGTGGCTAGTAACGATTTTGTGACCATTTTACTTGGCAGAATAATTTGAGGACATTCTTCTATTTACCTTTTGGTTTTTTCTTTATAAGAAGACAATATTTATTAATAAAGTATTAGGCAAGACCCTTATGTATATGTATGTGTATATATATATATACATAAACACACATATATATGTATACACACACATATCTATATACATGCATATATACATGTAAAATGTAAGTTTCTATTTTACATTTATATGCACATTCATAGATGGAAAGCATAAATTTTTTTACAGGTGGTTTGCTACTCAGTGATAAGCTAAAGGCTTGCTCATTCTGATTTGGGAGGGGAAATCAGAGCAACAACAAAAAAGAAGATTCCATGCAAGTCAAGCAAAAGATGTACAGGGAAAAAAATGAATTTTAAACATAAGATCACAAACGTGAGTGCCCCACTCCTCAAAGCAATCTGTAATGGCTGAGCAGTCTCCCACAATGCAGGAATTTCAGTTATAGGAAAAATTGTTTATTTATTTTTATTTATAAATATAATACCTAAATAAATAAATAAGATCTATCTACTTACAGGAAATTTTGTATAAGCAAAGGCTCTTCAGAGCCAGGCAAACTCTGGGTGTGGATGTATCTCCTTCAGAGAGAACCACAGTTCAGCAAAGGAACAAGAACTTATTTATACTGTGCCATGCAGTAAAATTCCAGGTGATTGTACCAGCGGAAGCCCAAACCTCAATGGAATCACTACACAAAACTCTCCATTGCTGGGTTTTCAGGAGCCTCCCCGGCTGACACAAGAGGACCTGGATGGCTGTTGGACAGAACAAGTGGAATATGCTCATTGGTTTTTGCTGTTAAAGCAGAGAAACAGGGCTTTGCTTCCTGACAGCTCCTGCTCCCTCTTCCATCTGAGGACTTTTGATCAGCTCCATGAACAAAGAAGATTTTTTGTGAATTGACTTCTCTGATATTGACTCTGCTTTTTTTTAAGTTTCAACATGAGAGAACGGAGAATTAGTTGCTGCAGGGATTCTTTTTTTTGTTTTTGTTCTGCCTGCATGAACATGAAAGAGCCTCGCTTGTGTCCACATTTGGAATTCTAATGTACTCCTTCATTCTTTGATTTAAAAAAAAACAAAATAAAATATCTGAGGAGCTCATGACCTTCTTTCTTTTCAGCTGAGGATGCAAAACTTGCAGTGCCCATCTCAAAGAGTTGTGAAAGATGAAGTGGGGGTTAAAATGTATTGAGAAATTAACTGTCATTTTTAGTAAATAATCCTATATCATAATAAGGGATGATCCATATTTGTCTCTGTATATTAGGAAAATGACAATTATTTAATTGGTTGTAGCTCTCCAAGCACTTTCTCTTTAGCTTTCTACACACCCCTAGTACCTGTGTGAGTTTGTAAGTAAAGATTGCTCTGATAAGTAATGTGATGCCAATTTAGACCATGGATACTGAAACACATAATTACCCTCATTATCTTCTTTTAGTACCTGTGTTTTACCATGTGCCATACACTTTATTGCCCAGCCTTCGGGGGTTAAGAGTCAGCTACACACTTCAGTGATCTGGAGGAACCCAAAAGGGAATAAATCAAAATAACCACACCTCACATAATATATTTTTCTATGAACACTTCTTTTGAAAATAATTATTTGAATGCTGTATTCTTATTGACAGCCAAGCCCCTTCCACCTTAAAGCATCTTTCTCTCATTTATGTCAGTTTTAAATTCCATTTCATATTGTTAAAGATTAGTCAGTGGTGGATTCTTGCAGTCAGTTAAAGCCAAGTGCTGTGCTTTGTTTTGCCTTTGCAAAAGTCATCAGCTGTGTTTTGTTGTAGGTTTAACTATGCAACAAAACATATTTTTAAAAAGATTTTTACAACAGCAATATCATCGTGTGTTGGGTCTATATTACATATATAAACTTGTTTATAACTTGAGCCCTTTGAAATACAAAACAATGTGTGTCAAAGAAAACTGAATGAAGAACTTGGGTAATCTACAGAATTTATTTATCCACATTCAGCAAAGGAGACAGCATTTACTCAGATTAAATATGCATTTCCTGAGACTATTCATAAACTGCTTCTCCCTTTTGTTTTTCTTCTATTCAAGTCTTCCAATTACAGTTTTCAGGACTAGAGGAGATATCTACAATGGGATTAGGCCCCTAAAGCCCCAACTGAACAAAGCTGGTCACCTGGGGTACCTTGCCAATCATAAGCAACATGGCAGATACAGGTTTTGGGATCAAATCAAATTGAATAGAACAGTAATTCCAAATGGAAGGGACCAACAAAGATCATCTGTCCAACTGCCTGAGCACTTTAGGGTTGATCAAAAATATATTATTAAGGGCACTGTGTTAATGCCTCAATCACTGCCAGGCTTGGGGAATCCCCCACCTCCCAAGGAGACCCGCTCATTGTTTGACCACCCTCTTGGTAATTCCTAATACCCAGTCTGATTCTCCCCTGACACAGTTTTATCATTCCCACGGCTCCTGGCACTGTGTCCTGGGGAGAACAGAGGGGCATGTCCCTCTCCATGTCCCCTGAGGAAGCTACAGAGATCCAGGAGGTGAGCCCTCAGCCTCGGTTTCTCCAAAGCTGACGAAACAAGAGTCCTCAACCACTTTTTCTTGGAAAGTTGTGCCTTCCAGCACTGCCTCCAGGGTTCTTCAGCCAGATGTATCCCAAAGCTCCACAATCCTTTGACATCTGCCCTTCAGCCAGTTCTTCACTCCGTGCATCACGAGCCTGCTCATCCCACAGCTGGACAACTTGGCCAGAAGGATGCTGTGAGGGACAGTATCAAAACCCTTACTAAGAACCAGGAACACTACATCCAGTGCCTTTCCTTCAGCTGTGGAGCTGTGACCTTATCACAGGAGGAGACTGGATCAGTTAGGAGGGACCTGTCCTTTGGGAGCCCATGTTGATTGTACAATGGCCTTTCAATAGCAGCCAGTGCCATTTCTCCATATTTTATCCAGGTGCTGAGTTTAGACTCCCAGGTCTGTAGCGCCCTGGGGTCTTCCCTCATGTCCTTCTTGTAAATTGGACAATTGTGCTTGTACAGCTCAGTCTCCTGGAGAAGAGAAGCTTTGGAGTGACCTAATTGTGGCCTTACAGTGCCTAAAGGAGCCAATAAAAAAAAGGAAGAGAGACTATTTACAACGGCCTGGAATGACAAGACGGGAGGGAATGGCTTCCCACTGCCAGAGGGCAGGGTTAGATGGGATATTACACAAGGAATCCTCTCCTGTGAGGGTGGGGAGGCCTTGGCACAGGGTGTCCAGAGAAGCTGTGGCTGCCCTGGATCCCTGGAAGTGTCCAAAGCCAGGCTGGAAGCAGCTTGGAGCACCCTGGGATAGTGGAAGCTGTCCACTTCTACTCATCCCTAGCCCTGATATCCCTGCCTTCTTCCGGGCATAAAACAGATACTGGGCCTACCTCAGTAGTGCACATCAGGACTTTTGGAGGTCTGTTTGCCAGCTCAGGTTGCTCCTCTATGAAAATTTAAAAGTGCATTTCACAACCCCATGAAAAGACTACTTCCCAAGATTTTCAGAACATAGCACCTTCATCTATCCTTAAAAGCTGTCCCCTTATCTTAGTCAGAAAATTCAGCTTCACCTTGTATCACTGGAATAATGCATTTTTCAAATACAAAAAAGGAATAAATCAGCTTCCTCCTGTTTAGCCAAAACAAAGTAATAGCATTCGTTGGACTCCCACCCGCACTGTTTGTTTCTTTCTCTTTCCTTTCTCTGTTATATTCCCACAATCTATATAACAGCACAATCTTTGTGTTCTTTTTTCACCATAATTACCTTTTTTTCAAGTATTATTTGTTCTTATATCACCAGTCCATACCATGTACTTTTTTCTTAACACAGGCCCCAGATTTCAGTGGAATCTGGAAGCAGGTTCCCAGTTTCTCATGGTACTCTGGAGGATTTCTGGACAGGACAAGCTTATCTTTTGACATTTGTATTTTTCTGCCACTCTAAATATTATATTGCCACTGCCTTCCTGAAAAGTTCATAGCTGTTTATGACTGCTTGCTCTCATATCTTACAATCCAAAACCCACTCCTTTTATTGGCAGAAGTATCCTCCTTGTGCCCAAATTAATGGTTTCAAAAAGCCCTGAATGATCCAATTGTATCCATCCCTTTGATCTTTGCACTTGGTCTATTTATTCTCAGATTTTCTGTGCTATACCAAGTGTTCCTTCTCTTTTTGTTTATTCTCTGTGCTGGCTTATATGTTATTGAATCCATGCAATTCCACAAGATTTTATTGTATATTATAGCTAGTTTTTAGGAGGGGGAGGGGCAAAACAAAGATCAAATGCGCAACAGTAATAGAGAGTTTAAAAAAACCAAACCAACAAAATACAATGTTCAGTTTTAAAATAAAAAAACCTCCAAAATACTGTCTGAAGTCATAAGACCTCTTGAAAACATGCAAAGACAAATCCATCTTACATTTACTGACAACTCAGCTAAAACTCAATTTTCATTTATCTGGAGCTCTGTATGTAGTAGAGGGGACTAAGGGTTTATTTGCCCAGTGAATTCAGTGGGTGAAGTAAGAATATATGAGCAGCTTTGTTAAATGAGAACAAATATCTGTGTCATGCACTGCTGTGGTTTGGACAGGAGCACAGAGGAAGGGAAGGTTCCAGTCTGCCCTTTGGGCTCTCCAGGCTGTGAGACATCATCTGATTCAACAGGAAGGGCACTCTTACCAGCTCTGAGCTTTTCAAAACTCTCCAGAGCATTACATTCCATGGAATGTTTCCACAGACATTTCTCCAGTTTCATTATGCAGCCTGAGAAAAAATTATTTTCCCCTTACTGTGTTTAAATGTGCTGCAATGATACTGCTAAATTATTGCTCTCAGATTTTGTACTTTGACCCTTTTTCTCCTCCTACCATTGAATGTTTCACCCCCTGGCACTTCTTATCTGAATGAGGAGCCTTCCATTACTATGTGAAAGAATTAACTTGATCTCCATCACCCTCACAGCCCATCCCCATGTACCTTCTACTTCTTTTACCTTCTTTTCTGGGGTTGTAAAGCAAAGCCACATGTAACAGGCAAGAATTCTGATACTTGCTCAGTTTTTCACACACAGTTTGTTTTTGAGTGCTACAAACTGACTTACTCATTGAACTGTATACCAACAAAAACTTCTGACAATGAAAACCTCTGTTGTTACCTTAGATTAACGAGGAGGTTCTGATTTATTATGGCAACAGCACCAGCGCTGGGCATCCTACAGCACAGATTTATTTACGAGTGCAGATGGAAGGCTGTGTTTGTGCAGTTAAGTGCTCGTTACATACAAAGCAGCTGTTAGGAGTGCCTGGGGTGAAAATGCTGATTGGGGTGCTAATAAATTATTCCAACCAAACTCTGTGCAGAGAGGTCTTTTCACTGGTGCAGATGACGTTGAGCATCTGTGTATCCTTCAGTAACTGTTCCCGGCCCTCACCGGCCCGTGGGCAATGTTACACAAGAAAAACCCTGTGGGCAACATCCAGTTTTGCTCTCCTTGTTACCTTCAGTTTTAATTTTTCATTTTCTGTGGCTCCCAGCAATTCTGTTGTCTCTTGCAAGCAACATGTTCCTGGAGAGCTGAACAGGAAGGAGGAGCACACAGAGACAGACAGGGATTTTCTCACTCCAATTCCACATGCCATTTGCATGATTGTGCCTGGAAGGGATCAGATCACTTCTGCATTGATAAATCTGAAGTGGAGATCAGAACTGCTCCATCCGAGGACAGGCTGGCACTAAATGCTGATGCTTGTCAACACCACACAGTGTTGTGTGTCTGTCGCCTACTCATTAATCAGTTTTGCCTGGTGTGTCTCTACCTACTGACAGGGGAAAGCTGCTGCTCCTCTTCAGCAATAAAACTGAGGAAAAGCTGAGGAGAAAGCTTTTTTGCACAAGAGAGACTTAAATACCGTCTTTACGTTACGACTTGTGGTTTGTTTTCGTAGATCAGTGTCCTGCTTTGAAAGACAGGTGTCTGCCAAGGAAGGCAAGAACCTCCCTTGGAATGGAAAAAAGTATGATCCCCTTCCCTCTGAATAATTATAACTTTGAAATGAAGGGGCTTTCAGGCAAAGATATGGGAAAAGGAATTCTTTATTAGTATGTCTACGTATAACAAGGCAACCACGAGCAGCACCACAAACGCGGCGCCGGCCCCTCCCGGCCGCGGGCCCTTCCCCCGGTGCAGCTCCGCTCGCGGCCGCCAGGGGCGCTGGCGGCTCCCGGCCGGGCAGGGCCGTGCGGTGGGGCCCCCGCGCCTGCAGGGGGCGCTGTGGCGCCAGCTCGGCCCTCACGCAGGAATGGCGGGCGGGCCGGGGGGGACAGGGAAAAGGGACTTCCTTTACAAACTGACGGTGGGCAGCCGGTCCCGGTGCCACTCCGGATAGCAAAACAAGCTGTAGCAGGGACCTCAGAGCAGCAAGCTGGAACGGCAGGGACAAGCAGATCCTAGAGTATCAGAGTGAAATGTATCAGAAACTCCGCAGCTCTTGCAGGAGCTGTGGGGTGTGTAGAGAAATGGCTGAGTGAACAGGGACGTGTACGTGCACAATCCAAGCTATATTAGTGAACTGTCCTTGACTAGGGAAAAAAGAGAAGAGCAATGCTGATGTGGCAAGCCGACAGGATGTTGGGGAGGGGGATGCTGACCATAGAAAGAGAAAGACTTATGTTAGTTAGTCGCGTGCATATTAATCTGTAACCAATCGCTTGCTATTAAAGGCCGCGTGAACAGTAGCCGTAACCCAATAGTATGGAGCTTGCTTATGCGTGCTTGGAGAATTAGGGTATAACTATGGGTCTGACAATAGAATAAATGGAGTTCCATCATATCTCTATGAGAAGCGTGGTTCATCCCAGCAGATCTCTGGCTATTGGAGTGTCCGGGTGTCAGGTTAAAATGTAGCAAGAATTCCCTAAGCAGCAGCAGATAACAGCTGGGCTGGGTGGGGAATCACTCCCCAGGATTTCTCACCAGCAATGGCTGGTCCTGGGGTCTGGGCTGTGCAGGGGGGAGAGGCCCTGGCCAGGAATGGGGTGCTCCTGGGAGGTGGAACGGCATGCACCAGCTCTGGGCTTCCCAACAGCAGAGAAGCAGAAAAGCAACCCAGCAAGCCCAGTCACAGTGCTGAAGGGAAAGAAAGAAAAGAAGCAGGCAAAACCCACGAAGCAGCAGTATCTCTGGTCAGAGACACCAGTTGCGTGGCCATCTGAATCCCCCATCTGAAAGGAAGGAGCTGCCCCTCACCCCATCCCCAACTCTTGCCAAAACCACGGTCTGGCTTTCACTCATCGCAGTACTTCTGGGGCTGGGGGCATTGGTGGGGGGGGACAGCAACCACCCTAGACACAAAGCAAAATAAACCCCAAAAATGGTTAGGATCAAAAAACCATCCCCAAGATAATCAGCTGCTCCAAAGAGATGCTCCCACTTCCTGGTGTACCTTGGAGTTTACATCTCCCCTGCATGAAATTTGAAGGGGAAAGTGTTTGATCCTGTCTTAATTTCTCTCAGACATGTTGCTGACTTAGAATTTTTCGTCTATGACTCTTCAAGACCTAATAAATCTTTGAGTTTTGTCCTCTTAGTATTTCCCTTTTTTTTCATTCTCTTTTCTTCCCTTTTATTTGTTTCTCTGTTTTTGGCTCATGTCTTGCCCAGCTAAGAAAATAAATTCTCTCTTAATCTTTCTACTTTAAGAAGCATTCACCAGATGAATATTTTCCTTATAGTGAAAATATCTAGATGGAAGATACATTTTTTAATTCACCAGACAGAAAAAGATAAGCAGGAGAGGCCAAAATGTATTTTTTCCTGCTCAAATCCGCCATCTGAACCTGGGAATCTCAATTAACAAGCTTTATCTCGACACTATGAAGTCACTAAAAAGCGAGAGCAGTGTTGGGATGTTTTTGAGACATTGCCAACATGCATATTCACACTTCAACTCTCTTGTTCTGCTCCTATTACTATTGGGTCCTTGTTTTCTTTAAATAAAATAAATAATCTAGCTTGAAAATCAATGTTTTCTGTTTGTGTACTCAATAGACAAACTACAAAAGCAGATATTAAAACAACCCTCTCCAGATCAAATGCAACCAAAACTATAAATAGGAGTAATTAATCACATATGCGTTCAACCTGGAAGGCACTTTTGACTCCATATTGTTCTGACACCAATTTTTTTTAAGGCTCTGATTGTAGGAGTTGCCTCTTCGTGCTGAAAGAAACCTGGAGCATGTGGTAGAAAGGTTTGAATTAGCAACGATGCCATTTTCAGTTAGTAAGACATTCTCTCTGTTTCCAATAATTGGAAGCTCTCAGATTTCTTCAGTCCTGCCACTCTCAGTGACAGAGATACTTTAATCAGCCACTCAGAAAAAACTCCCATCTTTTGTCTAGTAAGACATAAAGAAACTTTTTCAGTTAGCAAGTTAGGACTTCTGTGCTACATTTTCTGTTTTTCACTCCGTTTGTTCCACCTGGAACGTGAAACTGGCTGAGGTGGCTGGCCGAGCCTGCAGGGATAGAGTTGCAGTCTTAAATTGCACATACTCTTTGCTTTGGTTGGTTGGGTTGAGGTCTTTATGTGTGAGAGTAACTCTGCACGTTTCATTTATGATTTGATCACCTTTTCCTGTTTGAAATTGCCAGTATTATGCTGAGAACACAGAGAAACTGAGATGTCAAAATACAGTTTTCTAAAAGCATCAACTGAAATGTTTCCACAGAGTCTTGTAACCATCCACAGAAATTAGTTGTGGTCTTTACAGAGTTATCAGCTTTCATGATACTCACCAGGGGAGGCTGAGGTTGGACACCAGGAGGAATTTCTTCCTGGAAAGAGTGGTCAGGCCTTGGAAGGGGCTGCCCAGGGAGGTGTTGGAGTCCCCCTCCCTGGAGGTGTCCATGGAATGACTGGACGTGGCACTCAGTGCTCTGGGCTGGGGACAAGGCGGGGGTCAGGCTCAAGTACGACTCGAGGGCCTTGGGGGCCTTTTCCACTCTCAGTGATTCTACTCAGCTGCTCACTTGGTATTTTTGATAAAGCATAAAGATGAGTTATAAAATTTAAGAGCAAACTGGAGAAGATGTGGATTGGGACAAGGTGATGTCAGCTTTGCTATCCAAGGAGAGGAAAGAATTCCCTGGATTTCCCCATAATTCTGTGATTGCAATCAGCAGCCAGTGCTAAGGAGAGATTATACACGAGACAAGAGCATGTTTGCACCATAAAATCATATAATACTCACAAAAAGGAGTAGCTAATAAAAGAAAAATTATGAAAGCAAAGAGAAGAAAATGCAGCCACAAAATTTCCTTTCAGTTTAAGTCAGATCCAATGTTTTCCTGCATCTGTCCGTGACTGTGAGACCTAATGGCACTGGGGTAGAGTCCAGATAGGGCTGAGAGCTGCTCAAAGTCCTTGTGATCCACAAGGTCTAATTGCACTGATATTTTGGTCAGACAATAGTGTGCTGCTTCCAATGGCCCTTTCCAGTTGTACTGGGAAAAGGTCAAAGCCTTCCTTTTAAAGAACACTCCAGGTTCTGTTTCTGCATTGTTTGGGTCCCTTTCATTAGATTGTGTATGGATATAATAGCTCTATATCTTGTTTTTATGATCTGATAAAGACTAGCAAAAATGGCTGTATCCAATGAAACGCTTAATGACCCCTCCAATGTCCTTCCGAGCGGATATCCATGTTTTATTGGGTTCTTCCATTAGCTACTGCCAGTGTTTGCAATAATATTACTGAGATTAAGATCTCTGCCTGCAGCTTGGAGGTAAACTGTTTATAATCCAAGTAAAACGTCTGGCCTTTTTGGGACAAAAAGGGAAAAACATCATTACCAAGACTGAGGAACAGGTGGTTTGTGAGCAAGGCTGAAGTGCACACCCAGGGCCATGTGGATTTGCAGATCCTGCCAGGAGAACACAAGGTATTTGCATTCTGTGGGAGCTGGAGCTCTGATTTCCATCCCCATTCTTGCACACAGGCTGCAGTGACGCTGTGCCCCATGCAGAGCTCTGCTGCTGCCACTGCCTTTGCAGAAAATCTTGGGGAATGGCAATCTGTTATTCCCAGGAATTTTTAGCAATTGTGTTGTAAATAGCAGTGCATAATTTTTTTGTAATAAAACTTTCAAAAATGAATTTAATTTCAGGTCATGCAATAAACACCAAGTGTGCTCTATACTGATTTCAAAGCGACAAGATTATCTATCAATTTTTCAGCAGACTGAAATGAGTTTCAAAGTTTATGGGCTTTTGCTCACTTCCCTCCAACTTTACTAGGGACAAATATGTGATTTGGAGTGAAAATTACAATGGGATGTTTTTTTCATCATCTCAGTCTTCAAATGAAAAGCAAATGTGGTTATTGCAGGTAATGTTACTGACTCAGGGAATAGTCAGTGTGGGAACTGAAGCCAAAATGGAGTCATAGCACCCCCCCCCCCATAAACCTTCCTGGCTAATTTGCTCATTGCTCCGGTCACAGCACAGCTGTGTGGGAATTCTTGGCACCCAGGAGCACTCCATTTTCATTCCATCTCAACATTCAAGAGCAGAAATCTTTTTAAGGCAGTCCTGCAGTACTCATTTAGAGTTAATAACCAATCCTCCTGGGGCCTGGCGTTGTGGCGAGAGGGAGAACGCAGTGTTTTAGTGGTGCAGCTGTAGTGCTATAAAGAGCACATAAAAAAGAATAAATCTATAGCATCACTTTTCCTTCTGCTAGAAATAAATAGCAAAACATGCTACTTCTTTGGGTTGAGTAGAGAACAGCATTAAAGAGTAGTACCACACTATTTTTATAAGCTGCTGGAGAGGGTGATGGGTCTGAAAAGTCAGGATTCAGGAGCAGTGCTGAGTGCTGGAGGCAACAAGATAAATGGAAATCTTCACCTTCTCTTTTTTTTTTTTTAACCCTAAATAAAGCTTGAAAGTGGCTTGTGATTTCTTAATTTTAAAAAATTAAACTTGTCTTTTTTAGACCCCTACAACAAAAGAGAGCTAGACTAAGAAACTTGTACCTCAGGTAAGAAGAGAAAACTGGCCTTGATTGCTGCTGCAAAATTTGGAGCTGACTATTTTTAATCATAAAATAATGTCTACATATTTAATTATGAATACATTTTTTCCTTGTCTAAACACTAGAATTTTTTAGAGAATTATGCAAAATATGTTTTTTTAGAACAAAGGGTGTAAAAAAAATTTTCCCCCTGCATTTCCTTTTCTGACGAAGGTTGTATACAGAACTATATCGTGTGTTTGCATATAGTACTAGACATGTGTAAACCTGGACCTATTTGCAAACAGGTCTGACTTCCAATGCGTGTATAGAACTTCAGATCATGTCCTTGAGTTTACTCTTCTTTTTTGAAAGTCTAAAGGTCCCATTTCCTTGATTTTCTTACAGTTTTCTCTTATATTTAATTATTGCTTTCTTTAGAAAGCAGAAAAAGGACCACTCAGATTAGCAGCTATACTTTTTTCATCAGTGCAAGAATAGCTTGGCAATATCCTTGATTTTCTAGTAAGGAGAGCAAAGTGGTTACATAGCAACAAAATTCAAATCCTTATAATTTGGGTTTGGTTTTTTTTTCAAATCTGCCTTGACAGAACTGCATTGACAATGCTAATTTAGGGGGTTGATGTGTCTATAAGAATAGTTTCTAAGGTTTTCAGGACTCAAGGGTTTGGCTCTGTATTGACTAAAGGTTGACAGGTCCGTTACAGCTCTGGACACAGAAGAATTAAAAATAAGATTGGATAAATGTTATGTCTTTTGTGTTTCACGGAATTACAGAATATCCTGAGTGGGAAAGGACCCACAGGGATCACCCAGTCCAGCCCCTGGCCCTGCACAGACACCCCAACAATCCCACCCTGTGCATCCCTGGCAGCGGTGTCCAAACGCTCCTGGAGCTCTGGCAGCCTCGGGGCCGTGCCCATTCCCTGGGGAGCCTGGGCAGTGCCCACCACCCCAGGATCTCCAGCCTGACTCTCCCCTGGCACATCTCCAGCCATTCCCATTGACATGGTGTTAATTAAATCAAGATCCATTGCTGAATGAAGGATCCTTTGTAAGAGTTGTCATTATTTGTTAATTATTTAATGTTCAGTAACACTCAAACTTTCCAACCTCTTATAAATAGAATTCACATGAAGTGCTTTCCAAATTTCCTTAAAATATAAGCCATTCTCCGGAGAGTCAACCTCCTTATGTACTGAAGAGCTTCAATAATTTTTCCTTAACCTCTTTGTGATATGCAGTAACTCAACTGAAGTCTATTGCCTTTGTTTTAGAGATAATAGGCTTCACTTAAGAGAGATCATGCCCTCTGCCAAAGGGCTAAACAGAGAAAAAGGGCTCTGAAGTACATAGGCATTGAAGTCTTATACGGAAAAATTCTATATGTTATTTCCTAAATCAAATCATTGCCTATGAATCTGGCAGATCTATTTTAAATATCTAAAAATGATGGAGCTTTATGTTTGTTAACCAAATGCGGTCACAGGCCATCCATTTCAATCAAGCCTTGAGTGACGAGGACTAACAACCATTAAACTTGAAAGAAACTCATTGAATGGATTTACAGAGGTTTCAGAGAAAACAGAGAGAGATTTTGATGGCTTCTGTAATGTAACAGGTTATCAATGAAGTCCTCCAAGGAACCACCCTGAAATATCTGCTGTTCGAAATCCTTCCCTGTGAGGGTGGGGAGGCCCTGGCACAGGGTGCCCAGAGCAGCTGTGGCTGCCCCTGGATCCCCGGCAGTGTCCAAGACCAGGCTGGACGGGGCTTGGAGCAACCTGGGACAGTGGAAGGTGTCCCTGCCCATTGCACAGGATGAGCTTTCAGGTTCTTTCCACCCCAAACAGTTCCATTCCTCCACGATAGCTCTAGAATAAAAGTTACTATGGTTTTCATAAGAAAGGACCAAATTAAGCCACTTTGTTCTGCATACACAAGAACTTTCCAGAAGCCAAGAGAGGCTCAGTGCTTGAGAGTTCATGGTCAGGTGTCCTCATTCAGGATTGCAGGCTGCACTCACATAATCCTGTTTTCTGACTTAAGCTCTACCAGTATTTTCTAAGCTTTTGAAATCAGAAAGATGTGGTTTAGTCAGGTACTCAGAATTCATTCCAAAAAATAATTTACATCAATCTAAACCACCTCAGCCACTTCTGTGGCACTTCAGTTGCTTCTCTGTACCGTCCCTGTGTTCAGGAATCTGCACTGGCATCGTTCCTTACCAGCTTACACCTTCCACACACACTGCTCCAGAGAAACCAAGCAGAAAGGTTGGTGCCAACCAGGGCCCAGCACCGTCCAAACACTGCAATGACACCAAATCAGCCAAATTATTGACGCAGAGAGGAATAAAAAGTAATAAAGTAACTGGTGCTTGGCTTCACTCCAGTTGGTCACAGCTGACTGCATGAATGCCTCAGCCAAGAGCTACAGGCAGGGCAGGGAGTTTAAAAGGAGGAGCAGTTGTGAGACTGAACAGGACTCTCTGCTTCAGATGCAAAACTCTGGTGACGTGGAGGAGATTCAGATGATCAGTACAGGAGCTCCTGTTGGGCACTGGAAATTGGGCACATGGACCAGGCTGGGAAATGCACGGGAAGGAAGGATTGGTGCAGGAGGTGCTCAGCAGCCGCCTCAGTGGGCTGCAGGTCCCCTTTGCCTGAGTTCAGGAGGATTCTCCCTTTCCTTTGCAACAGCCTGGCAAGCACGGAGCCTTTCAGCCCACACCATTCCCCCTCTGGGTGAGCACCAAGACATTCACAGCCTCGCAAGGCTGCGTTGCCACCCCACGTGCTGCAGCCCCTGCCAGGCCTGCTCAGGGAGCCCAGGCAGCTCTGCACACATCTCCTGGCAATTGCTCATTTGGGAGCAAGCAGGAGCCGCACCCTGCACAGACACACCAAGCATCTGCTTTGCTCTGAACCCCAAGGACAGGCAGTGTCCAGCGTGGCACTCTGGGCCATCCTGGAGGTTTCAGCTGCACACTGGCTGTTGCCAAGCACGTGTCCTGCCAGGCTCCTTGTCTCAGGAGATTTTCACCGAGGCAGCAAGAGCTGCACTGGCAACTGCATTTTAGTGCTGCAGCACCTCTGGGGGCACCTGCCCCAGCGAGTGGGATCCAATGTCCTGGCAGCAAAATGCCTGTGTGCCTCACAAGGAGTTCCACAAAACGGCCTGGGAGCTGCTCCCCTGCACAACAGGGACTTGTGCCACATCTCCTTGCCATGGCTGAGAGCACTCCTTCCTGCAGAGATCCTACAGAATCATCCCTGCACCAGGGCAGCTCTCGGCGAGGAGAACTGCACCCAAAAAAGGGGCTTTTGCATCAAACAACCGCCCTGTGCCCCAGGAGTCACAAGGACTTGCTGTCCCCGCATCCCTCCCGGCCCAGGCAGCGCCTTTCTCCTCTGCCCCACCCAGCACACCCTGCAACGCCCCAGAACCAAAAGGCTTCGGGCTCCAGCATTTCCCCCCAGATCAACGACTGCAGCGCAATGAAAACAACAAGCACTTCTGATTTATCAATTCAATCACTTTATTCAATTGTTTTATTTCAATGAAATCATCTTATCTATATCTAACCTGTTCTAACTGAGCAACAGCTACAGCTCCACTGCCTAAGCAACATATTCCAGAGGAGCATATTCCAGAACAAGTGCTGAATAAGATTATCTCTCAGAAACAAAAAGAGCTTCCTACCCCTTTTCTTTACAATCTAATGTCCAGTTTAAACCTTCAGAGCTCTTTAGCTTAAACACTTGGCTTTCTTATGCCACTACCTAGGCTGAGCCCCAGTTTGTAATTTATTAATTAAACAGGAATAGAAGGCATGAGATTGGCCTTTATTCTGTTATCTAAAACACTAGCAGGGAGCTCTACTAACATCTACCCCTACTTTCCCCTACAGACTTTAATTCTATTCATTCTCCTAGTTTTGCTCCACCAATTCTTGAGGCACAGCTACAATGGCACCTCAGTCAGGAGCTTCCTGGCCCTCCAGCAGATCGACACTGCCACTGAGCTTGGTGTCGTCTGCCAAATGACTGAGGGTGCCCTTGGATCGTCTTGTCCAGATCAATGAAGATGATGTCGATGCCATAGTCAGGGTTTTGGTTACTCAGACCAGAATCCTGACTTGCTTTGGCACTTGCTTTGCCGTGTCTTGTTTTCTAGTCATGTTTGTGTCCCAAAGAAGAGAACCAGGGTCTGTCTTTGAGGACCTGCCAGATCGGTGAAGGTGCCTTTAAACCCGGTTGGTTGGGGAAGGGCTCCTATCCATGCCAAGCCTGCCAGTCGGATGCCAAGAGCTGTGATGGATGCCTGGGACAATGCAAAGGCATTCCAGATACTCCAGCCATGGCATCTGCTTTGTGCAGGGCCTGGCTCAGGTGCCTGTGCACAAACACACGCGGTGTGGGGAGCACAGCAGAGGAAGGACAGAGCATTCCAGGGCTCATTGCAGGGCTCATCCCTCCGTGGGTGTTCCACCATTGGCAGCATGGAGCCATGGTGGGACGGCCTCTATGCCTGGAGCACTGGAATGAGGTGTCTGAGGCTCCCGAACGCCCTGCGCAGAGCCCTGAGTGCCCTCCTGAAGGGGGACGGCCTCGGCATGGGCACAGCTGCAGTTTGGTCACTGCTTTGCGACCATAACTCACTGGGGAGGGACACTGAGCCGCTGTCTTCAGCAATGCTCCCGCTCAGGTCTCCGTCTTCGGCCCAGGCCTCACATGGGAGGGACCCTGAGCTGCTCTCCTCCTCACTGCTCCAGCTCAGGTGTGTGACTTCTGCCCACTTTGTGGACAGCCCTGGCAAACTGCACACAGACCTGAGCTCCTTGGAGCGGGACCCCTCCTCAGATGGTGCCTCTGACAGGCACAGCTCTGCTTCTGCCCCTGCCCCCTGCCCATCGAGATCTTCCAGCTGGCTGGGCGAGGGGCTGGGGGAGCTGCGGTCCATAGCCGGGTATGGGGTCGAGGCCCTTCTCCGGCTGTGAGGGGCTCTGCTGGGCAGAGCTGGGGCTGGGCCTGTGGCTGTGCACGGGTGAAGGTTCCCGTGCTCTGCCCATGCCTCGCGTGGCCTCACAGGGGGCCTCTCTTCTCCAAGTCTCCTATCCACTTCCCAGTCTCGTCTAGGATGGCACAGGCCCTCTCTTCAATCTCTGCTATTGCCAGGGCAGCCGCCACTGCTGCCCCTGCCCCCTGCCCACCGACAGCTTCCAGCTGGCCGGGCCAGGGGCTGGGGGCGCAGCAGGGGCTGTGCGGGGCAGCTGCCCGGCTCTGTGCCCCTGCTGCGGGGGCCGCTGCCGCCGTCCCTGAGCCCGTGCCCTGGTCCAGGTGCCGCTGTGTCCCCGGCTGCTGGCCGCGTCGCCGGATCACAGCCGCCACCCTGCTCAGCATGGCCCGGGAGCCGCGCCGCAGCGAGTGCAGCAGAGCCTGCCCGCAGCCCCTGGGGCTGTGCGGGGCCGCTGCCCGGCTCTCTGCTGCTGCCGCCTGCGCGCCAGGGGCAGCACAGGAGTCACGGTGCTCCTCAGCTTCCTGCGGGGCTGCCCGTGCCTCGCAGCTGCGCCCCTGCACGGAGGAGGCCGAGGCTGAGCACCCGGCACTCGGACAGCGGGGCAGGGGGCTCAGAACCAGCTGCAAACCGGCTGGAACCAGCTGGAACCGGCGGGGACAGGAGTGTGCAAAGAGTGCGGTGACAGAGCTGTCACACAGCTCCTCGCAGTGACAAATCAGCCACTGCCAATGGAAGCCGTGGATGTGCCACAGCTTTAACAAAGTGTGTTTTCACATCATGCACAGCACTAAAGATGTAGAAGGCATCACTGCAGGCTAAACATTATTTATAAATAATTACAAATTCTAAAGAATTTCAGAAAATGTTCCAAAAAATCCAAGAGCATCATTTTATCAGTGTCTATTAAGTGTGATAATTGGAATAGTGTCATGGATGTTCCTAAATCACAAGGTTATTACCACCGGCTGAGGGGGAAGATTGATCATCATCTTCCTGCTCTTGTTCCCTCTGACCAAGGACCAGGTTTCCAGCAGAGCAGTGGAGCTGGCCCAGTTCTGAAAGCAAACACTTCCACGGAGTGTAGGGAAAAGGATGGAAATAGGACTAGACTGCAGAACCAAATAGATTTGAGATAGATACAGATAAATAAGAGAAAATTGGATTGCAGGTTAGAACTAAATAAGAATGTCAAGAAGCCCATCTGTTGGTCATGGATCATAGTGGGTTCCAGGTAGGACGATAAGTCCAGGCATGTCTGGGAAAAAAATTAAAAGTCTTCCCAAGAGTGACAGACCTCAGGACTGGGGAACATTATATAAATAGGAGACAAGTGATAAAAAACCAGAGGTGAGGATAAGGGAATACAGATGAAGTGACTGGAGAGAGGGGAAAAACACAATCCTATGTTGTTTACACACTCAAGCCAACAGAGAAAATAAACAGTTCTTTTACCCCCATGAACTTTTCAAACCTGTCCAGAGGTGATGCTGTTCCTTCTTCCTCCTGCCAGATACCATTCCATGGTAAATATCGCAGTGCAATTTTTCTTTGTCCCAGTCCCTCTTTCGCATGAGGATTCAGCCCCAGACACTCCACCCCTCAATTCAGTCCACTTCAGGAGTTTCCACCTCTATCTGGAATTTTGCACCACTTGTCCAATCAGGAGTTTAATTTATCCTGCCTCGCTTAGAAATGAGCTCAGAATAAAATATTGATCATTCTGTAAACTTGATCCCATCATCCTCCATTGGGTTTGGAAGTTTCCATAGAGATGACATTTTCTGCTATGGCTTGTACCATTTTCCAGTTCCAGCTGGGCTGCAGAGCAGCAAAAGCAGCATCAGAAAGGAAGCACCTTCTGCAAATTCCCAGAAAAAAAAAAATTAGGTTTAATTTCTTTAAAATTTGCTTGGGTTACAAATCATTCCCAAATGCCTTCATGATCACAGAACTCTATCTGGATGTATCAGATAAATAAAATATGATAAAGGATCTGTTCCCACAGCTGCTGTGAAACAAAGAACGCAAGTGTAAAGACCTTTTCCTGAGCCAGAGAAGGCAGAGAGTATTCATTTACAGTTAGGCACACACTCACCAGAGAATTCCCCTAGAAAATCAGGATAGAGGATCCACTGAAAATACCGAGGCTTTTGCACATATGATGTGTGCAACACTAAGTTTAGGATCAAGAACCATGAAGTGAAAATCCTGGGCTCATTGGGAAAAAGGGTTTCCTTCCACCAAATTTAAGAATTCCGTAATTTCCCCCTTTAGGATGCAGAGTAAAACAGAGAACTCAGATGGTTCAGGAGCCACATGAAAAAACTCCAGAGATGAGCTGTTGGAATAGAATTTCAAAAATGGCTGAAATGTTGACATAGCTCCAATTTCAACTGGGAAATTACAAGAGGAAATAATGGTGAATATTCCAGTGGAGGAGAGCAGGGTTAGAGGGGATGTTGGGAAGGAATTCCTCTTTGTGAGGGTGGTGAGGCCCTGGCACAGGGTGCCCAGAGCAGCTGTGGCTGTCCCTGGATCCCTGCAAGTGTCTAAGGCCAGGTTGGATGGGGTTGGAGCACCCTGGGCTAGTGGAAGGTGTCCCTGCCCATGGCAGGGGTGGAACTGGATGGGCTTTGAGGTCCTTTCCAGCCCAAACCACTCTGGCATTCTGTGATCCTATGATCTGAAAAAGGAAGCAAATCTTTTGCTAATGGTGTAGAATTAATGTAGAGCAGAAATACCCTGTTTCATCCCAGTGAGGGGGGTTTGCAGTTGCCCTTTGCAGGGCCGTCCAGGAGCAAGGATGAACAACTTGTTGTTGGGTTGGAAGGGACCCTAAAGCCCACCCAGTGCCACCCCGTGCCATGGGCAGGGACACCTTCCACTAGCCCAGGCTGCCCCAAGCCCCGTCCAAGCTGGCCTTGGACACTTCCAGGGATCCAGGGGCAGCCACAGCTTCTCTGGGCACCCTGTGCCAGGGCCTGCCCACCCCCAAAGGGAAGAATTTCTTCTGTATCTATAGAATCATAAAATGGTTTGGGTTGGAAGGGACCTGAAAGAGCATCTCATTCCAATCCCTCCGTCCACATTATTCCAATATATTAAGTGATAGCCATAGAGAGGAATCAATAATGCTTCTTTAGCTAGGAAAGGGGGAAAAGAAAGGTGGAATGTTAGAATATTATAGGATAAAAATAAAAAAGCCACACACAAAACCACCCCAAACGAACAAAGAAACAGATAAAAAAAAAGAGAAAAATTTACTTATTTTGATACAGGAATGGAGAGCAGTAAGCAAATTATTAGGGAACAGATGGGAAGAAAGCATAAAAATCTAACTCGTAATGCAAAAAAAAATTGTTGGTGCTATTTTGGGAACTAGGACTGTGTTAAGATTGGTACCACAGAGGCTGCCTGGGATCTGGCCCACAAGAAGGAGTGAACATCTGTGTTCTGTGGGTGGGCTGGAGTCCATGGATTTTTACAGATCTCCTGCCATTATGTGAGAAGGAAGATATAGTCATGCTGGGTGGCATTTGAGATCCACTGGAATAAGATAAGGATAAATTGGTGTTTATTAGCTAGGAGACCAAGCAAATAAACATGAGCTCCGAGTGCCACATGCTGTATTTGACCTGAGGGCCTGACGTGTTGACTCCTAGGGCTCCCCTCCATCCCAAAATCTGCAGCCAAAATCTGCAAGATGGTTAATAATTTCTTTTTTTTTTTTTTCCCAACAACAACAATAGACTGAAATGTTCTGCTTTAGTCAGGAAAGGCTTTTCCAACTGCAGCTGGGGCTGTAGAGGGTTAGAGCTGTCTGCATTTTGATTTATAATTGTTAATCCAATACAAATCCAAGCTTGACCAGTCTCTTTTTGGTTGTCTTTAAGGTGACAGGAAGAGTTAATTGTCTATGTTTGAAATTTCTTATTCTTCAGTACAACATTGGGACTAAAGGTAGCACCAAGAGAATGTATCCATCCCTTTTTATCCAGCCTTTTGCTCAGGAATCGTGCAGGGTAAAAAACATTCATCATCAAGAATGAACCCTGATGATAAAATACAGAAATTAGTCTGAGCATGCTGTGAGAGATAAGTTACCTTTTCAAGAGCAGGGGGGAAAAAAGGAAAAATGAAAGATACTTCTTCTGTAATCAGTAAAACTGGGAGTCATTCCCAATTTCCAGTAATTTGAATGTTTCCACAATAATCTCTGTCCTCTGAAATAACTATTAGAGAAGGAGACTGCTCATGGGAGAAAAATACTGGTGAAAAATTATAGTTCTTGCTTCAGATTCCAGTAAAAACTTGGATGAAATTCCTGAAGAAATTTAATCAGGCCCCATTTTTACAGATGCAAAAATTATGTAATGATGGCTCTGTTTCAGTTCAATGTGAACGTCCCATGGAAATTCTTTGGAAAAGGGAATCTCGGGGATTTCGTAGCTGCCAGGACATGTCTGTTCAGAAGATGAAGCCTCAGACTTGCTCACAGTTCTCTAGTGTTTTCTTTGGTAAAAACTGGTTTAAACACGAGATCTGAAGAATCTCACCCAGTACTAGGACATCATAGGAAGCATTTCCCAGGTCCACCATGGAGGTGGGAATTGCTGCGCCTTCAGCTGGCTTTGGCTCAAGGTTTCAGTCCCTGAATTTGACTTTCATGAGTTCACATGAAGCAAACTTGAATGGGAGCACTGGGTCATAAAATCCTTTTAGGTTGCTAGCCAGATCCACAGAGGTAAATGATGGAATAACAAGGACTTTGACAAGGTCTTTGCATTTCCACATAAGAACTATCCAGTATTATTTTATTCTTCTGGTAAGGTAAATAGAAATTTTCTGCATTATTTTTAATTGAATGGACTCATGCCAAAAGTCTGACTGTCAGAAATCTCTTTTCCTAATGAAAAGAAGTAAGCCCCAAATGCTGCTAGCAGCATCAGGTAAAAAAAGAAAACAAATTAAGCTCAGATTAAAATAATTTTCCATTCCAGGAAAAACTGAAAATTCAAAGGTTGGTTTGTTGGGGTTTTTTTCTCATAGAAAGACTCCATAATTTTAAGAATATACAAGGAATTAGCCAACAGTGGGGAAAAGGCAAGCTCTGATAAATCAAATGTTCTCTCAATAATTTTGAAATATAAGGTGTTTATATAGATTTTAACTGATTGATTTTACTGCAGCAATATATTATTATTCATTATTTGATTGTGATATTCTAGTAATATCCAGGTCAATATGTAGAACATTTTAAAGGCCTAACTTTTGCAATTTTCAGTCTGTACAATTTGCAGTGGCAGATCTTTTACTTTCTTTCACCTTAGAGAAGCATCAGTGTCTCCAAAGAGGATTTTTGAAATATTTCTAATGAGATGTAGGACTTACAGCCACGCCTGTTTGTGTGAAGTCATGGGAAACCCTTGGCTGATATAAACCTTACTGAGTTTTACTTTCTCATTTATCACATAACTTTGGGAATGTTTTTCATTACCAGTAACTTTTGGATTTTTTTTCATTTGTTTTAATGCTAAGTACATTGTTCCCTTTAATCCTGGTCATTAATAACCTGTAATTTTATTCATGGAATAAAATAGGCAGACAACTGAAACTTGGGAAAATTCAACCAAATGACATTAAATGAATTTTTCTTTCTTTTTCTTTTTTCTTTTTTTTTTTTAATGCCTATTCCAGGCTTGGCATAGAACTGTGTAGGTTTTGTATTAATGTCTATAATATATACATTATATAATGGTAGAAACTGCAGGGTCAGAAAAACTCAGAAACTTTTGGCTCAGTGTAATCAACTGGGGTTTGTTCAGAGCAGTTCAGGATCTGCCTTAGCTGCAGCAGTGAAAAAACATTATCAAATTCTCAACTATCTGAAGAGTTTAATTCCACATCTTTTGATTATTGATTGTGCTTTCCATCTGTATAATTCTACAAGATTAAATGCAGCACAGTGTGTCAACCTTGACCTTCACTGGAATTAGGCACTTGCATTAAACAGGTGATAAAGCAGTTTTCTCATTAGTGGATGTGGGGTTTCCTACCTAAATTTTCCCATTCCTGTGCTAAATGCGAAGACTATGGATGTTTTTGAGATATCTAACTTCGGTTAATTACCTTAAGTTTGTTCATTGACAACTGAGGCAAACAAAATGAAGCCTTCCAAAACTCCTGGGCTTATCAGAATGTTAAAATAGCTTTTAAATTACGATAGCAGATGAGAATTTATCTTCTGATCTTTTCAACCACTCATCATTTAGGAAGAAAAGGAAGCTCTAAGTGAGGGAAAACAGTTTATTTCTTCATCAAGGAGTTTAGATCCTCCAAAGGGCACTGCTCACATCAAGTAGAGCTTTTTAATTAAGCTCACTAAACAAATGCTAAATCTTTTTGTGCAAGTATTTATATTCAGCAAGCAGCACTCCTGCCTTTGTTAAACATTGATTAATGTCACAGGCATCTCACATGCAATATTTTAGGAAGATCATTAAGTCTGATTATTAAGTCTGGGAGCAGCACACAGAGCAGAAGGGGTTGGTGCAGAGTTTCCAGGGTTCTTCTACAGGGATTTCTCTGGGAAGTGGTGATTGTGGGGGCATGAACGAGGAGATCAGCGGGGTCTTTGGAGAACCACAACAGGGCCAAGAACCTGGACAGGTGTTCCTACAGAGGAGCAAAGAAAGGGGGCACTGGAGAAATGGAAACTCCTGAGGTGTGGAAGGTAGGAGATTCCCTGTTTTTGGTACCATCTGTAGATCTTCTTCCCTACCCCAGGTTCAGCAGAGGGTGCAGCCAGTGGAGGGACCACAGAGCTCTGGGTGACAATTCCTTGATCCTGCTGGGGGAGGGCCAGGTTGGTCCTGGTGGTTTTTGCTCCCTTCCCATATTTTTTGAGGCAATATTGTCCCTGATAGATGAATGGGATTACACCTATTGTTTCACCTCTCTCTCCTTAACAGCCATTGCACAAGGATCTTGCTCTGGATGTACAATTATATTATTGATCTTTAAAGTCCTGCCAGCACACTCCTGACAGGTGTTAAGGAAAAGACGACTCCTTTTCCTGGGATTTTTCTTTCCCCCCCAGGTGAAATACAGGAAAAGATTCACTAGTTTCTCACAGCTGTATTAGTATTTTTCCTATTAATGTTAACCCACATTGCTGGATTTTTAAATTGCCTTTTCTTAATCACATCTCTTTGGCTGAGATTAACATTTGGCAGCAAAGTGACTTGGCAATAATTCTTTAGGAATTGTTTGCCCACACTCCTATAACATTCAAAAAGATCTGTTTGTTCATGTTTGCCTGGCAAAGTACTGAGTTCAGACATGAGAATTCTCTTATGTGAAAATTAGCGCAGACTAGAATATAATCTTTCATGGGCTGTGCTAAAAATAATAGAAATAAAATAAAATAAAAACATTAAATAAATGTCTTCATTTACATTAAAGTCTTGCATGCTATTTTCTCTCTTCCTGGTGTTCTACTAATGGAATTTGTTCTTGCATGCTCAAGACGTTTAAAGTCTTTTGTGCATTCCAGATATGTCAAAACAAAATTAAATACAATCAAAACCTGTCAATCCTCATTGATTACTACATCCTATTCCTTTTCTTTCACAAATAAATTTTAGGTCATCAATATGCAGATGTGAATTTTAAAAGCAACAATCCTCAATTAGGAAAAGCTTACTCTTTGGGGAGTTTTGTTGGATTTTTTTAACATTTTAAGGTTTGTTTCAGTAGAAATATCAGGATTTATTTTGGGGAAAGAAAACCAAACACAAACCTTTTGGGAATAATACACAGTCATTTGATTCCAGTAGTTTTTCATGAAGATTTCATTTTAATTCAGCCCCAAATGCCATCCAAAATAAGAAGCTATAAATTAATGGAAAATGTTAGGGCTTGGGGTTTTTTTAACATGTTCTTTCTGTAAAACAACAACAACAACAAATTAATCCCAGGTCCTGTCTTATCTTTGCCTTCTTTGAAACCAGGCAGGTCTTCACCCCAAACGAGGAAGGGGGACTGGGCTGTCTTATCAGATGTGACGTTGATATTGTCCAAGAGTTTGGAGTAAAGAGCTGTCAAAATATGGTGTGGTAGTGCAGTTCTTCAGGGGTTGGCACTGCTCTAGAATCTGTCTTTCCCATGAGTTAGGAACTGCCTTGTTTATGTTCAGGGAAAGTATTCCCAAAAGAACAGCGTTTGGAAAAGGATGAAGCTGTAATATTTCAAATTGCTGCTCTTGTGGAGCAATGCTGTTGTTGCTTTTATTGTCATCCCAAGCCACCTTTTCTCTCAAAGACTTCCAGAGGAAGGAAGGAAGGAAGGAATTCGGAAGGAAGGAAGGAATTCGGAAGGAAGGAATTCGGAAGGAAGGAATTTGGAAGGAAGGAAGGAATTCGGAAGGAAGGAAGGAAGGAATTCAGAAGGAAGGAAGGAATTCGGAAGGAAGGAATTCGGAAGGAATTCGGAAGGAAGAAAGGAATTCGGAATTCGGAATTCGGAAGGAAGGAAGGAAGGAAGGAAGGAAGGAAGGAAAGAAGGAAGGAAGGAAAAGGAAAAGAAAAAGAAAAGAAAGAAAGAGAGAGAGAAAGAGAGAAAGGATTTGAAACTCTGCAAACAATAGGTTTTTAAAAAATCAATAGAAAGGCAAACACATCCTGACAATAATTGGAGGGCTTGTTAATCAACTTCTAGCTGAATTTTTAAAATTCGTATTCTTTGTGGAGAAGGAATGAATCTGGTATAAGATCCTCTTTTCTTTATGGATTAAGCCGACCTTTTCACAAAAACAATTTGCCTTTTCTCTTTTTTTTTCCCCCCACAGAGATTATATCACACATAATCTCACCAGGAGGATTACACATGACAGGCATTTTCCCTCAAGGAAGTTGCAGTTCCAGTCAGACCATTTTTCCCAAAAGGTTTGTGCATATTTTGGTCGTTAAAACATTTCCTTTTTTAAAGGAAAGAAACCCAACTACAAGAACAAAACCCAAACCAAACCAAATGAATGAATAAACACAGCCAAAAAGCCACACAAAACCACCCAAAACACAAAAACCCTCCAACAAGCAGACAAACCTTCCATCAAAAATTATCAATGATATTGTGTCAGTTTAAGACCTACAAATGACAGAGAGAAGGCAACAAAAGTAACTAAGGAATCTAAATGGCAGATCTGTCACCTGTGCCATTGAAATATCACATCTTTGTGAATAGATACAGCCGCATTATAGGTAAAAAATTAAATAAAATGCAGGGACAGAAATACTTCTCATGCCAAAATTTAATGCAGTCTTCTAAAATGTGAGTAGGAAATGTTATATAAGCTGGACAAAGTGTGTTAGTTATGCAATCAGACAAGCTCCTCACTTGCCACTTTTGCATTTTGGAGCCTAATCCCCCAAAACAGAAGCAGGAAAATGGTGAGGCACTACCAGGTTGTTGGATATTGAGTTGCAGTAGAGAATGTCTGACACGCTTGGAGGTGAGACCCTGAGCCAGTGTGAGGAGAGAGAGATGAAGTCTGATTTACCTGCCCTCTGAGCACTCATAGAATCACAGAATGGTTTGGTTTGAAGTCACCTCAAAGTTCTTCCCAATCCACCCCTGCCATGGGCAGGGACACCTTCCACTGTCCCAGGCTGCTCCAAGCCCCAATGTCCAGCCTGGCCTTGGACACTTGCAGGGATCCAGGGGCAGCCACAGCTGCTCTGGGCACCCTGTGCCAGGGCCTCCCCACCCTCCCAGGGAACAATTCTTTCCCAGTATTCCATCTATCCCTGCTCTCTTGCAGTGGGAAGCCATTGCCCCTTATCCTGTCACTCAATCCCTTGGAAATTGTCTCTCTCTTTCTTTCCTGTCAGGTCCTGCATGCACTGGAAGGGCACAAATAGGTCACCCCAAAGCTTCCCTTCTCCAGGCTGAACAATCCCAACTCTCCCAGCCTTTCCTCCAAGCAGAGCTGCTCCATCTCTCTGAGCATCTTGGTGCCTCCTCTGGACTTGCTCCAACACTTGTCACAATACTTCAATTAGGAAAGAACCTGCATAATCTGAACATCAACATAATCAACATAATCTGAACTTATTTCGCTGGTTTACTTTTACCCCTGGAGTTTTTTTCCACAGTTATCACCTCAAACCAATTCAGTGGTTTGTTGGAGCATATGCTTCATCCTTAATCTTGTTTTCCTTCAAGGTAAACAAATTCAAATGAAGTGTTGTGTGCAGATAAACTTTGAGATCCTTGCTATCCAGGAGGGATCTCAGGTCTTGAGTATGTTTCTCTTCAAACTAAAAGTGCCAATTGTATCTGATTAGTGGTGGCAGATGGTCAAGATAAAGTTTACCGTAAACACATTGACTCCAATTCTGCTTCCCAGCAGTGCCTCCACGAGCCTGCTCGAAGAGATTTTCACACTGATTAAAACTTTCAGCTTCTATACACACCTATTTAATCCTCTTAACTTTCACATACAGTTTTAGTTTCTCTTCTCCTTAACTATCAGACACACCACTGTTTAAACAAGGGCTTGTATTTTTGTCGTGGTGCAAACAGCTGCAAGAACAGCTCATTTCAAGTTTGTGAGGCTAGATGGGTTACAATTTCTATTCAAGGGTTTCTATCCGCCAGTGTTCACACAGCTCACACACCAGCACAGGCTCTGCTCCTCCAGCCCAGTTAGGACCAGCATCACGGGCCCAGGGCATTCACATCCAGCTGCTTATATTAAATAACAGGACAAGAAGAAATGGCCTCAAGGTGCACCAGAGGAGGATTAGATTGGATATCAGGAAAAATATCTTTATGGAAAGGGTTGTAAAGCACTAGAACAGCCTGCCTAGGGAAGTAGTGGAGTCACCATCCCTGCAAGTGTTCAAAAACATGTGGATATGGCACTTGAGGACATGGATTAGTGGTGAACATGGTGCTGGATCTGGGCTGATGGTTGGACTTGGTGATCTTAGAGGTCTTTTCCACCCTTAGTGATTCTGTGATTCTGCTGTCCAGCCTTTGCTGGTGTCCTGGCCCTTAAATGTGATGATCCAACTGTAGGCCCAGATACTAAAAAGATCTCAGAAAACCATGTATGGATATTCCCCAAGAGAATGGGAATGGGAATGGAGTGCTGTTTGCGCTATTTCACCAGTTTTCTACCTGGATCACTCTCACTGTCCAGTGTCCTTCCCAAAATGTGTCACAAGGGCTTAAAACTGTTACCAGCTCTGTGTATCTATCTGCTTCTCCCCAGCACATCCTTAAACCTTGAAAGATATCACACCATCCCCTGCCATGGGCAAGGACCCCTTCCATTATTCCAGGTTGCTCTAAGCCCCATCCAGCCGGTCCATGAAAACTTTCAGGGCTGGGGCAGCCACAGCTTCTCTGGACATCAGAGTCCAACACCCTCTGAAGGGTTCCTCAGACATTTCCCACGTGGAGGTTCAGAGTTTCATACCAAATTTCCTTGTTTGGAGCTATTTGAAACCAAACCACACTTGGGAGGTTTCTGGGCCCCTCCATTGAGCTCAGAAGTAGCTCCCACTCCTGCTGTGGAGCCGCCAGAGGGATCAGTCCGGGCAGAGCTGGTGCTCCAAGGAACCCCACCATGATTCCTCTACAGAGCCACTAAAGGAGCTCCAGTGGCAAAAGACGCTTCCAACCTTTACCATGTTAATACTTAAGTTTTGCAATATTCAGCATTCGAAGAATTTGGTAAAGATGGGGGTCACCTATGGAATACCACAGGTTCTGGGGTCATAAACAGAGCAGTTTTCTCTTTCTTAACAGGCTGGTAAAAAGAACTTAATATCCATAAAATTTAAGTGGCACAAAACCAGAAAAAGGAGAGAAGGGAACCCAAAGCACTGTAAGAAACGCAGCTGTAATTTCAGTTCTGGCTTGGACAGCTTGGAGGCATCACTAAATCCAAAGGTTCCTGATTGCCTGTGGGAAAATTTAAAGCAGGAAATTTTAGAAGGAAAAATCTGAGAAATGAGTTAGGGTAAATGTTTTCTATATGGTATAAAATGTTAAGAGAAGCTTAAGGAGTTTCTAAAATGAAAACTTTTAAATTATGAAGCTGTTTCCAACAATGTGCTATCTTCATAAACTTGCCACTGACAGCAATTTAGTAATTATTGTTGGATATACTTGAGGTATGGGAAGAGTTTACAATGCACTGCCATTAAAATTGAAGACTTTCCTATGTAACAGACTGAAGTGTGATAAAACCCCCAGTATTTTGACCAAAATTTCTCACTAGTTCAGCATAAATCCCATCAAATATGCAAACACTAATCTTGTTGTTGAACTTCGGGGTGATTAAATCTCCAGAGGTGGAGAGAGGGATAATTCCTTCGTTGGAGGAGATTAAAACAGGAAGAGGAGATAGCTGCAGGTGAACAAGATTATTCGAATGAAAGCAGCAGGAAGGAAAAAGCAACACCGTGGAAGAAATAACTCTGGTTTTCAGTGGGAAGGGATGACATGAATTCCTAGTCTGGGTTAAAAATCAATGGTATCTGTAATTTTACACTCATGGAATTGAGATATATTAGTGTAATCCTTCCCATTTTTCCTGCTTCTTCTCCATAAATGAGGTTCAGACATGCCCAGATTATTCAACCTTTGATTTAAATACATTTTTCTTCCAGTTCACTCTGGTTTCTGTAGCTCTCATATATGGTTGGGAATATGTGTCCTAGATACCATATTTGTGCAAAATAAATCCAAATTTCGGTGTCCAATGGCATTCTGCCAGATTTAACTCCACAAAAAACTAATATAGAAGATTGCAGTTGAACCACAAATAAAAGCTGATGAATTTTGTTTAGGCAGTCTAAATATTAATTGGGCTAAAATTAAGTTCTAAGTTCTACAAAGAAAAATTGTACCATTTGCCTTGTACCAAAATTTTGAGTTGTAAGATTTTGATTGTAATTACACACATGGAAAACCCTGAGCATATAACAACGAAATAAACCAATTTATTGCTCCAGTCAAAGGAGCTTCTAAGGGATTCTTGAAGAGTTTGCAATGGCCAATCATTCATAGTTTGGCAGATAATAAATCTTATATCAGAAATATTTCCCCCATGAAGCCACGTTTGAGTCCTTCTGGCTACCTGAGCTCCTCTAACCAAATATTTTCGCTCTGCAAGTTATGAGAAAAAAATACTTCTTTTTTTTCCCCCTCCTGGTTGTTTAAACCAGGGCTCCACATAGTGAGGGATTTATATTTCATCCTTCATCAAAGTTACAAGAAGCAGTCAACTTCACCTAATGATAGGGAGGGAATGGGGATTTGAACAGGATTTAAAGTAGTGAAAAGCATGAAGAGATTAATGGTTAGGAAAAAACAAAGTAGGAATGATTCCTGGAAGATGTGGGTTTAATGAATTATTGGAAAGAGGAGGGAGAGGGCACTTGGCAAAAAGACATGGAGTTGAATGTTCCTTGTGCATTAACATTAGCAGAATAATAGCACAGAAGGGCTTTAGAGGTGCAGTGAAGAAATACATCATCCCAGAGAGGAGTTTAGACCTGAAATGTTCTTACCTGCAATGGATATGTGGGAAGTCTATTAAGTAATAAGGGTAGAAATGTAGTGGCTCCAAAGTCCTCCCCATTTTCATTAGCTCAGGAGCACAAAGTGGATTCCTATTTTATGGACCAGAAGTCACAGCAAGTGTATGATGTATATTCCTTAGATTGTTTTATGTGGTGTAGTCACTGTTGCTTCTTGGACTCTAATAATACTTTTTACCAGGTGAGAATTTGTTCCCACCAATTTAACTTAATTCTGTCTCTTCAGGGACAGGAGGAGAAGCAACAAACACTTAATGAAATTCAAATCTAATGAAACTTTGAAATTCTTTAATTTGCAATATTTTCATTATTTTCTAGATCATGTGGGTGAGAGGTGCCAGAAAAGGAAGATGTTAAAGTATCACACATGCCATACATGATCTCCAAATGGCACATGGCTGGGTTCATGCAGGTGGACTAGGAATTTTTATTCCACTAGCCAGCAAATACGGGGTTTTGAGTGCTTTTCCTATTCTTCTCTCCCCCCCCCCCCTCCAAAACCCCTGTGCTCCTTTTTTTTGTGTGTAATCTCATGCATTCAATAGTATTCAGCAAGGAGAGGAAGAACAGGTAGATGAGAACTATTTTGACTTCAGTAAATTTAGTTTTCCTGTCAAAAACCCATTAGAAGTAGATGGCAAACATATACAGCTTGTATGTCTTTTATGATCTTTTGCGATTCCTTGTGTCCTTATTTTTCTGTAAAACTTCATCCTATCCTAGTGTTTTCAATTTTATATTTATGCCCTTGACTCTACTTAACTAAATGTCTTAAATTGTTGTGTAATAGCAAGTTTATTACAGCTAAACTAAATGCTATAGATTCACTAGATCAGGCTTTTATATGTAAATGTGTTGGAATTTTCCAACCGTGTGTGTGTTTCTAAATTGCAGTTTCAGCTTTATGCACAAGGTAATAGTTTTTATTTCATTCTCCTGTGCAAATGAGTGTTGTCAGTCAATCCAGGCTCAGCTCCATGTCATTGTTTTGCATTAATCAGTCACAAGGTTGTTAAATGGTGCCACAACAGAGTTAAATTACCTCAAACTAGCAGTAACAATGGCTTTCCATTAGCATTCCATTTCCAGTTCCATTATTCCATTAATATTTTGATTTCTTTGGCAATGAAATGTGCTTCCTGTGCTTATCATGCTGAAGTTCTACACCAGATTTCACACTTTCTCTAAGGAGAAAAGAGTATATTTTATTGCCCCTGCTGTTATGAAGAGTTTGATGTTGCTACTAATAATTCACTGCAAATGGAAAGTGGTTTGATGACTGTAAACAGATGATGACAGGGAACAAGTAAATGTTATTCTGACACCTGATGTAGAAATACTTCCATGATCTCTGTGCAGTCAGGCTCTGTGTGAACTTCATAAAATGCCCACTAATCAAATACAGATGGGTTAATTTTAAAATTAACCTCCTCAGGGATGCTCTCGCTTAGCTCAGAAAGTCATCTCACGGTAGAACAAAATCTATTCATGATGAGAGATGTATTTGGGATTTAGGGGTGTTGTTTGGGTTTGGGATTTTTTTTTTCCTAAGTTGCCATAAAATTTTCTCAGCAGTTGCCAAAATGGGCAATTAAACCAAATCAATTTCTTGCTGTGCCACCTGATAAGACCAGTCCTTGCCAGGATAGAAGATATTGTGTTGGGTTTTCAGCTGTGGCTGAAAAGGCACAGCCCAGTATAAGAGATCCCAGCTCAGCATTTCTGAACTGGATCTTGCCAATCCAAAGCTCTCAGAAGGACAGAGGCCTTTACTACTTGCAGCATGATAGACTGTGACTGACACTCCTTCAACTTAAGGTCGATGCCACAAGATAAGGTGTTAAAAACAACATATCTTTAAAATCAGTTTTAATCATTAGATCTTTTTCCTACCCCTCAGTCATGCAGAGCATACCAAGGGAGAGGCTGGTAATGTGGGACATTCAGGTTAAGCAATAAATATGTGTGGAGAGAAAAAATAATTATGAAGACATTTACCTCAAATGGGAAATTGCTCTTTTTTTAAACAGAAATTATATTGTGTCCCATAATGAAGTGGGTTTTTGAAATTTAGGCACTCAAATTTCTAGGTTCAGTTTCAGAACAAAACCCAGTCAGTGACAACAAAGGACATTAACTGTGTTGTGAGACATCCAGTTCTGAACCCTGATTTTGCCCTAGTGCCACGTTAGTGTTCACAGCTGAGCTGCCTTCAGTCTTTATTCCAAACTGTGTAAATAATTAATTACAGGCAGAAGAAATAACAGAGAGACTTGGATCTTGTATCTTAGTGTGAAGGTGGAAGTGTCAGACTCCTAGAAATACAGAAACTGGTTCTCATCTCTTTTTTGGCAAAGATTTTTATCTAATGAACAGGGACTTTGTGACAACTTGTACCTTTTTAGAAGGAAAAAGAAGCATTTCCTGTGCATATTTATGGCCAAGTGATGTTTTTAATTTTGACAGTAACAAGTAGATTTGCTTGAGGAAAATTTATTTCCTGACACTTTGACTTATTATTCTGTCTGTCATTAAACATGATTTTTAGCAGTTTTTCACTCAAGGTGTATGTTCAAATAGTTCTGAAATCACCCATTAATTGAAAGTTTGGAAAGGACAGTTGGTGGCTCTCATGGATGGATAATAGACATCAAGCTCATACCCTGAACTAATGCATCCCCACTCTTCTCTACTGCTTCCCAAACCTGGGCATAACTACAGATAATGAACCTGATTTGAGAAAGGCAGCGGAAACAGGAACAGTAGCAGCAAATTTATTTCTGGCATTAATTTGTTATTTATCACAATATCCACTGGAAGCTAATTTTATTTTGCTTTATAGCATTTTTTAATACTTGTGAAGTGTTTTTCTTGCTCAGAAAGACAGCGAGATTTTATTTTCTATTGTTAGAAAATACCACTCTCCTGCATCATTACATTATAATGGAAAAGTAATTTGCTTCCTCAGTAAGTGGAGCACTGCCTTCATTGATGGGAAGAGAAAAAAAAAGTGAATTAAGGCTTAAAGGAAGTATCAATGCATTGCACGTTGCAAGGGGAAGATAATATTTGTTCCCTGACATTGTGCAGGGCGTAGGGAAAGCTAATTGCGGTGTGATTTCTCTGATAAGACAACATGCTGAAAACTCCTGGAAAGAAGACTAATTTTGGGGCATTAAAATTCTGATGTTACTATTAAAAATGTCATTTTGAGGTTTAATGGCAAGATTTTGCAATTTCCTCGTAGCACTGTGCTGTACAGCTGTTGTATCCTTTGGTATCAATGATGGCATTGCATTAACACTGCGTAAATCACAACGTGACAGTGGCTGACAACACATGATAACCAATAATAATGGAACTTTATGGATTATTTCTCCCTGTTCTGCTTCAACTATTACCAGTTTTGACACCAGATGAGGCAATGTCTGCTGAGATTTTCCTTTTATGCTGTGTGAATTTTTCAAGAAACATTAAAATTTATGTCAGAGTTTAGACTGAAGTTGTAAGATCTCCCGTAGAAATATTCCTTAGTTTATCTATATTGAAATGGCAGACTGGTTTGCTCTAGGAGAGACCTTAAGGCCCATCCAGTCCCATCCCCTGCCATGGGCAGGGACACCTTCCACTAGCCCAGGTTGCCCCAAGCCCTGTCCAACCTGGCCTTGGACGATTCCAGGGATCCAGGGGCAGCCACAGCTTCTCTGGGCACCCTGTGCCAGGGCCTCCCCACCCTCACAAGGAAGAATTCTTTCCCAATGTCCTATCTAAACCTACCCTCTGTCAATTTGAAGCCATTCCACCTCATCCTGTCACCCCAAGCTCTTGGCTCAGCATGAAATTATTTACAGAGCAATATGGCACATGTATAATTGACATCCCATAATAGGCTATACTACAGCAGTATTCCTGTTGCTACACACCCGTATTTCTCGGTTTAATCCAACCCCTCTTCTCTTAAGAAATGCAATTTTAGACATAAAATGCCCATAGGTTAGAGCCTGAATATAAGCCTGTGTGGTGGTTTAGCAAAAACTTGGTTTGTAGGGGCAGAGGAAAAAGAAAAAAGAGAGGGAAGAACAGCTGCTTAAAACTTCTGTGACCGGCACAGAGCCAATAGCGGATGGACAGGTTACCAGGCCAAATGAACAAGCTGGAAACGCCTCTGTGATGACATTTTAAGAACGGAGGAACCGTGAAAAGTTCCTTTTCCTGCTTCCCCGCCGAGGGGGGCGAGGAGGGGCTCCTGGGCCCTGTCCTGGAGCGGGCCGCGGGGGCATCCCGGGCTGACGGCAGAGGCCGGGCCGCTGGGAGGGGCCAGCCCGGAGCCACGAGTGGCTGTGGGCAGCCGTGGGCAGCTGTGATCAGCCGTGGGCAGCTGTGATCAGCTGTGATCAGCCGTGGGCAGCCGTGATCTGCCGTGGGCAGCTGTGATCAGCCGTGGGCAGCTGTGAACAGCTGTGGGCAGCCGTGAACAGCCGTGGGCAGCTGTGAGCAGCCGTGGACAGCTGTGAGCAGCCGTGGGCAGCCCTGAACAGCCGTGAACAGCCGTGAGCAGCCCTGAACAGCCGTGGGCAGCTGTGAACAGCCGTGGGCAGCTGTGAGCAGCCGTGGGCAGCCCTGAACAGCCGTGGGCAGCCCTGAACAGCCGTGAACAGCCGTGAGCAGCCCTGAACAGCCGTGGGCAGCCGTGGGCAGCCGTGGGCAGCCCTGAACAGCCATGGGCAGCCACAGGCAGCCGGGACCGCGTGGCGCAGGCCTCTGGAGCCAGCGCAGCCTGCGCGGTGCTGGCCAGGCCTTCCACGCAGCTGGCTTGGCTCGCGCCGAACCAGGCAAAAAACACTTCACAGCCGGCAGCGAGAGACATGGCGAGTGTTCCCCGATGCAGAGCCCAGACAAGATCAGTTTCTCAGCAGCAACTTACAGACACTGACTTTCTTCCAAGTCAGAGAGAAAGGAAAAGTGAGATGCCATGAGGAGAAAACGTGGCGGCACCAAGGTCGGTGGGGAAGGGAGAGGACGGACGGAGGTGCTCCAAACACTGGAGCTGAGATTCTCCTGCAAGCCATGGTGAGGGCTATAACACAACAAATTGTTTCTCTTTCATTCATTGAAGTGCATGGGGAGTGCAGAGATCCACGCGCAGCCCGTGAAAAAGAGCGCTCCCGCCAGAGCGCAGAGATGCTGAGAGGCTTTAGAGACTGGAGAAGAGAGCCTTTGCTCTCAGGCTGGAACAGCTCACCCTTCAAAGACTAAAACCCCATGAACCATTGTGAGCCACGCTGGCAGTTGTGGGAGGACCCGTGGGAGAGATTTTTCACTGCAGCAGATTTGGGCAGGCTGTTGTTTGTGAAGTTTGAAACCACGCTAGAGAAGTCCACAGAGAACTATCTCCTGTGGGAGGGATCCCACGGCACAGCAGAAGAAACTCTTTTCCATAAAGAAAGACTCTTAAGATATGAAACACTGACCAAAACCCCGTGTTTGTTTGTTTTCCTTGCGTGGGTTGGTGGAAGGAGGGAGGTGCTGGAAGAGAAAAGAGTTCTGAAAGTTTCCTTTGGTTTCTCATTATTCTTTTTACTTTTAATTCTGTTAGTAATAAATCTTTATACTACTTAAGTTTGGACCTGTTTTGCCTTGAAGTTTTCCTTTTTCCTCAATAATCCTTATTTTACCTCATGAAAATGAAGTTTTAGTTCCCCCCCCCTGCTGAGCTATACCAGAGGCATGTAAGTTAATAATTTTTCGTGGTGCTTGGCACCTAACCAACGTCAAGCTGCCACAGCCTGCAATGGGAACGTTCCTTAGATTTAAAATGCAGAAAAACAAACCCAGTGATTTTTTTACAAGCTCCAGTTATTCAGCAATGCTGTAATTGGTGTAGGAAATGAAGAGAATCACATCAACCTGGGGCTTATGACTTTAAGGAAGTGAAAAGTTATCCTGAAAAGCATGGAAAACACTGCATTTATGGCAGGAAAAAGCAATGAGCTTATTTAGTTTTCAGAGAGGTTAAGAAAGAAAGAAGGTATGATGAGAAATTTAAAATATCAAATTCTAAAGAAACGCCAATTTTTTGCTGTATCTTAAAATATAAAAAAATGGGATAACATTGAATGATGGGTAAAGGCAATAGCAAACAGAGAAATCTTTTAATACTCCTGTGAGGGAGGAAGTTTTCTCTGAAGTCAATATAGACAATATCTTTACAGGATGACTAAATCCTTGTACACTGAGATAGAATTCAGGCTGCTGTAGGAATCAAATACATGCAAAACCAACTTCCATTCCTAATTTTCCATAATATTTTGCTTTAAAAACTTGAAGATGTTCTTTATCAGAGATGCAGATTAGAACTGATTATAAAACTGTCATAATTTGTGTTTATCAAACTCTTACCGCTCAGAATCAAGGTTCCTCCATCCTGGTCTGGCTCATCTTCATTGCCGTTCCAAATCCCACGTGTTGGCTGAGACAACAACCAGGGTGCTCAGCATCCAATGACCCCTGGTCACTCCTGTCTGCTTAGAAATTGTGGTTAGGACATTCAAAATGCCCCCAAAACGCCATTGGCATCATCACCTGGTCTTTGGAAATGCTGTTGTTACAGCTACATAAACCTAAAGTAGAGATAAAGTTGAGACCAAACCTGACCAAGAGGGGTCTTGAGTCCTTGCCAAGTCAGTGCACAGCCCAAGTTCTGTTCTAGCAATAGCCATGCTGAATTTACTGAGCTACAGGTCTGGATATAATCCAGGTTTGACCTTCACAATTTAACTGTTATACAGAGTTCTGTCCAAAAGAAATTTAGATTTACATGACAAAAACCAGACAAATTTAACTCCTTCCCAAGTGTTAATAGAAAATATCTTTTTATTAGGATTATGTAAAGCATTATCTGGCCACTGTTGAGTTAAATCATGTCTTTTATGCACACATGGTGGTGGTTTCATTTCCCTCTTTCTGGCAGTGGAGCTGTGTGGGTGCCAAGTGTGGTTCAGCATCATTTGAAATCAAGGATTTGGGTGTCAATTAACAGTTATAAACTTCAAACTAATGCCAATCTGTGGCTCCAGACATTTGCTATCTCACTTTTCCTTGGTGGTGGTTGTTAAACACATCGAGGGTTTTGCAATTCCATGAGTCAGGATTCAGTGCTGCCTTCTGGTCTCCTTGTACCAGAAAGTGTCTTAATATCTTCCTTTTTTGTTTCCTGTCGCCTTTTCTTTCTCTCTCTTTAGGAATATCTCCTAATGTATTTCCACTCTCTCTCCAAGAAATCTGTATGTTTGTGGAAGATATAAACATGAATAATACTTAGAAAGATTGTTAGGAATAGAACAGCTTTTCCACTGGGAAAAAAGTCTAATTTTAATACTAACTAGGTGTAGCAGAAAGGACTGTATTGACTGTACTGCTGTCATTACAGTTTCTTTTTATATATCTGTGCACACACATTCCACCAGCTTTTGAAGTGTCTACACTGAAATGGGTTGAAATGTTGCTCAATTTTATAAATATTTCATTTGTAACTACATTTTGTTGGCTTTAACTACCGGCTTTTATTTGTTTTCTACATGGAAATTTCTCAGTCTAGGTTTCGATAATACAAATGGAGAGAGATCTGTAAAAATTCTCCTGTAAGGTATATTTCCTACTTCCACCAAAAATTTTCTAGGATTCTAATTTTTCCTATCCGTTAAAATATAACCCAGAGAAAGCCTATTGTAGGATTTTCTGTGTTCTTATGGCCATTCCCATAACCCAGTTCTTTACTCTCCAGCAGAATTGCTCTCTTACAGTCTCCCAAATCTTAGTGAATATAAGTCCCCAAAATAGAATTTTTCCTTAGTTTTTTATTCTTAAAGTAACTTTAATATACTATATTGCATTGAACAAACAATATGTAAAGACAGCAAAATTAGTTAAAAGTAATAAATTCTCAAAGGATTGGAGTGGGGAAATACTGAGTTGGGTTTTTTTAATGATTCAGTGAGAGATTGGTAGGGCTTGTGCTTACAGGTCATCCTTAAATGTCTATGAGAAAAGGCCATAATTAATACTAAATTCATTAATTTTAGCCTGGATCATTCGAAGGCCTGCTTTCCATGCAGCCTAGTTTGTGACACTGAACAGCTAGTTTGAACCCCAGCTTGTTACCTTCTCACTTTGTCTTCCTCATGTTGATGAGGAAGACAAGGATATCCTGTTTAGGAACCAGTACCAAGACATTTGAGCCAACTTCCTACTAATCTGAATGGAAAAAAAGATGGTTTTGGAGATCTATAAAAATCTGTTGCATTTGGCTGGAAAGAAAAGGATCAAAGACCAACATTATTGCTTTGGAGATATATATTTAATGCTTTAACAGATGCCATCAGTCTGTTGCCTTTTAATGAGTTTCTCTCTGTGCTCCCCTGAATTAATTATCTCTTGTCATCAGTTTTATTCTTCTGGGCTGGATTTTCAGATTTTAAAAATACTTCTGTTTCAATGCATAATTATAAAATTGAGAGAGAACAATAACCACAGGTTTTGAATTGGTGATAAACAGCCTTGAACTCGAAGCCATATTTTTTTCATTTCATTTTGAAGACTCGGCTCTCAGAAATCCTGAACAAAGTATTCACCCAGCAGAACAACAAGCACTGATGGCATTTTGCATGTGTAATACCCAACCTGTATCCCTCTCTCAACTCCTCAATCATGATTATTATCTAAAAGAAAAAGACCATTTATGTTGAAGTTAAGTGTTTCACCCTTTTTTAGGGGAAAGAAAAAGCAAAAAGAGGCTTGACAAGGAGGATTAATCTACTTAATGTGCTTTGGCATTGTGCTCTTTTAGCTGCAAGCTAGGTACCAAAGAATGCGTCCCAAAGGTTGGTGATGCCTTCAGATAGGATTCTTCAGGGTAGCTGCTCAAGTTTATCATGGTTTGAAAAGAGAAAAATGTATGTAGAAATGATGAGGGAGTAGTATTGAGTGGAATACAGCACTTTTAATATATTGCAAAATTCTGCCACTCTTTCTGAAAGGATCACGGAAATTTTTAGGTTGGGGAAGGCCTTTAAGATCATTGACTCCAACCATTAACCCTTTGTTTATGGATAGAGATCAGAGAAGAGAAAGAAAAATTGGTTTTCCAACTGAGAAAATGTTCAATTTGCAAAAGAAGAAAGATCGCAAGCAAAGATAATTTGAAAATGTTGCTGAGCAATTTACATTCAGCTTCATACATGTTCCTACTGCCCCATAGCAGCAGTCATGGGTTGCTGCTGGGGAGCAAACGCAACATTTTATAGAATATCTGTAGACATCCCTGTGGTCTTAAAATGGATGAAATACTGCATTCGACCATTAGCTGCTCTTTCCTTAGCAAAATACGTACGCAGAGACTCAGCTCAGTCAAACACCAGACTCTCCTGATACTATCTGTCAATATTTTGTACTTTCGTGTCAGCTTGTAGAGAGGCAAATATCAAATATCGAATAGCAACCATGTCCTCCTTCAGCTTTCACTTGCTTTAAAATAAGGAAGAAAAAAAAAGAATAGAGCTGTTTACTTAAGTGAAGAGTCATGAAGAGTCTTAAAATACCTCACAAAACTGGTCAGTAATGATGGTACCAAGTGAATACTTTTTAAAGGTTTTCTGCTGTTACTTGTGCAAGTTCATCTGAGAATTCTGTTTCTATCTGAGAATTATATTTAGCTGTGTGCAGAGAAAATACCAAACACATGGAGACAATTGTTCATGTAGACAAAAGGTGGAACACATTTAAGAAAAATATATTGCTTAAAATTAGAGAAAAAAAAAGCAGAATCTTCAGAAGCAACTGGAAAATGGAGGCTGTGGAGTGAGAAATGGGGAAAAGAGAGCCCAGGATGCCAAGTATCAAATGAATATTCAGAAGAATATGAGTATTAATTCTTTTACTTCAGATCTAAATCTGCAGTCAGCAGCCTTGGTGCTGCCGCGTAACTCTGTTATTAACCTCATTTCTGGGTTGACTTGGTCACTTGGTAACCTTGCAACACATGTTAAGAACTGTTTAACTAATTCTTAAATGGGGAACTTCAACGCTTTTTTCACTGCTGCCACAGTTGGAAAGGAGCTGTCCACCATGCATCACTTTTACCCTTTACTTTTTAACCTCTTTTTATCCACTTTATTAGTTTTTTTCCTGCACTGATTCACCAGCAGGGCTGGTCACTTCCACAGTCAGCCCAGCAGAAAGATTCCCTTCTGCTGCTCCTGCAGATTCACTGGATGGAACCAAAGGGTACTTTTGACTCGTGGACATGCCAGCTGTAAAAGTGATTATTCTCTTGAGCAAATGATTCTTCTCATGGTGAATGGGGCTGGATTAGCCAATTGTACAACAGCTCGCACACAATGTCCCCTCTTCTGCCTAGAAATGTAATGATATGCAGCAGCATAATGAGCTTACACTGAATTTTCAAACAGAATCCCTAATCATGGAAGCTCTTAAGTGCTCCTAATTGCAACTCTTCTTAAATGATGAGTGGTGTGTTGGCAAAAAGAGATTTGTGGAATTAGGCCAGCCTAATTCCAGATTCATTTCCAGTCTTGCAGAAGTGACACTTTAGGAAAACAAGTACGTTCTAAAAGCATCAGTGGGCAGCCTCATCTGCTCATACAGATATCAGTATCTGCATACTGATGTTAAAAGATGATGGAGGGTTTGCTGGTGACAAAATGCAGGAGAATTCCTCAGGAGGCTGGATCTGTGGGCCGTACTTGAAAAACTTGGGTTCCATGAAAGTATCCGGGACTTGACTTTCATAGAGTCACAGAATCCCACATGGTTTGGGTTGGAAGGAGCCTTAAAGCCCATCCAGTGCCACCCCCTGCCATGGGCAGGGACACCTTCCACTATCCCAGGCTGCTCCAAGCCCCATCCAGCCTGGCCTTGGACACTTGCAGGGATAGGAAGTCCACAACCTCTCCCATTTTTCAAATGTATCATCTTTTTAAGGCTGTGCGAGATATGAAGAAGGTAAAAGAGATGTGGAAGGCAAAGGACATGTAGATATTTGGAATGCAAAGATGTCTGGCTTATGAAGATACCTGGTGAGAAGCTTTCCAGTGTAAAAACAGAGACAGGAAGACAAAGCAGGGAATAAATGACATTTACATGGACAAACTCCAGCAGGAGAACGATGGAGAAAATATTGGATATCTGAGCTCTCCCTCAGATCTCTGATGGGTGGGTAGTGGAAGGGACCTCTCATCATCTTCATAAAATCCCAGAATCCCAGAAGTATTTGGGTTGTAAGGACCTTAAAGCCCATCCAGTGCCATCCCCTGCCATGGGAAGGGACAGCTTCCACCAGACGAGGTTGCTCCAGGCCCCATCTTGGAGGGGTCACACAGACCTCTGCGGCTGGTAAGGAGGGGAAAGCCAGAAGTACCACAGAAAAGAGTGAACTTGCCATGGGATGTTGGATGGGATTGGGCAAAAAATTTTATGGGATGCGTTAAGGGATGGTGGGAATGTGGAAAATATATTAGGAGATGTTTAGTGGAATGGCAAAAGGCAGCGAAAAAGGGATCAAGTGTGGTGCAGAAGAAAGAAATGTGAGCAACTAGAAAGGAGGGAGGACAAAAAGGATCAGTAGAATGAGAGAAGGTTGCTGGTCAGGAAGCAGTTACAATTGCTTTGCACTTCTAGAGAAATGTAGTTACAGAGGAGTGTGGCCATTCATTCTTCTGTGTATTTTTAATGAACTCATGCAACATATGCAAGCAAAAAGTACATGTAATGAATGAGTAATACAGGAATGCTTGAGGAAGTGAGGGGAAAAATTAGCTTATGGAAATGAAACTTTCAATAATGGAAAATCTTTTAAAAGCTTCAGTATACTGATATTAAAAATAAATATTTCAAAAACTGTCACTTAGAAATAATGTGAAGGACCACTGAGTTGCTTATATTGTTTTTAATACCACCAGTGGTAATTCTGCTCATACATTTACAAAATATCATTGCTCATGATGAAATTCATCCCTGGAGTTACATGATCTTGTCAATGTGACTCATCACAAGATTTTGTGAAAGCCTCTGTTTGTTCTTCCTGTAAGTAACACTCACCACAGGATTTTCAGTCCTCTGAGATGTGAGAAAAATCAATGAACAAGAAGTCTTGAAGGCATGGCCCAAGTAAAACTAAAGATTAGAAAGAGTCAGAAATAATCCAACATACACTGTATGCCACTTGAAAAAATGGTATTGAAAAAATAATCTTAGGACTTTGCTACATCCGATTAATGCCTTTTACACAAAGAAAGCTGCTAAAATCAAATATAACACCGAACGTAATCAACCTTTTTTCTCCTCATTTCTTAAAAGAATAGGAATAGAAGATGCCTTCTCAGTAACTGACCAGGTCACCCCATCAGATCCTACAGACCTCCCCCAAATTAACAGAACACTGTATGTACTTCCAAAATGTGTTATGTGCTGAAAGGTTCTTTTAAAGCCCCTTCAAGGTGGTAAAAATCCTTTAAGCTCTTATATTTAAAACTTATTAATGTGCCTGTTTAATTGTGCCAGCATTTTGCTTGTATATATTGTTCATCTATGTTATTTCTCCTTTGAGGGGTTTATAGGGTCATCTTTGCTCCCAATCACAATTTTCTGCTAGGAGAAGCCTACAAATTAAGCCATCTGCATCAGTAATTTGTGTTCATGTTCAGCTGATCCCTAAAAATTAGTAACCAGATTAGAATTCATACTGAAGATAATTAATTTCTGCCTTGTGCAGAAGATCGTTGTTTCTGTTTCTGCCAGGAATTGCACACCAGGTGTTTATTAGGGTCACACTTGCTTTGACGTGGCCACTGACAGTGGTGGGGTCCATAATTCTGCTTTGTGCCCATTTTTCTCTGAGGAACTGCAGCCAGGAATCCCCTACATTGGTCCTGAAGTGTGAAATGAGCAGAGAAACGCTGCACCCCGCTCCCTTCCCTCCCTCCTGCCTCGGCTGACCCAGGCACAGCTGTGCAGTATCCCAGGCATCCTCCATACCCCAATCAGGGTCTGCAGCACAGGGAGTGGGGATCCACCCACCTTGTCGGTGTTGCATGCTCCTGACAGCTGAGCCTCATCCATTCCTTATCAGTTTCACCCACCGGGACAGAGGGAACAGCAACCAGCTCCATCCTCGCTCTGCCTTTTGTCAGCTCTGCACAGACTTATCTCTGGTTTTGCCTGCGTTGCATTCCAGCTTATGTATTTCCTTTGTCCGAAAATCCCAACTTTCTGGTGGATTTATAATTACAGTTTTATGTAAAATAACCTCAAATCCTTAAATCCTCGCTGAAATGTTGGTCAGCCTGTATGAAAAAACAGGGAGGTGGGTGAGCATGAAAACATTATAATTCAACATTTTACAGCATCTTTTTTTTTACAGCAGTTTGCAAAACTGGATACAAATATAAGCTATGCTCTCAAGATAAACACGGATCTGAGAGGACAGAGAGGTGAATTTCTGTTACCCATCTGGTTTCTCTTGTAGTTTAAAATCACCTGTGTAGTTTAAAACACAGAAAATAAGTTAGGAAATTTAGGGGATGTCGCCTGCTAAAGGAAACCAAGGATGCCATTGTAGCCTTTCCCTTTTCTTCCCCTCCAGAATGTCTGGAAGGTGAGTGAGGAAATGTTGGAGCAGCCAAACCTGGCAGCCTGACAAAGGTGCTGCCTGCCCATGTCCCCAGGTCCAGCCCAGAGTGTATTTGGAATTACACATGTTGTACTTACACCCTGAACACAGACAGGGACAAGGGACAGACAAAGGGACAACACACAATTTTTGTTGTCCCTTCACAGGAAAGAAGAGTTGGACTGGAATTAATCAGTAAAACAAGGAAAATAAAAGTTGTTCTTACACACAAAACAACAGAGTGAAGCTTTCAGACAAGAGCTATGCCTTCCTGCATGTAGGATCAGAACTAAATTAATAATGAAATTCATTAAGATTTGGGTAATAATTCAGAGCTCTCTTCATTTGAAGGAGTGTTCAGGTGGCAACTGCAGCTTCCTTCAGCCATTGCACAAGAAGGAGGAGAGATCCTGGTCTGAATTCCACTGGTACTGTACCTCCCGTGGGAATATTCCTGCCATGGATATAGCCCGTGACTACATAATATATATTTCAGAAAGTGGACTAAATATCTGCTGTGCTTAGTCTAATAAAATAATCCATTAATGTCCAGCTATACAAATTTAATTTACTGTAATAGGGGGTTTTGTTACTTGAAATCCCCTGGCCATTATCTTTACCTGAGAGGGATCAATCTCAGTTAAGCAGTTAGCACTTAAGATAAAATGAGAATGGGATTAATGGGTTTATACTCTGTTATTTAAGAGCCATTGGCAAAAAAGCTACCCTCAGTCTATGGGTATAATATGACATTTCTCCTTTGCTCCTGTACTCCCTCAATACCTTTAAAATAACAGCAATAAACATAAGCCTGGCAAGAGTGAGCAGAGGTTTTGAGCTGCCCAGGCCTTGCACAGATGAGCTATAGGTTTATCTGCTCCCTTGTCTCTTCCACTCTCTGTGTTTCAGAGTTCCCCTTTGGAAGCAGTTTGTAAGTACATCCTTTCCTATCTTTTAGGGTACAATCTGGCAAAATGACAGTTAAGAAACTGGTAAAAACTGGAGTGAGAGCTACAACCTGGAGAAGCAGCCCAGGGCAGCTTTACCACCTTGGCTGTGCTAACAGAATGTAGGTAATGCTCTTGCAACACTTGGAAAATGCAAAGTTGCAGCTAAAAGTGTCCAGGTGACACTGAGCTGAGATCATTTGTTAGATTTGGAAAAGAGTTTAATTCACAGATAGATGATCTTTGGGGTCCCTTCCAATCCAAACCACTCTGTGATTGCATGAAATTCACTGTTTCTTACAAAGAATCACCAATGAAAAGTCAGAAGTCTCTGTACTTGTACAAATCTAATGTTTTGATTGAGTTAATCCCATTATTCCTTTTTCCCCTGCAGATAACAAGCTCATGATATTACGATTTTTTTTCATTATGACTTAGGAAAAGAAAAGAAGTGAGGTGCATAAAGCAAAATGTGACAGAACTGCAAGCAGATATTCATTCCTGCATCTCAGCTGCAAAAATTCCAACTGAGCGTGATCATAAAGTCAAACACAGGAATTCCCAGCTGACTATCAATGATGGGAATGGAAGCAAATAAATAACCTGCCAGTTCCTGCCTTTCACACAGTAGCTGAAGGAGCTATTCTGGCAATTTAGCCCGTTGTTCTGGAGTTGGTGTCTCCAGCTGGGAGCTGAGGCAAGCAGAGGCACAGTCCCATGATACACAGGGAAGAAGAGCAGAGCACAAATGATGTCCAAGGCCAGGTTGGATGGGGCTTGGAGCAGCCTGGCCTAGTGGAAGGTGTCCCTTCCCATGGCAGGGGGTGGCACTGGCCGGGCTTTGAGGTCCCTCCCAACCCAAACCATGTGGGATTCTGTGCTGCATTTTCTCAGCCTGATGTTACCTGATGTACCAAAGCAGACTGGAGATATGATGAGATTGTAAATACTGGATATTTTGCTTTAAATTCTGCTTCTCAGTTTGCATTGGAAAGAAGCTTCTTGTGCCTGTTTACCAGGCTCTGTGCAGATATATCCTGGTATTACATTAATGCCTGCAAAGCCTTCACAAATGTGTATTCCAGAATGTTGACAGTCAAACAAGATACATGACCTGCTAATGGCTATCAGGATATACTGGGGTAAAGTATATGCCTGAGGGGAGTAATCTATTGTTTTATCAAAGATTAAAAAGCAGGACAGAATACATTTTCCCATAGCCTTAAGTACCCTTAATACTACTCAGAAACTTTCAGTTTCCTGCCTTTTCCATTAAAAGCTTTTTTTCTCTGTTGCTTTTATTCACTGCTCTGTGTGAGTTCCTCCTCCCTCACTGCTTACCTTCAGACTCCTTGAAAAGGCAGGAGCATTCTCCACACAGAGATCTGCATGCACATGCCAGCTGTTCTTGTCTCCATCCAACAACATGAGCTGTTCTCATCTCCTTTCAGCCTTTTCTCTCTTTCTGCATAGAATCGTAAAAACTCAGAATGGTTTGGGTTGGAAGGGGTTTTGAGGATCATCCCATTCCACCCCCTGCCATGGGCAGAGACACATTCCACTGGCCCAGGTTGCTCCAAGCCCCATCCAACCTGGCCTTGGGCACTTCCAGGGATCCAGGGACAGCCACAGCTTCTCTGGGCACAGATACTTAAAGGTCTGTTAGTAGAGCTGTTACTTTTTCAGCTCCATGAATAATTTGGCTGCTGGGTGAATTTATCCCTGAAGAAGAGCAACATTTAGAGCTGTGTCCCCACTTCAGTAAACCCTCAGGGATTGTTGGTGGTTAACTAGTTGGATGTATCCCTAGAGGTACAGAATCATGGAATCCCTGAGGTTGGAAAAGACCTCCAAGACCATCAAGTCCAACATTCAGTGCTGCACTGGTGAGGTGTGTGGCTGTACAAAATGTTCTTGTAAGGCTGGTCAGCATTTCCTGTATTGGAAAGAGCCTGTGCTGCATTCAGGGACTGAAAAGGAAAGAGAAACGTTGCCACTGACATCCAGGAATATTGGTTAAGCTCAAACAGGACATTGCAGAGCGCATATGCACCCCAGCAATTTCATCACATCAGGGAAAACAGCAGAAAGTTTAAAAATGGTCCTTCAGCCACGCCTTCCTTTCCTGTTTCACAAGCCCCATGTGGTTCCAGGTTTTGTCTGGCTCCTCACCTGACATTAAAATCCACTGGCAGATTTTCTCTCTCTTATTTTCTTCCCATCTCTTGCTTTGTCTCTCTCTCTCTGTGTCTCTCTGTCTCCTTGTAATTAGCAGACCTGATATTAAACCTGTAGTGTGAAGTTTATATGGACCCCAGCACAGCCAGTGTGATGTGCTAATGATCACTGATTTCTGTCTCACCTAGACACAGTGTGGGGGATTTACTGAAGAACAAATTTTTAAATACCAAAAAAGGTTCTGTGACAACATCAAGTATCACAACCCAGACCAGGAGGAAAGCTGAATGGTGATGCAGACGAGTCTGAAATATCATAGCTCAGAGTAAGGATTTGCTGGCTAAAATTTTTTTGGAACTCCATTATTACAGACTCATCTTGGATGCAGAAGTCCCTGAAGTCCCCTTTGCCGTCTGAATGAGACCCATTTTCCTGAGCTGATGGCTTTGTTGGTCACAGCCAGGATGTAAAGTAGAGCTTTGCCTTTGAGAAAAAGAAATTATTTATGTCTGTTTGTAGTTGTTAGGTTTTGGAGTGGGTTTTTTTGTTCGTTTGCTTGAGGGTTTTTTCCTATTTTATTTTAAGAAAGGAAAGTAGGCAGAAGTACCTAAAAAAAAGTTAAAGCAGATACCAATATTTTGGTTCCTGGTGATGAATTGACTCTGTTAGATCTCATTATGGGGGGGACTTTGGGAAGAAGAAAATGAAGCCATTAAAGGAGCTGATTCTGATAATGTGTTGCTTTATGGGTGGCTGTATTATTCCTCTATTGCTTGGAGGTGTTTTTGAGGCAACGCTCCATTTCACAGTCTATTTTTAGTGTAAAGAGAGGGAAGGACTCGGCTCCCGACAATCATTACTTCTTTTTATATTAGCTCACATTTCTGCTTGCAAAATATGCTGAATCCAAACAAATAAAAAGATGATACTTAAGTAAGGCTTTGCTCTATTTAAGCCAGGCTTATATGCTCTAACAGAGTTTGAATTTTTATGCCACAGTTTATTGCAGTGGTGCCATTTGGGCTGTTAAAGTTATTTCAACATTTTCATTACCAAGACTGTTATCTGAAATTGCCAACTCAACCAAAAAAGCCTTCACAGAAATACCCACTGTTTTGAGAGGCAACAGTTTCTCTAATTTCGCCCAGCTCAATGCTGCTTTTTGCTAAAATGGAATCACAATCTAAGTATTCAGAAGATATAAAAAAAAAAAATGGAATTTAGCAATTTCTGAATTTTATGCCTCTATTATTGAGCTTATATGATGCTTTTTCTTTCTGCAGTGCAAATATCCATGAAATGGGTGAAGGCCATCCAAAGAATGCCTACAAACCATGGGGGTTTTATTTATTTATCTAGGTTCTATTTATTTCAGAAGTAATAGCACCACTTAAAGGTAAGTTTTTGATAGATCACAACCATGTGTGGGCAACATCATTATAGCAAGGTGGGAGGAAGGGCTCTGGTACATATTTTTGGGGGGATCTATAATCTCTTTTAAATTTCATGTTGACTTTGGGTCACATTGCGTTTTGGTCCTTTCTTAGGAGAGAAAGGATATGGAAAATGTAGAATCTTCCTTTTCATATCACATTTCAATCACATTTGGATGGCAGGAGGCACCATCCCTACACTCACCATCACCTTCAGAGAAGGAAATGTGGCGAAAGAGCCAGAAAGTTGCTGCAAAACATTCAAAATTTTTTTAAAAAATAATTAAAATAAAAATACAGGCAACCAGAACAATCAGGAAACCAAGAAAATGAGCTGTTGCATGACAGCAGAGCAAATATTAAGTTTAAAAAGTTGAAGTCAAAGGCCTCGGCCCCTTGAAGATGAAAGGACATGAATAAAACTCCCAGCTGAGGCACGATCGTGGATGGGGGTTAAAGGACTCCCTGGGGGACTCATATCCTATGACATGTCAAAACTTTTGTTGATTCAAAGATTTCATCCAGAAATTCAAAAAAATCAAAGAAAAGATTTAAACATATGATGACTGAGTTTGCCCTTTTAAAAATAGTTTAGTTGTTATACTGAAGGTGAATTAAAGTAAGGAACACATAAAGTTCCAGCTGACTCACAAACAGCAGTGGGCTTAGACCAGATCTAATTCTTAATAAAATTAATATCTTAAATCCAGTGTCTGTATCATATAGTTTCAATTTCTCTTTTGACTACATTTTCATTTTTTTCAATGGCCTGTTCTACAGGATCTAATTTAAGGGCTTTGCAATAAAAACTACTACTTAATTCATTGCAATGTCCAGATGCATCTGTTTGGATTAACTGTGCCCTGGAAGACATAAGGAATGTGAGGAGCTGATAATCCATCTTTATTACAAATACCTGCAGCAAGTGACTGGAACTACGCCAGTATCTGGCTATGCAAACTGCAGCAGTGCTTAAAGTGCATTTAGTGCTCTTTTATTTCTGGCTGACAAGGACTGGAACAAAATTCAGGGAGAGTATTTTAGTCTCTGGATGAATCTTTGAGATACTGCAACAATAGTCATGGGCAATTTCCTTGAACTAGAGTAACAAAATAATGGCTGAAGCAGGAAGGAGCTGTTCACAAGGTGCTGAGTGGGACCAAGACCTTTCCTCTGGAATATCCTGCTGCATCTCAACCCTTGCACTCCCACAAGCCATTGTTCATTCCAGCACTTCCTCTGAAGGCTGACCCCTTTGTGGGGAATGCAGAGGAGAAGGTGCCCCAGGATTTGTAAATAGACTGGCACCGTTCTGCTCCTCATCCACGAGGAAGTATGTACCACTGGAAGCCCTGTTACCCCGTTCCTGGATTCGTGTCGCCACGTTTCTGTGGAAGAAAGAACTTCAAAAGAAGTTGTGGACACACAGGTGGATCAGGCTATGGTCCCCATCATGTACAAATGTTTCTTTGCTGGGTTTTGGGTAGGTTTGGAGGCAGACTTACAAGTTTGGAAAAATTCCCCTCCTAGAATGCCCATTAAACCTGAGCAGAAATCAGGCCCTTTCTTCTGCACTGAAGGAAACAAAATTCCTTTGCATAGCATTTTGTTGTGTATATTTTTCTCTGCTTGTGGAAGAGGAGTGTGTTAAATCTAATTTCTACTTTGAAGGAAGGTTAAGAGATATAAAATAAAAATACCAGGGAATGAAAAAGGCCTTGAGGTATTAGTTCAGTTGGTCAGGGCAGGTTGGGGATTTGATCCCCATATGGGCCATTGGCTGAAGAGCTGGACTTGGTGATTCTTACTGGTCCCTTCCCACTCAGAATATTCTGTAATTCTGTGAATAAAAATACTCTTTTCATTTGTCTTGAGGTAACCCCAATTATTTTTACTGCACATATCTAAGATATTTATTTACAGAAACATTAAATATCCTGCCAAGAATGAAAGGCTGGCACTGTTAGTTCAGCCCTGAGTTGCAAGCACCATGTTCAAGGCAGGCATTTGCACCTCCATGAGTCCCTTCTGAAAAAAATACTCAGATACTTTTAAAAAGACATTTGTTTAAGTTCATTATCCCCATTTCCTTTTAGTGCATTCTAAATAAATTTAACTCTCTGGCAAATTATGTAACCAGAACTTTAGGTTCACTGAACTAAGACTTAAATTAAATTCAAGGAATAAATTTAAGCTTAGGAGACAGGAATACTGAAGCTTTGGGATTAAAGACATAACAAGACAGTAAAAGTTTCATGAAAGAAATCAGAGATGAGAAATGAGTTCACAATTATCAGATTTGAAGATCTTGAAGAAAGTCTTGTGATATCCAGGCTTACTTGGGTTTTATTCCTTGTGACATAATAAAATTAGTTATTACTTAATTTCCTGCAGCTGCACAGTAGTCTGCAATAGGTCTGGGCCTTCCTGGGGAGTCTGAGCAGGACACACCAGCATGCTGATGTCGTCTTGAATTTTATGCTGGAGACTACACTTGCACATTCCTCTTTTATATCCAGATTGGCAATGCCATTTTTCATAGTGTTTACTTTCCTTTTTGGAGTCTGAAGTGAGAGAAAAAACTGCTGTGGTACAAATGTTACGAAGGAGATCTAAGTTGTAACAAGTCCTTAAAGTTTTCATAACAGAGAACAAATCCAATTTTATGGGATTTTTCTGCATGTTGGCCTCAGAAACTTTCTCTATGTTACTGTAGTCCATTTAAATTCTCAAGGAAAGAGTTTTACCAATAATTGATCATATCATTCCAGTGAAATTCTGTTCTCTTAAGTAAATCCCACACAAGTCAAGGAGAGAGGTTACTCCTGGGCAGGTGGAAATGTTCCAGAAACACAGAACAACAGAATTATATCAAGAGTCAAACCAGGTGGAATGAATTGGCAGTAGGAATCTCAGTAGGAATCTCAGTAGGAGCAACTATGTCAATTGTGTATTTAGGAGTCAAGCAACAACCATTTCATATTTCACCATGTTATTAATATGGATGATGGAGGAAACACAGCTATCAGGGATTTTTGCAAACATTTCAGTGTATTGTCACATCATTACTGTAATGTAATTTGAAATTTTGCATTATATTAGCTGAAGTACCTCAGAGAATCCCACATGCTCTGAAATCACCTTAGATCAATACAAAAGTGTGACTGTTGTACTAATGCTTCCCTATCTCAATTATGAAAGCATTTTGATAAGAAAAATGGTGCCCAGTATTTAACTGAGATAACTCAACCACGTTTCATGGCCCTTACGTTTTTATTCAAAACTTAGTTCTGTTTTTGCCCCTTTGGGGATGGAAAAAAATTGTCATTTTGAGTTTAATTTGCTTTTAACACCATAATATTCAATATTGACAATAGCTCTGAGCCTTAAAACCATTACTGTACATTTCTCATTCTTGTGGGAGATGGTAGCTGAGCATTAGAGCACTTTTCAAAGTTCTGATGGCAGTAGAAATTAATACAGGCTCAGTAGGAAAAGTATCCTAGGTATTAAATTCTGCTGTGATACAACTTTGCTTTTCATCAATCAATCAATCAATCGATCATCCTATTTAATAAGAACATGTGTTTAATACAAAAGAAAAATATAAACATTCACAGAGGCCATTTATAACATTTATGTGTCATAAAACCTTAAGCCTTTTAAGAATAAAAATCAATTTTTGTTAGAGCTTCCTGCTTTTGATGTCTCACTGCAGAAAAAAGAAGAGCTCAGGAAAGCGCGTTGTTGAGCCCTGAGCTCAGCCTGGTGGCAATATTTGTCCATCCCAGATCAAACAGAGCCAGAAACCCCACCTGAGGGGTCAGAAAGAGTACTAAAGACAGCATCCTGCTGGAATGGTGTTCCCAGGGGAGTGCTGGAATCGTTTGGGAATGGGAAGGGAGAGGGACAGAGCAGAGCAGCAGGAAGAAAAGCACAGGGCAGTTGCTGGGGAAATGCTGTCCATGCTTTTCACTGCTGTACAGGCTCCTTCCTGCTTGCCAAGACCTCCTTCAGACCGTTCCTTTGGAAGCCTGGATTAGGAGCCAGATGGACTCAAAGGCCACACTGAGACTTTGTTACCTCTGTTTGCTCTGGCTACATTTCTCTTGAATTAGCAGGCTTTAAATTGATCTGGAGCAAACTGGGGGTCATGAAGTTCTGGGATCAAATTGGTGCTATTTGCTATTGACAAATAATAGTGGCTCTCACATGGTACCATTGCCTAATGCCTAATTCATCTTTCTTTTTCTTTCTTTCTTTCTTTCTTTCTTTCTTTCTTTCTTTCTTTCTTTCTTTCTTTCTTTCTTTCTTTCTTTCTTTCTTTCTTTCTTTCTTTCTTTTTTCTTTCTTTCTTTTTCTTTCTTTCTTTCTTTCTTTCTTTCTTTCTTTTCTTTCTTTCTTTCTTTTCTTTCTTTCTTTCTCTTTCTTTCTTTCTCTCTTTCTCTCTTTCTCTTTTTTCTCTCTTTCTCTTTCTCTTCCTCTGTCTCTCTTTTTTTTCTCTTTCTCTATTTTCTTCTTTCTTTCTTTTTCTTTCTTTCTCTTTCTTGTTTGCTTTTCTTTCTTTCTTTCTCTCTTTCTCTTTCTTTCTTTCGTCTCTATTTCTCTTTCTCTTTCTCTCTCTCTTCCTCTTTCTCTTTTTCTCTCTTTTTTTCTCTCTTTTTCTTCCTCTTCCTGTCTCTCTTTCTCTTTCTCTATTTTCTTCTTTCTTTCTTTTTCTCTTTCTTTCTTTCTTTCTTTCTTTCTTTCTTTCTTTCTTTCTTTCTTTCTTTCTTTCTTTCTTTATTTCTTTCTTTCTTTCTTTACTTTCTTTCTTTCTTTCTTTCTTTCTTTCTTTCTTTCTTTCTTTCTTTCTTTCTTTCTTTCTTTCTTTCTTTCTTCCTTTCTTTCCTTTCTTTCTTTCTTTCTTTCTTTCTCTCTTTTTTCTTTCTTTCTTTTCCTTCCTTCCTTCCTTCTCTTCTCACAGGAGGGAATTTAGTCACAGGTTGGAGACCCCATTTCTGCTTTCTTTTCACTTGTTAAATGTCATCCCTACAGACCCCTGGCACCTTTGTTTGGACAGGAGATCTGAAAGGAATTGCATGTAAAACTCACAGGTAAGTGTTTGTTTTAGCATTCTTCACACTCCCATATTCTGTGCAATATAGAATAATTTCTGTCACAGAGCATGAATTTCTGATAGGATCAAACAAGGAAAGATGTGCCTAAACCCGGAGGTTTTTATTGTGTTTTTAAGTCTACAAATGGCGACTAAGAAAAATAAAGCAGTAAACTTAGAATCACTCCATGTGAAATCCATTTCTCTTACAGAAAACATTGCTTTGGTTTGGTTTTTTAGGTTTTTCTTAGAAAGAAAAACCTGCCGTTTTTTGAGGTCCCCTTTAGGAACCCTTTTGGGTTTAGTTCTTTTTAGACAAACCATTGCTTCCCAATTCCTACTTTGCCTTCAATAACAGTTTTATTACTGCATATCAGTACTGGCATATCTTTGATTGGATTTTCTGTGTGTGAGTGTGTGAGACTCTGCTGTAAGGAGTGGATTACTGTAAAGCTTTTATGTAGAAGAAAATAGGAAATTGAGTCTGAATTTATTTCTAAATATCATTAAATCATTGGGGATTGGCCTTAATTTGGATAAGTGCCTGTAGAAACATCTGATGACATTTAAACAATATAGTCTGATATTGCACTTGAAATTTATTTAATTTATTTGGAATAAATGTGTAATATCCCCATAGCTTTTCAAATGTGCTATCACACCATTGCTGTGTTTGGAAACCTGTCTGGTCACCAAGTCTGCCTGCCACTGAATCCACCTGAGCCATGGTTATTTGTTTTCTTTGAAGCTGTTATTTTGCTATTTCAAAGGAATAATGAAAAAGAAAATACTACAGTAATCCACTGATTAATCCATAGGCTCAAAAATACTGTCTGAACTTGGATTCAACTATAATTGAGTAAGGCTATAACAGCATAAGACTGAACATAGAAGAAAGCAAGAAACTTTATGAGTTAAACATTTGCTGCTGATGTTACTCAGGTACTAAATCCAGACACTTTTCTTGCCTATTCATTAATCATGATTAATTATAGAAAAAGTAAAATAGAGAATATGAGTGTCCAGATGTTTATAAGCTCTCCAAGGGATTTTTAAGTTCCATCTTATCCGAGTGTTGAATCAAGTCTAGATGCAGAGCATCTGATTTTGTTCTGATGCCCTCACTGTTTGTAAAAGTGGTATGGGTCACCTGGCTGGGACTTTGTCTCTGGAGATCTCAGGAGACCACTGGGGAGAGTTTGCTGCTTGGTCCTTTCAGGAAGGCAAAGAGATAATTCATTATCATCACCCGAGCTGTGATTAATTACTGCTGACCTTCAGGGATGTGGAATGCCTGGCCTAGCTAACGGATTGGCATATAATAATGAAATTATTTTAACAGTCACCATGGGAATGCTTCCACAAAGCTCTGGAGGAAAATCTGTGTGTCTCTGGTTACCAATTCAGTTCAGAGCATTTCTGAGCTCCCCAGCCTCCTGGATCCACAGAGGGACGGGGGCTGTGTTCACTCAGGTGCTGGGTTCCTGCCTCAAAACTGCCACGTGTGTGCTGACCTTATTAGCATTCAGAATGAACAAATAACAAACCCATCCTCAGCAGCTTGGATGGAGGTGGCACTGCAAGTTTTCCATCCTAAATCAAGACTGATGGAATTTCCTGTCTGTCTCCATTCCCTGTTCCAGCCATTTAGGTGGTCACTGATCAGCATTTCGGAGAGGCCCAGAAAGCTCAGTAGGATACTCATTGATGGGAAGGAAATGTTACCAAGGAATGCAGAGAAGAGGAGTCAAACACAAAATAACAGAAGTGTGGTCAGGTCATTCATCCCAGAATCCCTGCACTTGGAGGGTCCTGTGTTGGCTTATCTTGGATTGAAGGTGTGTTGTCTTCACAATGCACCAAGTCCTGGTGTATTTAAAGGCCTGTGTGAGGTAATGTGGGTTTGGCTCTGCTTGCAGTACAATGACAATAATTCAACAACACTCCATTTATGGAAAGCTGATTTTAACCTCGAGCTTTAGACTTCTCATGGCTCAGTGTTGTGTTAATGGTTGGGCTCAATGATCTGTTTTCAGCCCTAATGATTCTCTGACAACCTGGTAACCAGAGGAATCAAAGAGTTTTTACGTTCTGTTTTTCTTTCCTTCCAGACAGGGTGGAAAATCCACCCACAATTATTTTCCCCAACACAAATTATCTTTTAAATATTTGAAATTCCTGTCTATGTTTCATTTGTGCCACTCAGCATGGATGGACTTGAGCTCCTGCAAAGGAGATTCCAGGGAGAAGTTATCAGTGCACTTTTAATTAGGCAGACTGCTAATTAGAAGCAGTCATGGGTAGAAGTTGCACCGTGGTAATGGACTCCATCAGTTAGAATGAAATGGAAGCTATTTGTTTTCAACCACCATGTCTTAAAATTATTTTTAACAATCACTAATCTTCTACTTACGTCATGTACTGCGTGTGTGGCACCATCCAACATTTATTAATAAAATTAACATTTCAAACAATGGAGAAAGGCTCTGTGAGAGTCTGGTAGAAGGAAATTTAAAAATTAGGAATACTTTAAAACCGAGAATGCAATGGAGGCTCAACCCACCAGGCTGAAGGCATCCAACACCCAGGGGCTTCAGTGGAGGTTTCCAGAGAGGCAGGAATATTGTACCATGCTAACAAGGATGTGGAAGAAAGCAGGAGTGTTTTATCCATGAACCATTTCACAGAATCACAGAATGGTTTGGGTTGGAAGGGACCTTAAAGATTATCCAGTTCCAGCCTCCCTGAGTTGTTGTTCCACTGTTTATTGGTTGGTTTTCTGCAAAGGTTTCTACATGTAGGGAATATAAAAGTGCGTCTCAGAGTTTCCCATCCTTGCCAAAAAAGCTGTTATCAACACTTACAGCCACAAAAATGTGCAAGTGTTTCAGCAGGATTTGAAGTGGGAATAATGTAAAATCACAGGTGCCTGAACTACAGATCACAGATTAGAAAGACCACGTGTGGAAGAAAAAGAAACTTTCAGGCTGTCATTGTCACTTACAAAGTGGCATATATTTTGCACAAAGAACAGAAAATCTGTAAATATTCTGTGAAACTCATTGTTTTATTTTTTTTTTTCCTTTTGTGAGCACAGAGGGAGATAAAGATTATATCATGTTCTTTTGTTGTAACACTGCAAGTTGCTCCTTCTATTGCAATTTTTTCTTAATTGTTACTGGAGAGCAGCTTCCGGTGCTGATGATCAACTTCCTTAAAAATGTCTTTTAGAACAGGTTTTTATTAGGTACTCTGCACTGCTGCTGCAAGTTATAAATGTGTCTACATTCCTAGTTCTGCCAGGCAATTATTATATATATTCTGTTCATATGCCTTTGAGGTCTAAGGAAAGATTTCTGGCAACTTCCCCAAGACTTTTCAAGTTTTTCAAGACTAGGAGATGTGGATGCTGACAGACGGTATTTTGGTTTTTTCAGCTATTGATACTCTCCATTGAATTACTATAATTTCTTCAGTGCAAATGATGGGTTTGTTCCTCTGAAGAAAAATTGCTGGAATGCTTGAATAGGGGAGCGAAAAACTAGATTTTGTATAAATATATGTGGATAGAAAACAAAGGTAAAGCGACCTGAATATTGCCATCCTAATATTCACCATTCAAAGTTACTGCCATTATTCAAAAGTCAAGGGTGTAAAACTCCATTCCAACTGAAGTAATCTTGCCATTTCATTCTTGATTTAGAAAATCCAGTGTCCAGAAGTGTCACTCTTTGTGACAACACATAAAGACCCTGCTTGCAGTAGACAAGTGCTAAATGAGACTTGAAATACTTTGGCAGCATATTACCAGGATTTTTCTGTCATTCAACAGAGGGGAAAAAAGCATTACAGCGAATTTCATCCTTCTGACCAAAAAGAAATTACAAAACACATTATTCATCCTGCAATTTATCAGCCTGTGGAATAAACTCATCCAGCAGGGCCACGTGAGCTTTTTACACCGTCAGGTTTGCATTTATTTAGTGACCGTTTCCTTCAATTAGGAACTCGTTGTGCTGGGCACTGTGGAAGGACACAGCAGAAAGGTGTTCTATTCTCTGAACAACCACATTATACTGACCACACTCGAGGCGGAGTTTCACTCCCTCTCTCCTCCTTGCTCCCTGATTTTTGCCGTTTCTGCCTGTTCCCTGCAGATTGTTTCTGTTCCTGGTTAAAGATGAAGAAAGAATTGGAGCTTATGAAATCGCAGAGTTTCTTTCTGTCCAGTTGGCCGAAATAATTTTCACTACATTTATGGTGGTCAAGTCTAAATAAGTGTAATTCATCAGAGCAGGGAAAATAGAGTCCACAATCACCAGGTAACTTATTCCTTGCTAGCGACCCTCTCCAATAAAGAATTGTGGGCTTCTTTTTGTTTGTTTTTCTTAATGTCTCGTTTGTAGCTTTCTCATTCTGGATTTCTTTTTCTTCTGGCTATGTGCACATGGAAAAATGAATTCTTCTTCCTCCAGCAAATGTAGCTGAGGAGTCTTAAAAATAATTTCAGCCATTTCCCTAAATTTCACATTTTCTGCAGTCATTTCTCTCGAGTCGTGGTTTCCAGACCTGTGACCATTATTGTTGTCCTCGGCTCTATTTTCTCCGGTTATTCCATGGTCATTTAGCTGTGGATTTGTGCTGCTGAGTGGAGAAGAGCTGCTTCATGGGCCCTCAAAATTCCTCTTTATATTTCCAGTACGGTGTCTGCCTTTCCACAACCATGACATTATTGTCTCCTGTTCAGATTGGGAATGATTCGTTTCAGCTTGGACTGACAATAAACCCACAGAGCCATTAAGAATAAGTAAGGAGAAGAAGCCCAGAGAAACCTGTATAGATCTGTTCCACATCCTAATTTTTCCTTTTATCCAATTTTTGAGCTAGGGCACATTGTAATGGAGTGATATAAATACTCCCATTACCCGAAGATTCCTTCCTTAAGAACTGGTTGCAGTCAGCTGCTCCCATTCTGCACTCGTGATGCCAATTTTTTTTAAGTATCTTTAAACACAAATCAGGGATTATTTTCTGGTTTTCTCACGCTCATTGCCTTTTTTCACTGCCTGGTGTCACTTGGATGTGCTCGTGCTCCACTATTGGCTCCTGTTTATTTTTGCAAAGGGAATGGACAGGAGTGCTTGGAACCCAATTGTGTTGGGGTAATTTTGTGATATTCTTAATATTGTGCCAAGGCCAAGAAACCACCTTCAAGACAGTTGGTTACTTTAATCTTCCAAAGAGGCATTTGGGGAGTTTTAGAATTTCTGTGGAAGAGAAAGGAAATGTCTCAATTTTTATCCACCTAGTTGGTTGATGGACAACATGAGTGGCTGGCAGTGAGATCTGGTGTCCTTTCATTCCCACAGAATCACAGAATCATTAGAGGTGGAAAAAACCTCCAAGATTTCCAAGCCCAAGCTTATTAAAAGCTGTTGATATTGAAGAAAGCTTCTAAGAGCTTTGGATGCCTTGTTGTAATCTCCAATAGTAAATGTTATATTCACATTTTTATGAATTTCCCACCACACCTGGATTATGTGAGAGTTTCTGTGGCTTCAAAAAGTAACTAAATTCCTTCCAAAAGATATTGTTTTCATTTCCTCAAAAACATTGTTTCAATTTCTTCAAAAGGGAAAGGAACCCAGCTACTTCACTACCAACCTTCAGAGCTAATTGCCACATGTGTGTAAATTCTGAGTCCAGAATCTTTCTCTCCAGTGTTGCTGTTAGAACAGTAAATACCTCAGCAGTGTCATTAAGCACTGATTTTCTAATAGCTGTCTGCTAAACATTGGCAATGTAAAACTAGAAAATTGCCATTAATCATTCTTAAAGTGCTATGAATACATTAATAAATTAGTTCTGTTTGATTTTTAAAAGCTGTATTTACTCCTAGGATACCAAACAGGCAAAAAGAAATGCTGAACTAGGGAACAAGAGCCAGTTCTATTTAATCCTAGGTTGCTCACATGATTCCTGTAAGTTAGATGGTAATTTCTCATCTTAACAGCCTGCTTCCAGCCCTGTCAGCATCCTTTGGCTCTTACAGGTTAGGCTTCAGGTCTGTGCTTAGATGGTGTTTTTAAATTCTGAAATTAAATGGCAGAAAATATATCAGAGTAAGACCCACCTGAATTGCACATTTTGCAGATATCTCCGGCTTGGCATTGTCTATGGTTTCAGCATTTTGGCTTTACTTGAGAAATGTGATTCAATATTCTTTGTTCTATCTTTCATTCTGATTCAGGCCTAAATAGAGATGAGGATCAGGAATTCATGTCTGCCCTGCTCCTGCTTTTTTACCCAGATGAAGGAATGGTGAAGTCCCAAATTCTGGTTCATCCCAATCAGATTTTACTCCAGTTCTTCTGTCAGAAGTCAGTGTTGTCTCCTGCAGCCCACGTGCCAGGCCGTGTGTAGTCCAGTGGTGGTGAAGGGCTGGGAAGAGCTTTACTCCACTTTTATTCTCGCTGAGAGGAATTTCAGATTGCTCCTGGATTCCTCCCACACCGGAGCAGCAGCAGTATGTGAATAACAATGTTTCTGACCCAGACTGGGGCTTTTTTACCACAGTCTAGGTTGGCTGTGCAGAATTACAGAGCTCTCCTGAGAAAATATTCACGCCAAAGTGTTTGAAAAGGCACTGGGCAGGGAACTACTTCTAGACATCCGAAGACATGATAAAATGTGCATTGATTTAACTGGCAGTTGTCTAGAATAGAAATGTCACAGTACAATAGTCCCAATTTAATGTACTTTTACACATGCAGTACAGAGAGAACACTCCAGCCTGTGATAGATAGAACAATTTCATGCCATGCCCAGGAATGCCTGACTCATTGGTCTGAGCAGCTCCTCTGCATCAATCCCTGTGCTTGTTTAATGTGAGCAGTGCAATTGAGAGGGTGCTCTGTTAACTGGAATCCCACCGCTTCTCCTTTATGCCTCATCCTTGCCAGGGCAAAAATATCTGACCTGGCAGAGAAGGAAATGTGCAGTTCAAGTGTTCAGGGGCACAGAGTGGGGGTTGTGCCCTGGTCCCTACACCGAGACATGCTGGGAGGGGAAATGCTTGATCTGAACAGCTGCTTTGGATGTTCCTAAACTGTCATTCCCAATGGACACGGATCCTGTCATCCCCTCTTCTTCTGGAAAACCAGGAATGGGGCCAACCCCTTCCCGTTTTACATACAACAGACACCAGCTTCCAGTGATGATGCCTCGCCCATGGAGATCCACAGCTGCTGTGATTTGAGGACAAGGCTCTGAATGCATCTCTGAAGCATTTCCTGCTGTGTAACCACCCAGAGAAAGCAAAAGCTGGAAGTGCAACTCTCTCATCCCTCATTTCCATGGTCCGAAGAATACGTGAAAGAATAGCTCATGTGCATCTTCCATAATTTATAATTAATTTAAGTGAGCCAAGAGCAAGCCAGGAAATGTCTGTCACCACTCCCAGCTTCTTGCTTTCTTTGTTCCTTCACTGGCTTTCCTCATTTGCTACCAGACCCTACTGGAAGAGGAGGCACATTTCTCCTCCTTACAGTAAATGTCAGAAGGATGCTATGTGGAAGAGCAAATAGGTCAGATCCCTGACAGTTTGACTGCTAATCAATACAGTAAGAGTTTGGAGGAATTTAATGAGTATTCTGTATTATTTTGTATGCACATGTTCAGTGTGACTTTCAACATCCTTCTTTCTTCCACCTGGGAGCTGTTAAAGTACAGGTCACCAGTGCTTTAACACTGATTTTATCACAATTTGAAAAGTAATTCTGATGAATGATTTCGTCATTGGTGTCATCATTAAACATAAGGAGTTTGATGTGGATACATTTTATTCAAGGATTTGGTGTTTGAAAGAAGATCAGAGCTGTCTGGACACACAACCCATAATTAGAGATAAGTTCCAACACAGTTTATGGGAAGGGGCAAGGCTTTAATGGATCAAGGAAATTAATTTATCAAAAAATGCTCCTGCTCAGAGTAGGTGAGGTAGGATTAATCTTTCATGTCCTGGAGTCTTTTTCCTGCATTGTTTCATTAACAGAGACAGAAATCATAAGGAAATTTTAAAAAAACAGTATTCAACATCACATTCCAAATTTATCAAAGCCAAAACCATCAAGCTAGGCATGGAGTTTAATTTGATGAGTAAATTTACAAATTTGTTTCACAACAGCAAAACTTGGTGTTTTGGGCTTTCTGGTCACTGATTTTCCACATCTGTAATTTCTTGTTTCCATTCTGAAGGAATAAAATTTTTGTGTATGTCCTGATCCTTCCTTATCTCTGATCAGCTGGAGAAGATCTCTGCTCAAAGCTGAAATCCATTATATTAACACTTTCTGCATTCCCTCTTTCTTTTCTCCTCCTTGTGCATAGGGATGTGGCCTGATGTTTGTCGACTAGTGGCACCATGCTGTGAAATGGAAGATGTCATGGGCTCGTGGATAATTCAGCCTGGAAAGGGCCTCAGCAGGTCCTGCCCAACCTCGTGCTCACAGCACTGGGGTCAGACCAGGCTGCCCAGGGCTGGGGAACCTGTGAGGATGGAGATGGATGGATGGAGAACGTTCCTGGGCAGCCTCTTCCACTGGTACACTGTCCCCATGGAAAAAAAGTGTATCCTTACATCCCATCTGGTGATTCCAGAGCATCCTCTGCCAAGAAATTAGAAGGAATAAAAGGTTCTGATTGCTGAGGAAGTTGCTCCTGTCAGCACTGGACACCACAGGTCCCTTCTCACAAGACTACAAATTCCCTGAAGGATTCCTGAGCACGGGTCATACAGGTCATGGATTTGTCACTGCCACGCACCCCAGCCGTGCTCACAGCAAATAATTATCATAATTAGTAATGACTTTCACCTTAGTGAATGGCAAGCAACAGTATGAGCTGGCATGAAAGCTGCCAGAAAGAAATGGAAATCTGAAATACCTGAGAAATTACTGAGTAATATCGAGGTAAACCCAGGGGAAAGCATAATGCAGGGGACAGCTAATGGTGTTTCTGCAAAGTGAATTAAATCACATTCTTCAAGTGCTAGACCAAGGGACTTCTGGTAGGGGAAGAAAAAAATCCGTGCTGCTGTAATCTGTGCAAGGTGAAAATGAGAAACATAAATACAGAATAAACAGCAGGTGTGAAGAGTGGAATCCTACAAGACGGAGACAGGGAGAGAAGAAAAGAGAAAAATCTCATTAGTAACTGATTTGGTTTTAAATAATTACTGTGAGGTTGGACAGGGCTTGGAGCAACCTGGGCTAGAGGAAGGTGTCCCTGCCCATGCCAGGGGGTGGAACAAGATGAGCTTTAAGGTCTCTTCCAGCCCAAACCATGCTGGGACTCTACAACTCCATGAAATAAAATTTAAAAAATTGATCTCCCCTTCAAGAAACGCTATTTTTAAATGCATCTCTGATTCTGTTTTGAAAACATGCAGCAAGTTAGTATTGCCTGGAATGGTTCCCATCGGTCCTGCTGCTGTGATGGTTTATTAAAGATTACAGGGAAAGAAAAAACTTGTTATTCAACTTTAAGGGACACCTGTGCTCATCCTGCTGTTGTCTAACTTGCCATTACAGGGCCTCCTGTATCTGATCTTCTCTTCTACAGAAGGAAAGGAGCGGGGGCATAATTTAGTCCAAAACCCCCAAATCTACTTTCAGATTTCAGGATAAATTTCCTTTCAGAACTTGTGATGGTAAAGAAAAATGCAGTGACGGTTCATTTGCCAACAATAAGGCATAAAAATGTAAACACATCAAATATAAAATGTAAAGTATAAATGGATACATGTGCATAAACTTGGTATAGTGAAATAACAGGGAATTAGGAGTACAAACATGCTTCAAAACGTGCAAGTTTTTTCTCTTACACATGACCCTCTTAGCAGGGCACTGGACAGAGATTTGGTTAAAACTGAGCTTTCATTTTTGGCTGAAGTGTCTCTGAGGAAGTCCCCAGTATTGGAGTGTCCAAAGAGGGTCCTAGAAGGTCTGCAGTGGGAATCCACCCACATAAATCTGTTGTCTGGTAAGTCTCCATGCAAAATAAAAGCTGCCACAGAGGTGGCAAAGGTGGAGTGATACAAATTTTCCTAATGCAGAGAGTGAATCCATCAGTGAACTCCTTCAGAGAGCTTCCACAGGGCTGTGTGGACACAATTGTGGCAAGAGGGGTTCAGCTGATGAAAAACAGCTCTGCCAGTACATGAGGTAGGCTCTAAAGCAGTATTAGGGCTCACAAAAGTGCTCTTGAAATCATATCATGAATAATTACATGGAAATATCAGCTTTAGTGGGAGTTCAGCAAGCAGGTATTATGTGAAAAATTAGGAAAAGAATAAGAGAACAAGAGAGAAGATATCATTGTACCGCTGTGTAAAAGCACAGGGCCATAAAAGAGGTAAAAATAATGAATGCAGAACAGGAACAAATATGACTTCAAGAATAAAATTTAATCTATTTCATTCTGCAAGTGCATACATTAAATAAACAGAGATTCTTCTGCTTGGGAAAGATATAAAGGGAACTATGGAGAAGACATTAGCAAAATCTCAAACAGAAAGTGAACAGGGACCTATTTCTCAGTATTTCTTAGAATATAAGAAACAGAAAACTCGCAGTGAAACCACAGCATGCGAGTTCTAGAACCAACAAAAAGGAAATAACCTCTGAAAATATTTTGGCTTTCCTTATCATAGATGCCTTGGATACCAACAGTGTATTGAGGGAAATATAACAGAGAAATTTATAGAAGGAGGGTTCGCTGAAGATTATTTAACACAATAGCTACTTACTTAGCTACTATTATACTATTATTATTATTATTATTATTATTATTTAGTGTTATGGAAAGATGGGTTTTAAATCGTGTTCCAGGACACTCAAAATACTTTTTTTAAATGAAAAGCTCTCCAAACCCAATAAAAACTCATATTATTTGCCATGTTCTTACGTATTTTTTAGAGAGTCTTTCTGTGCTCCAAAGAACACATTTACTTTGTCATCTCTCATTTACATTTTTTTTTTGACAATTCTTTGCAATCCCTCTTCCTCAACAGGACAGGGGAGAAAATAAGACAAAAAAACTCATGGATTGACATGAAAACAGGGAGATTGGGAGAAGGACTGGGATCCTGGGATAAAGACTTGCATCAAAATAAATGTAAGCCTACTCCAGACTGAAAAGGACAGGAACCCAACCATGTCCACCCAGCAAATATCTCAGGATGCTGAGGGCTTTTCACAACCTGTACTAAATTCTTACATTTCTCTCCAGGATTGTTTTCCTTTTTGCCAATGTCGTTTTTGAAGTACAGCAATTTCTGACTCTAAATTACATTTTTTTAAAGTGTGATGAAAGGGCTGTTACAGCAGTTCTGTACCATGTAAGTCCATAATATCAGGCAAGCATACCAAAATGTCAATTATAAAGTTAATTAAGTGTTAATTATAATTGGCAGAGACACAAAGTGTCTCACTGGTAGAAAAAAAACTTTTACATTTTAATGGTGAGGAAAACAGGCAGAATTTCATTTCACCCTCTTCATTCCAGTGCAGGAGAAGCAGCACACCACGGCCATTTATGGATGGCATTGGGTGATCAAATTTCATCATAAATCAGTGCCCTGAAATTCCTTTCCTCCTCCTCCTCCTCCTCCTCCTCCTCAGCTCAGTTAAAAACAGGATCTTTTCCAGCACTGCCTTCATCCCCTCTGCTCTCCATGGGGGTTGTTCCTGGTGTTTTCTCCTCTGTGCTGCCATTACCTGGTGGCTCAGAGGAACAAACTAAAGCTTGGGCAGAGCTGTCTAGGGGGTCACTGGGGGTACCAAACCTGCAGGCTGCAATGCCTGAACTTTCCAACCCAAAGTGAAGTGACTGCGTACTCTGGAAATCTCTCTTTCAAAATGTGATGCCTGTACTGTTAGATAATGTATTTATTTATATATTTGTATGGGGTACATTTATTTATTTATTTGTTTGTTTGTTTGTGGGTTTCTGTATATTCCACTGGAGATTAACACACCCAGAAGAAAGAATTTCATTTGTCAGCTCTGTTCATACTGAATTTTTAATTGCTTGCCTACCTAGGCCAGATTTAAATGAGAGAACATTCTTTTGGTTTTGGCTCTTTGACAGGCAAAGGATTGCTTCCTGATTGCCGGATCAGGAGTGTTGCAGAAATTAAAAGTCCAAAGTTAATCTTGGTCTGTAGTCCTAACCTTGCAGCCTTCCAGACTTCAGACCAAGACCCTGTTAAGTCCATTTACCCACACGGGTACAGGAATGGACAGGGAACAAAATCAGGTCATGGACTGGCAAATTAAGTTCCTCTTCTTGAACAAGAAACACACTGAAGAGATAATAGATATTATAAACAAATAGAGTTCATGGCTTCAAGGACTTTTGCCTTGTTTTCCCCCATTTATTAGCAGTCGTTGGATCATCACTATTTTTTTCTCTGTCTAACAGTATCTCCCTATGCCTTGCTCTGTAATGCATCAATCAATTGCAACAAATTACATCTTCTAGGAAATATACCAATAACCAAATTAGTAATAAATGTTTTATGACATTCATTGGCCAGATTTGATGACAAAAATAGGTCGATTGAGTTCTACATTGAATCACAAACCATCAAACTCAAGATATTCAAGAAGTGTCCAAGGCCAGGCTGGATGGAGCTTGGAGTGACCTGTGATAATGGAAGTTGTCCTTGCCCATGGCAGTATCTCCAAAGTTTCCAAAGCTTCTCCAAGCAACATGTTCCACTATTTGATCAATATTATTATGAAGTTATATATATATATATATATATATATATATATATATATATAATCATAGAATCACTGACAGGTTTGGGTTGGAAGGGACCTTAAAGCCCACCCAAGGCCACCACCTTCCACTGGCCCAGGTTGCCCCAAGCCCCATCCAACCTGGCCTTGGACACTTCCAGGGATGCAGGGGCAGCCACAGCTTCTCTGGGCACCCTCTGCCAGGGCCTCCCCACCCTCACAGAGAAGAATTCCTTCCTAATATCAAACTGAAATTCCCCCTCTTTTTGTTTGAAGCCACCAGATAATATACATATGTCACTCTGTATTATAGTATATATAGTATGTGTTACAATATTACCTATATTAACTTCCTCTGTCTCTACCTGTGTCCATTGCCTTTTGTCTCACCACTGTGCACTTCCAAGAGGAACCTCACTGGAAATTCTCTCTGCCTTCCTTGTGGGTGGCTGAAGAAATGCTGAGACCTCTCCCAATCTTATCTCAAGATCACACAAAACCATTTCCCCCAACCTGCCTTCACGTGTCCCCTGCTGCAGGTGGTGAGTCTGACTGACCAGAAATTCCATTTCTGCCACTGGAAACTTCAGATCAGAGGAAATCTCCCCTGGTTAAACATCCTTCCAAAGAGGACAGCGAGAGGCCTCGCAGTGCCATGAGGAAATGCACAGTCCCTGGGAACAGCTGGATTAGGTCAGTTGTAAAAAGCCTCTTCAGACTTTTTGATTGCTTTGGGTTTAAGGTCCCTAACCATCCTTTTAGATGTCAGAATGGATTTTTGCTTGGCAATAACCTATAGAAATATTACGTTAATATGTTTAGATTTCTATGCAGCAAGAGGTGACTGTAAGAAACCATATAATCCATGGGACTGTCAATTTTAGATGGGAATTTTCAGCAGGTGCCCTGGAGAGAGGGAACAGTGACTGCCAACAACATGAATGAGTTCTCAGTAGTTAATTCCAAATTTTGAAGTTAAATCCAAGTTTAAGTCGCTAATTCCAATTTTTAAGTGGTTCCAATTTTTGCAACTTGAGCTGCAAGTCTGTGGAAGCAGGTTGTGTAAGGACTCTACACACCAAGAGAGTGATAAGAAGGGTCGTTTTTTGCTGAAAGGAATTCAGATTTTGTAGATTTTTCGAGTGCTGTGGAGTCCACAGTTGATTTAATAAAGCAGCTGAAGTTCAACCAGTTAATGTCTCACTGAGTGTACATTGATATTTGGAGGATTTTTTGGGTTCTAGACTCTTCTAGCCACCATGTTAAGCTCTCCTTAACTGCGGTAACATTTTTAATGAGATTGTCAGCTTTGTGATTTCCTCCAGCCTGTTTCCTATGCTAGAGGTCATTTATTCAGGCATGTAAATTTATATTGTGTAACTTTCCTTTTCTACTGTTGAACTCCTTTCTGAGACAAGACATTTTTCAAGATGGATTTTTGAGAGGGTTTAAGTGCTCTTTTTTTGGTATCCAGGCAGTTTGAAAATATTTTAAGCTGGAGTTTGCCATAAGTAAATATTCACTTCTAGCTCATGTGAAAGAGGTTTTCCATAGACTATGCCTAGAGCAGATTGACATTTCATGAGTGATGATTGTCTGGTTTATTTGGGCATTTTTATGCTACTGACACATGTCAAATAAAATCAGAGGTTCTTCTATCTTTACAGCTATTCTTGGAAAAAAAATAGAAACAAAACCCACCTCCCAGATTTCCTAGTTACAGTTCTCCATCTACATATTTTGCAGATGCATTCTGCACTTTTTTTGACAGTGTAAGATTTCATGTTTTTATATTTGAGTATTTTCTGCAGTCCAGTGCTGCCATTACAATTTCATCTAAAACTATGTGACACCTTGAATGTTAAAACTTGACTTTAGGTTGTGAATTCCCTCTGATTGCGTTAAGTAATTCCCAATAAATTTAGCATGACTTCTTGCCAACATAAGACACAGCAGCATTTGCTCCTTGCATGTGGTTTATTATTGGATATTAATGAATATCTCTGTTGCTGTCTCCCCCAGAAAATTCTATGGTATTATTAAAATACATCACCTGTTTCCCTGAAGTGTTTTCTTGTAATTCTACTGAAGAATAAACACATTAGCTCCTCTATTTTTCTTTATTGCATTGTACTTTTTGTAAATTACTCTTCTGTTCTTCTGAGAAAATTTTTAATCCAGAAACAAGCTCAATAACAAATCTTTCTTTTGTTTACTCAAGCACTGCTGAATTTGCAACACTGTAAAAGCACTTACTTACTGTTATTTAGTGCAGATAGAGATGATTCCTTGTGTTCCTTTCTTTTTATTTTACTGGAAGTGAAAATTCAGGTGAGTGTGGACCTGGTCATATTTCTGAACTCACTGAGTTATGATACAAAGGGACATCCTTATTTCACAATACTGCACTGAATCAGCTCTGTAAGCACAGAAAGCCACAGGAAAAGCAGGACCCAATCCTCCAAGGGCATGTTTGGGGTCTTACACCTCGACTTTCACAGAACTCCTGAGTGACTGCACAGGAAGGAATAGGAATTACCCTGTAATAATGGAGGCACCCCAAAGGAGCCCTCAAATTCTCTGGGAATGAGCATGAAATAAAGATGTTCATGCTCCTTTGGCAAACAATCTGTAATTTTTGAAGATCAAGCTGAGTTTCCCTCATAACTGGGTCTTTTATGTGACAATTGGTTTAAGCTGCTCAGCCAAGGAGGATGAGGAGGGCTGCAGTGAAGAGGGGCAGAGCTGGTCCTGAGGCAATGGAGTCAATTCTTATAGGTGTAAAAGCTTTGTAGTTTTTATATCTTTAAAGCTATAGCTGGAAAGCCACAGCTCTGGTACTGGTCCCACACTGCTTTTCCACATCCATCTGCTGTGGGACATCACAGCCACATCACAGCCACCCTTTGTTCCTAAACCAGTGGCATTTTGATTTATCAGTTCTGCCTTTAGCCCTTTACAAAAACACCTTGCTCACGTGATGCATGAGAAAATGGTAATTCAAACCTGACATTTTCGATTTCTAAGGCACCACTTACTCCCTTGGGCTTCATTTTGGTAGGGAAATATTGCCCAAACCTTCAGGGAGAACACCCAAGCCTAATTATTTTTTGCCAACTGAAGCAATAATTTTTCATCTCTGCCTCAATAAGGAAATTATGAAGAACTAGTTAACAGCTTTAAAAATCTGTAGAAAAGCATCTCTTGAATGAACTGAGAAAGTTAGTGTAAATTTTCCCTCTTTCTAATGTGTGCCCCTACAGCAAATGAAAGTGATAAGACTGCGGCTGTTTCTTTTTTTAAAAAGTCAGGTGCTATTTATAGTGGTCTGTGCAAATTACTATGGATGACAGGGATGAGAATCCCAATTTTTCACTTCTTTTTGCAGATATGCAGTCTACCAACCCTGTTTTATTTTGTGTTGTAACAGCTCTGAAAAGGGCTATCTTGGGAGGTGCCTCGTTTAGGATACACTGCATCAACATGGAATTAATTTGGTGGTAAAACAGCAGAAACAGCAGGATTATTAAGCATGAAAAACACGGAGTCTTAATTACCAGACAGAACTTTCTTTTAGTGCCTCCATTTCCGAGTGCACAACTTTTGTTGAACTGCAGAAGAAAAACGCCGATGTAAATTAATAACACTTTATATTCGTATCATCAGGCTGGAATTCAGTGTACACTGAAGCTTTCAAAAAATCATTCACCTTTCAGTGCGAGAGCACATCTGCTGAGATAACTTCAGAACAGCTCAGAACAGAACACGACTGGTGTTGGGGCTCTTTGGGAATTACATGCTTTAGAGTGAAATTAATTAGGATTGTCTTCCTCGGTCCCTGGCTCTTCACATATTTAGGTACAACACTGTGTAAAGTGATACTCCCATTTATCAGCTATTTCTACTTAGTGCCTTCCTCCCTTTTCTTCTGGGGAGGATCCAGAGGGGAGGAGTGCATAATTGTTATTTTTATAGCCAGGACTTCTTTTCTTCCTCTCCTCCTCCTCATCCAACTGCTGCAGGGCTGCTGGAAGGGACTTTCAAGCACCATCTCCTCAGCTGTCTCCCTTCTGTCCTTCCTTCTTTCCTTCCTTCTTTTCTGAACAAAACCTTTGCTACCATAGAAGTGCTTCTCCCAGTTTTGTTAGTTTGGGTTATTTTTAATATCTCTACTTGTTAAGACACTTTTGGTCAAAGGCTGTAAAAGAATTATTACATTTCTCACTTGCATTAATGTCATGTTGATTATATGATGCCTCTTTTCAAGCCAAATGGTTTTCTCTAGCAGGTTTGAAGAGCTATTTTCCAGACAAAACAGAAGAACTTTTTTATTAATTTTTGGTTTTAATTTATTTTTCTTGGGGGTGGGGGAGGAGGGGGGGGGGGGGGGAAGTTTTAAATTAACCACCAAACAGAAAAAAGCCCATAGGAGCTAAGCATAAATTACTAATCTACTGGTTTCTAAGAATTGCATTTTGTAGGCAATTTGTTGAGAGGCCCTTGAGAATTTTGTTATTTATAAGAATGTTACAGTTCATTTATATTTTATGCAGACATAAAATAAAAATCTTATTCCCAATTGTCAAAAAGGAAAAAAAAAAACCAAACCATAAACCAAACAACTCACCCACTCCCACTCCTCCAGGCAACTTATGGTAATAGTATCTTGTGTATTCCTAATTTTCATAAAAATCTACTGAAAAACTGCTTGGTTTGCAGTCTCAGGGCTGGTATTCTAACTTCACTGAATTTACAAGGATTATGGAAGTTTGTTAATTTCTCTGGGAGGGAGGGTTTGTTTCATTGCTGTATGTTGGGCTTGGATTCATTGTTTTGGTGTTTGTTATGTTTTGGTTTATGACATAGGCTGCCAACAGAATTCGGCACTTTTGGCTTTGCTCTTAATATGCAGTATTTCTCATGTTTGTATATATACTAATAACAGCTCTTTTACATAGAACAATATGAAATAATAATGGGAAAAACAGTCTTTGCAACCGCTCTGCTGATGGTCTTAAGGCCTTTGATGCCTGTGGATCTTAATGCACAACTAAGGCAGTGTCCTGAGCTCGCTGGGATGGATTAAATCCCTTCCCAGCTGCCTGTCCCTGTGCTGCTGTGCTTTGCTTTGTGTCTCAAAAATTCCACCCTCACAGGGAAGGATTTCTTCCCCATATCCCATCTAAAGCTTCCCTCTGTCAGTCTAAGGCCGTTGCCCCTTGTCCTGCCACTACAGCTAAAAAGCCCCAACCAATTCCACTCCTCCAAGGGCTGAGTCTGCAGGTTGGCAGAAAAATACTCTGCATGTTCATGTTCATTTAATATTTGTCCTGCTCCATTCCCAAATGCCAGCAAACAGGGCAGAGGAAAGGCACTTCCAAACATGTTGGAATTGTTGTTTGGGGCTCTCTTCCCTTAATTTCTCTAAGTTCTTCAACTATTGGGCATTTTCCCACTTTTGTTGGAGAACACCAAATATGCATTTCCCAACCTCTTCTATTAAAATGAACAATTCTATCCCTCACATGACCTCACTAAGGAAGGTTCTTTCCTCCATTAACCATTTATCACTTCGGAAAGCACTCCAGAATTGTCTAGTTAAACGATAGAACAAAGAATCTGCAGGTCATCAGGAAGGGAAGTATGAAATGTTGCTCTCCCTCTGAATGTCAAAGGATTGCCTTCTGTGCCAGGTAAACAACAATGACAAAACCAGGGGAAACAGTGTTTTTCTAGAACTTGTAAAAATGCACAAGTTATTAGAACCTTTGGGAACTATCAGCACACTAAGATAGGAATTGCATGGTCTCATAATTCCAGCTGGAAGCTACCAGAAATTCCTCAAGGGTGAGCAGAGCTAATGTAGGTCTTGGCATTCAGTCCCAACAAAGACTTGATTGGAGTTTAGTTTGCCTGTTTGCCCTGCAGGTCAGATATTCTACCAGCTGATTTCTCCTCTTTACTCTTTTCTTCTCTAAGAGATGAAATTTATCTTAAGGGCACAAAAATAAATCCCGGCGTGGCTGATCTGCAGTGACGCAGTGGCACAGCTGCCAGTGGGAGTTAAAAAAAATTAATCTCCTTCTGTGTCACTTTGAACACGGCAATAGATATCACAGCTCCAAATAATCCTGTTTTTTTTCAGCTGATGAGTCCATCCTGACGAGACCAATCAGAGCTGTGTTCACATAAAACATTACACTGACTTGGATTTGGCCTTTGATGACAGACTCCCTTTATTTATTTTTTCAAAAAAGCCCTTTAGAACATTTCAGAAGAGTAGTGAAACCTTTCAGTCCTATTAATTTTGTACTTGTGTGTTGAATGTAAGCATATACTGTTGGAGAGCTTATGAAGGGGAATTTCAACACTGTCCTTGACTTCACAAGGAAATAAACTTTGAAACCAGCCCTTTGAAAAAGGAAAGATGGTGAAATTCTATGAAAATATTTTAAAGCTACGTTACTGTAGTCATTAAGTGAAGGTATTTTTTAAATTTGATGGCATGTCTTCCTAAGCCCACTAAAGGACTTAAGCCCAATGGAGCATTTTCTAATTTTTACTTTTATTTAATAAAAAAAACAAGAACAACCCCAAAACAAATATACAAACCACTCTTTTTGGTCTGGATAAAGGGGATTCAATCTTCCTGCGGGTCTACATCAGCTCTGGCAGAGAACTGCCTCCTGCTTGGTCCCCACGTGTGACTCGGTGTCACATTTGTACTCCAGGCTGTGCTGGCACAGTAGCAAAACATCAATCATGTATTTCCACCCTGGGCTCTCAGACACACTTGATATTCACCCTCAGAAATGTTACATGTAGACCCCGTCCTTCCAGTGGATACACAAACCAGAACTTTCTGAAGTGACCTGACCCAAGGAAAGAGAAGGAAATCAGGTCTCGATTTCGGAGTCCTTTACTCAGCACTAGTGGAATTCCTGCTGTTCCAAAAGTATGCATGTGCTTAATGGGAACAGGAGAGCAAGGCAGCTTCTTAAATTAGCTGCTGGGAAACAAGAATTCAGCAGGAAATAAAATGCAAGTTAATTTGGCCTTAGGAATAATAGAAATCATGACATTCAGAGGGGTCTGGATGAGAGTTCAGAGCAGAGCAGAACTCACAGTGGCTGTCTGTAAGCACTTACAGAATCAACAACCATATCTCACTCCATATCCATCACTCCACACACTATTTCTTTTCAACTCAAACCATATTTATTTAGGAAATATTTCTCTTCCAGAGACGGAATAACAGCTACAGAGCTGCATAAATACCTAGGAAAATATCTTTGAATCTGTAAGCAGAGATACTTCAGGCAAAGAGCTGGGTGCTTTGCTGTCCTGAAGCAGAGAGGCAGCAGGCTTGGTTTATTAGCTGTGTGTTTAGTTTTCTTTCATTTATTTACTGTGAATTTCACAGACTCACAGATGCATTTAGGTTGGAAAAGCCCTCTGAGATCATTGACTCCAATCTTTCCCCAGCACTGCCAAGGCTGCCACTAACCCATGTCCCCAGGTGCCACATTCACAGCTCTCTTAAATCCCTCCAGGGATGGGGACTCCACTCTTTGTTCAAACAAGTAGTATTAAAGTGTTAAAAGTGTTTTCTGTCCATTCCTTCCATTCCAAAGCAGATTTCATTTCCAAGTTCTTACAGCACACTTGAATTTCCTTGAAAATTTTTCATCCAGTGTTATCTGAACAATCTGAATTGGAGCTCTGGTGCTTTCCTACTCTTGTGGATTGAATAAATATTTGTGGTTTTGTAAAATTAATTTTAAATTACAGTGTATAGCATACTAAACCAGATTATAATCTTTAGCAAAAATTGGCTACTACAGGGTAAAAAAGAAATCATTCAATTTGAGATTGCAAAGGGTAGAAGTTGACATTTTGAAGGAATTTTTTCTCAGGAGAAAAATGACTTGTGACATTGATTCAGCATAGAAAGCTGAAATGCATTTGAAAAACTCATTTAAACTGAAATTATGAAGACCAGACTTTCAGAGATAAATCCACATTCTGTAGAGAATAAGCTTAAATATGATATTTTCTCCACAAACCTCTTGTTACAAGTGTGATACTAAAGTCTGAGTGTGTATTCTGGTCTCTTAACGTGCAATGGTTACGTGAACTTTGTCATTACATCCTGATGGTCATAACATGATTATTCTATGAAAACTTTCTAAATATTTACAGAGTCTACAGCTTTTTGGGGGTTTGGTTTTTTTTTTGGGGGGGGGGGTGGGTAGTTTTTTGGGGGGTTTTTGGAGTTTTTGTTTGGGTTTTTTTTTGGTTGGTTGGTTGGTTTTGGGTATTTTTGGTTTGGTTTTTTTTTCAGGGAGAAAAAACTAAAAAAAGAAAGGAGGAAAACAGAAGGGCAGCTCTGACATTAATAAATGAGCATGCAGAACAGGCAGGGCCTACTGAGAGTGTCTGTCATGGCTCTGCTCATTGTCCTCAACACCAAGAATGGAGGGACACATCATAAATCCCAACGAGGAGGATCTGGAGAGGAAGAGAATCCGTCCTGCTGAGACTGATGTGGCAAGACCAGGCCAAAAGGTGGTAAGAACAGACAAAAACTACTGATGTACAGACATGAGGAAAAATTGATTCTTCCAAATGTAATTTTGTTTGTAAAGCAATTTTTTCTGTAATCAGATCCTAAGTAGTAGTGAAGGTATTTTTGGAATTCTGAATTAATTGCTCAGCACGTCTGCAGGTGACACCAGGCTGTGGCTGACACGCCTGAAGGGTGGGATGTCATCCAGTGGAATGTTGCAATAGGGAAAGGGGTAATGGTCTGACACCAAAAGAGAGTCAATTAAGACTGGATATAAGGAGAAAGTTCTTTATAATGAGGTTGATAAAACTTTGGAAGAGCTTTTCCAGAGAAGCTGTGGCTGCCCCATCCCTGGAACCATTCCCTGTCAGGTTGGACAGGGCTCCAAGCACCCTGGTCTAGTGGAAGATTGTCCTGTTCACTGCAGGAGGGTTGGAATGAGACCTTTAAAGGTCCCTTCTGACCCAAACTATTTTGTGATTCTATGATATATTCTTAACAAGATTATCTTGGCACTGACATAAAAACTTTATTTAAGAGAACAGCATAAAATGAAATTTTCCATTTGATTTGACACTGTAGCAACTTTTTTTGTAACCTTACACTCTTCCCTCATCTAAAACAGATCCCTTACTTTCCTTCTAATTTCCCTCCTTGGCCTGTTCATTAAGCTTTAAAAGAGACAGAGAAACTCAGCTTCAAACACAATTGGATGGCAAACTCTTGCCAAAGGAAAATTTGCGGCAAAGCAAATTCGCTTTTAAAAGATTTAATTATTATTTGTGAATGGAAATGTATAGCAAACATCCCAAGATTTTCCTGAATCAAACACAGGAATTTCATAAATCCAGGACTGAACTGATGTTCATTGCTGCAGGACTGATATCTTCTGGTCTGGGACTCAGGAGCGGTCATGGATGAAGTCCTGACATTTGGAATGCCTTGGTCAGACTCCTGAGTTGGACTTGGAGCTAGATATGGAAGAATCTAGATCCATGAGATAAAGGGACCAACATCAGGACATAGGTCCCAGTGTTTTGGGAGCCTTGTGGAGAACATGGTGTCTCAAAACTCTGGAAATATCAAGTTTTTGCAGTGCTCACTGGAGAGTTGGTCTGAAATCAGGGGTGATCTCCATGAGCAGGAATGACTTGAGAAGAAAGGATTTGAGATTAAACCAATAAAAATATCCAGGATTTTCTTCTGCCTTGAACTAATTTTATTTGATAAATCGAGTCCTAAATAAAATTTCCAAAACTGGAATTCTGTGTTTCAACCAAGTCTGTCCTCCTCATGTATCTTCTGAATACAGCTACAGAAAAAAACCCAAACTTGTAGGACCTGACCTGCTTACACAGACATCAATAGCACTTTTTAGGTGTCTTAAATGGCAACAGATTTGAGCCTTAGGTTGGGCGGATTTGCAAAGTAGTAAATGTCATAAACTCCTTGGGGTCTCTTACTGGAACACAAGGATGACACTTTGAGAAAAGCACAGTAGCGTGAATTTTTTAAAGGCTGAACATGTTTTCTAACAAAATAATTAATGTCCTAGAAAAGAAGAAGCCCTGAACCCCCATTAATACGCAGTCAATTACCTCAGGCAATATATTGTGTAAACACTGGAGATAAACATCACTCCTCACTTACAGGAACAGGGATTTTCTCTTTCGAAATGGTTTTACAGCTTGTTGTTTGCATGGTCTCAGAGGCCAAAAAAGGACTTAGTTTTATCTTTGGATTTGCAAAATAAACCCCTCTAGGAAAAGCTCCATACTTAACCTCTCTCTTCCCGTAATGCTGTTATCTAAAGAGGAAAACCAGGTACGAGGAGGGGAATTTTGTGTCCTTTGGAGAGAGTGGGAAGGAAATCTGCATAAGCTCTATCACCAGTTGGACTTGTTGTGACAGTTCCTGATAATTAATGTCTCTGCAGAACAGGGATCAACAGGCTGTAAACTTCAGAGATAATCACATCTGTGTGAATTTCAATTTCTAGGGGAGCAGTTGATAATTAATGCTCCTAATAAGCATGAGCAGCTTAGTGAAAGAACAGAGTTTATATTTATAAACAATTTTTTCGTCAGAGAGAGTCTCAGCCCTGCTTGTCGACCATGTCAGCACCTACAAACTGTCTGTAGCCAACACTGATGGAGGGAAACTGTTCTCCAGTTCAAACTCTATTCTCTAAACCATGTTTTTATTGTTTATTTCTCTGTTTTTTCCAACAGCATTTTTTAGCATTGGAAATTAATCACTTTGGAGCTTAAATACTTAAAAGCCAATGTGGTTCAGTGGGAACCATATGTTCATCACAGTAGATAACGGAACACAACCTTGGAAAATAAAATTGACGTGTTCCTTTAGTATGTTCTGCACTGATTTGGTGATTTAAAATGGCAGATAGGCAGAGACCCCAGTTTTAGACAGTGACACTGGTCAACCTGTGAAGCTCAGAGGACTTCTGTGACACTTGTGGCAACGCCAGTGCTTTCCAGTCGTCACCCAAGCAACACCAAACCGTAGTTTATCTGCCTTTGTTAAAGCTGAGCTGTACCCCATTCCTTCAGGTAATGTGCCTCATAACTTGCTGATTTCATGTATTTAATTATTTATTTATCCATCCCCATCCCTGGCAGTCTCCAAGGCCAGGTTGGACAGGGCTTGGAGGGACCTGGTCTGGTGGAAGGTGTCCCTATTCATGGCAGGGGGTGGAATGATCTGAGCTTTAAGGTCCCTTCCGACTCAGACCATTCTATAATTCCATGGGTTTTAATAGTGTTTCTGAGTATAATCTTTAAATTTCTCAGTTCTCATAGCTGGGTGAAAGAGATCAGCCATATTTTAGGAATTGTTGAAATTAGGAAATTTTGTTTTCAACACTTACAAAGGAAAAAGATCCATTGTGTCCTCCTTAAAATGCAACACAGTTGCAATAATTCTTCCTTTTCCTTTTTTTTTTTCCTGACAGTTTCTTCCAGCTACTATTCCAAGAGCTGATATTTTGGATCTTTCTATTTACTGCTTGTGCCACTCTGCATTGCACTATTTGAAGAGCTTGACTCCTGTGGTTTCTTAATGCTGCAACCATTGTTTTAAACACAATTCAAGGGTTTGGATCTTTTTCTTAAGGAGGTGGAATTTTCCTTCAGGAACAGTTGAACAAAACCTAGATATTTTGTATCTAATTCAGGAAATATTTGGCACATCCCATTTACTTTAGAAAGATTATTTCCATGGAGACTGAAAATGTACTGGTTCCTTGAGGAGGAAGACACAAAACATCATTTGTAAATGAAAATCTTCTGCAAATGTAAACAGAAAATCATCTCTTATGTTTACAGAGCAAAACCAATCAGAGAGTTTCAACTAATCTCCCCAGGAGCTCAGTCCTTTGGAAAAATGCTTGTCTTTTAAGCATCTGAAGTGGTCAATAACAGTTGGATACACTTTTTGGGGACTCACTTGAGGCACAACCCTTGCTCCCAATCCCGTGCTAAGCTGAATGTGTTGTTCCGTGGTTTCCTTTGTACAATTGCTCACCACTCTGTGAAAGAGTATTAAATAAAAAGAAGATTTTTAATGTATCACAGCCTGCTAATCAGAGCAGCTTTATTACATTTTGGCGGAGTAAGTGTGCTAATGACTGCATAATGTGTTTGCACTGCAATGTGATTGCACTGCAGTTTGTTTGAAAGCCTAATTGTGCCCAGCTGCCTGGGTTTGCATGATGGACAGCTGATAGTCAGCACCTCCCTGCTAATGCAAGGTCCAGGAGGGACTTGGACTGGATTGTTTACTCCAATTTAGCTCCGACAAAAGGGACTGTGCCATCAGCAGCCACTGTTGCACCTAATGAATTGCTGCTGGGATTTTACTTTGTGTGCCAATTAAATGCTGGATGAGTGTGAGCCAGCGTCAGGTTTGTGAAGCATTTGTTATGCATAGTAAAGAAGAGTGCATTATTAATTGTATTTCATGTTCTTCCATTGTGTAGGGATCTTGACCACGCTTGGGAATTTTGAGGTGTTCATGGTCATCGGGACACTGAAGGAAAACTGAGAGGCACTGGAAATGACTGTTTAAATTTGTGCAATAAAATCCAAAACTAGATGTAAGGTATCCTGGGATCAGACTCCTGCTTCTAACACCAAACATATTTCCAAAGCCTGGAAAATTCCGGACTACATGCCGAGGATTAAGCTCCTTGTTAAACTGAGTCACCAGAATTAGTCTGATAATAACAAAATGTGAAGATACCCTGTGTCATGTGGAAATACAGTGAAAATAAAACTGTAGGTAATTTTTCTTCACTATTATATGATTTACAAAGGGTAGGGAATCCTTGCCTGGTCCAATGCCCCAGGACAGACTCCTGCAGTACAAGTCAGGTCAGCTGTGGACACACAGTAGGATGCAGAGACAAGCAGAGAGGTTCAACCTCTTGGATTTGGGCATTGGTTCAATGTCTTTTCTCAAAGAACCAGATCCACCTGCCTGCTGAAGCACAACTCCTCCCAGAGGTGTAACTTAATCATCCCAGAAAAGTGAGCAACAGTTCAAAGCCGTGCAGACGAGTGTAAAGAAATGCAATTGCAAAACAAGCCAGGCAGGCACGGATACATCAGTCTGTGCTTCTAACACTTCTGCTAGAGGAATCATCGGGCTTGGAAGTAGATGATCTCTAATGTCCCTTTCCACCCAAACCATTCTGGGGTTCTATGATTGATTCCAACTACTCCGAAATCCTGGGTTGATACAGAGCTACTTCAAAATGCAGCCCATAAAAGTCAAAGGAAATGGTAATCACTGTATACTCCCTTGCTCATTTGGCCTGGTACAACTTTGAGGCAGCAGATGGAAACCGAAAAGTTTCAGTGCTGACAAACTACCAGGCAGAACTGCTGCTGTCAAGATATCATTAGACAAGACCTTGATAACACCTGCTCATCTCCATCTGACTGCATTATTCTAGTTCAGAGCTCATCCCAGCAGGGGACAAACTTTGCACTTTCTGTAGCACCCTCAGGGAGGAGGCCACATTGTTGGTGGAACCTCTGAAGCAACTAATAATTTGATTTAAATATGGGAAAATCAAAGAGATTTGGTCAGCTGTGGGATGAGCGAAGCCATTGCTTGCTTATGTTGGCAAGTTAATATAGAAGTCAGACTTATTGAGCAGAATAGCTCCTTGGAGGGGTGGAATCAGCACATCTGGGGGCCTGTGGAGCTGTTTAGATGCTTCTACTTGGGGTATAAGCACTGTGAGAAAGGATGGAGCCACCAGCCAGGACCTGGCACATTTGCAGGTGGGATGTGGGTGGCCCAGGCAAGAGTTTTGTGGCTCTGTGGTGCTGGTCTAAACTGCTCTAAACTGGTCTAAACTAAATACTCAGGGCCTTGCTTGGCATGTCGTGCACGTGTTTGTGTGCATCAGGGAACATAACCTGCTGTCTTGCTGTATAATTTTTAGATTTTTTTGCCACTGACTGACACACTCTGTTGTTGCTGCCATGCACCCCGACGACTTTGTGATGGAAGCACTGAGGGTATTGTGAAAACAGAAGCAATTCCTCTTGCTCTGGGGTATTGCAGCTGCGCTGACATGTCCACTGGATAACGGGGATGGAGGGATTTCTACTCCAATCTGAGTATTTAATATCAATTTGATTGCCAGGGGACTGGACACACATTGAAAGCAATATGTAAATCGACAGCACAAGAGGGAACGGCCTCAAGCTGTGCCAGGAGAGGCTGAGGTTGGACACCAGGAGGAATTTCTTCCTGGAAGGGGTGGTCAGGCCTTGGAAGGGGCTGCCCAGGGAGGTTTGGAGTCCCCATCCCTGGAGGTGTCCATGGAATGACTGGATGTGGCACTCAGTGGGCATCAGGCACAGCTTGGACTTGATGGTTCTGGAGGGCTTTTCAAACCTCAGTGATTCTGGGATTCTAGGAAATAATGCATTAACTCTTTTTGTATTACTCATCCCAATTCTACAGACAGTATAAATTCACTTCTCAAGCCTGCTCAGGACTGGAAGTTTTCCGTCCGATTCTGGCCTCAATGTGAATTTGTGGCTCCGTGGGGCCAGTTCTGAAGCTCATTTCGAAGCCAAGAGATAGCCACCCATTAGCCCAATCAGATCCCTTTCTGACCCCCCGTGGCTCCAGAAGATCTCTCGTTTAAGATTCTGCTCCCAAACGCGACAATGGGCTCATGGCTGTTATTCTTGCAGCGTAACTCTTGGGATGTAAATGAGAACTGTCTCTATCTACCTGTGTATCTGAGTTTCCTTTTTGCATATTCTAATTGATTAGGTTGAAAGTAAATGACAGTATTCTATTTGCTTAGGCAGAACTGGGCTTATTAATTCATTTATTCTGTAACTCTGGTAAATAATGATGATTTACTTCTCATTTGCATAGGAAAATATTCAAGCAGCTTTTGGCTACTAATGAACACCCTGGGAAGCAGTTGAAAATGGTCAGCAAAGCGTTTTTTTTTCTCATTGACAGTTCAAGTGTCACGAGCAAGCACTAATATTTATTGTAACTCAGCTTTAGAGCTGAAGAAAGACGTGCAAGACCTGCTCCATTTCTGTACCTTTTAAAACACTGGCTCTTTGTTCCTTTGTCCTGGCTACGTGTGACATTTTCTTTTTAAAGCTGAAACATGGGAAGGCAAATGTCCCCTGCAGACCCTGGACTAGTCAAAGAGCTGTCTTCTTTTTGTTGTTTCTTCCGGAAACACTGCTTTGAAAGAAATCACTGTTGTAGAACCAATTAGGTTCTTTAGGTGGATCATTTCTCAGTCACTGGAATAATGAATTCCCATTTGCTCAAAGGGTTGCATTCACCCTTCAGTGGCTAAACAAACAGGAATTCATTGCCACAGCTAGGCAACCAGAATTACTTATGCATTCTTTTCAGAATCTTTCTTTTTTCATCTTTATTCAATTCACCATAAAGATGATTGTTTAATGAGGGGGAAGTTCAATTGGAGCCAAACGAAAAGGCACAAGCCTTCTAAGCCAGAGTGTATTTTTCAGAAGTGGCTTATTTGTCAGGCTCTTGCAAATTTGCATTTGGGGTGGATTTTTTTGTTAGTCAAACCACAAATGGAACATTCGTTTTCTGGCTTTTTACAGGATTTCAGTTTACTGGGCACAGAAAGATGAAACAGTGCTCCTCAGAACTAATAATGTAAATTATACACATTAACTATACATGATATTATAAGATATTGCATTATGTATTGTATATAAATTATATATAATAATATAAAGGTGTTCACAGGATGAATCACCACTCTGGTCATCAAACCTTTCTGCCTTTCCCCGTCATATGCTGATAATAACATAATTATCTACTATATCTGCTTTGATTTATGGGGGGAAAAAAACCTTATGGCTTTGTCAGGGTTAATTGAATCATAATCAGTCTTCTTCTGGAAATCAGATTTGCGCCCGAAGTGGAGTCATCTGACCATCTGTAATAGCTGGCTAAATGCTCAAATGAAAATGTAATTGTGGTGTTTGCTCCTTTTCAGCTTGTTATTTCTCCATATCATTTAGGAGTCAAAGTTCAGGGAAGATGCAGTTACCAGAAAGATCACTTTATAACATTTGTGTCTTTTGCATCTACCTCACAGCTGAACTTCACAGTAAATTCAGTTAGGGAGAGGAGCTACAGAAGATACAGCAAATTGTATTTGTTTTCAAATAAAGGTCAGCTGAATTTTGAAAATTATGAAAAATAACTCTCTGTGTATGGTTTTGTATGGTTTTATATTGTGTTTCACTCATTTTAATTTAAAAATGTGTTTAGATCATTGCAGTAGTTCAAGCTCACAGGGACTTTAATCCCATTTTTCAGTCAGCCTCTTGGGATATGGCTGTCCTTGCTATGCTCAGCTTAGATAAGGCAGCTGAGCTCCAAAATCTTAAGCACGGTTTATGTTTCATAGAACCCATACAGGAAAATTCTTAGACACTGAATATCATCATATGGTTTAAGTTTTAAATTCAATCACCTGCAAATTATCTGTCAATGTTTTTCAGAAATTAGAGAAATAAACTTAGAAGCTCTGGAGAAAGTGAGTGAGGTTTTAACTCTGCTGCTGCTCTTAAGAAATTTTTGCCTCTTCAGAAAATTATTTTAGAGACCAGACACTACTGGAAGGAATCTTGTAGAGATGTACTGGGTACTTTGCCATGGGAAAAAATGAATTATTTTAAAACATTTTCTTTTCAAACCAAAGTTTAAAGGCAAGCCCCACGTGGCAGGAAAGAGTGAATATATGTTCTGCTCGCTGACTGGATGACAGTGACCTTACCTGAGCTTTGATAGTCCAACTCCCACCTGGTGACCCCAAAGCACAGAGAGAATTTCACTCCTGTGTTTTATGACACCGGATTTTCTCCCTCAGTTTCTGCCTGTGAGCTTGTGCCACTGCATCCTCCTCATCCAGCAGTTCAAGTGTGGCAGGGACTTGACAAAGTGTGTGTGAGATGCTGTCACCCTTTATCATTGTCATTCTCAGGTTCCACCTCAGTGAATTATTTTACCAAAGTCATTTACGGCGCTAAACAATTTCACAGAGTGGAGCCATTTGCCAATTACATCTTTTACTTCCCCTGCATTTGTTCCCCATCACTTCTTTATGTGAAATGACCCCTTGCTTGGGAGAGGAGTAATTGTTTTCTCAGTAGAGCACCGATCAATGAAGGGCTTCTGCCCTGCACTCTTGATTAGGAATTAGTTTCCTATTGGAAATTAAAAAAAAGGTTGATTTCCTTTAAGGTTTTCATGGTTTATTAGTGTGATTGAACTGAGTTAGTAAGAGTGAGTTATGAATCTGGACAGCCCTGCTCCAACATGCAGATGATGCTTCTCATAATTTTTGCTACAATATCTGGATGAAAGCAGCAGCTGGACAAAAACCTGTGAGACTGAAAGGTTAAAAACAGTATTAACCCCCACGGTGTTTGGTGGAGCAACCATTCCCATGTACTCTTGCATTGTTTTCCAACTTCATTTGTCTTTCATCCTTCATTAGTCCCTTTTATTTCTGGCAGAAAAAAAAAAAATAATCCTAAGGCAGACTTGTAAATACCACAAATGATAAAATGAATTTGAGGAGTCCAAGTCAAGGAACAGGCTTTGCTCATCAACCTCAGCAGACAGAAAGTAAGTAGGCTGTGTTCATCCAAAGAAAATGAGATAGCTTTCTCTCAGAATTATTCACTATTTTTTGTGCATTTAATTTTGTCTGAAGCAGCCCCTGTGACTTGAACAGTTCCTTCCAGAATGGGAAAAAAAAAAAAAACAACCAGAAAAATCCCCATTTAGAGCTGCACAGCACACTGGGCATCCTTCTCATGTCATCACTCTGTAGCCCTAAAAAAATCCCTTTGTGTGTGTTTCCTCTTGTTTTCTAACTGTACTTTTGTTGTTGTTTGGTGGGGAAGTGTTGAAGCTCCATCAGAAAAACTGCCCAGGTGTTCTGGAAACACTGTAAGAGATACCAGCCATATTCCTGCAGGGATTTTAATGGGAATTGAAAGGTCTAAACAGTCTCCTCCAAGCAAGTCCGAAATCAGTTACTGTAGGAAAAAAAATCAATGGTTAAGGAAGAGTCTAATTTACTACTTTTCAGCACTTTTGTTTGCTCTCCTTTCTTAGGCAAATGTGAAATCAAGGAAAGAAAATCTATAATCCACCCAGGCTGGGGTATCTTACATCCCATTTGAGAGCAAAGTTGCTGGTGAATTCCAATAAAAACTATGGTGCAGTATTTTTTTTTTTTTTTTAATACTCTGATGAGTCTTATCACTATTTGAAAGTGGGGGGATTCATGTGAAAAACTGATAGACACCAAGATTTAATATCCATGATAATTAACAACACTTTTAACAATAGTGGGAGAGCAACTACAACTTTCTATAGAATTTAATATCCTCCCAGCCCTTTTGTAGGAGCTCCAATTTCCTTTCTGCTATACATAATAAACAAATTTTATTGGTTCATCTGTTATTATAATGTCCTTTCAATATGGAAAGAAAGAGGATCAATATCAGAACAACAATAAAAAAAAAAGGGGGTTAGGAACAATCATACACGGACAGTTAATGTTCACTTTACATCTGTTTGCATCTGTGTTTGGGGTTTCTTTACCATTGTAAAAACATGAAAAAAGGGGTCCCAAATACGAGCCAACTATTCATGGATACTTTGGCTTCAAGGATCCCACAAGAATGTAATGGTTTAGTATCACCACTACTTGATTAAACTTCAGTTCTCCTGCAGACTTCAGGATAAAACCTCTGTACAAGTGTATCAAGTCCACGACTAGAAAATAACTTACCTGTGTATGAGTGGCAGCTGCAGCACAAGAAAAAATAGTTTGAAATAACACATTGAATCAATTTGTCATTCAAACAAGTATCTAACTGTAAAGGTCTGAAGTGAAGGTGAAGCAGCCACCAAAGGAGGCTTAGATGGGATACTGGGCAGGAATTGTTCCCTGGGAGGGTGGGCAGGACCTGGCACAGGGTGCCCAGAGAAGCTGTGGCTGCCCCTGGGTCCCTGGAGGTGTCCAAGGCCAGGTTGGACAGGGCTTGGAGCAGCCTGGGCTAGTGGAAGGTGTCCCTGCCCATGGAAGATGGGTTGGATTAGCTGCTCTTTAAGGTCCCTTCCAACCCAAATTATTCCATGCTTCAAGCTTCCTTACCCAGCTTTGTCAGGAATTCGGTACAGGCTATTTCTGAAGGACAGGGTTGATTCTGTACCTTTATTTCTTGGCAGCAATGCAATAACAAATGTTAATAATGATGACTTTTTTTACCAAGAGCAGAACTGAATTTGCCTGTGGCAAAACTCGAATCCTTTTGTTGGGATAACAGCCCTGCCATCTATTTTCCATCACATCAAATCACAGTGACAATAAGATGGGTCTGAGACACGTGAGAATAATTTGGTGCAACAATTTAATGTGGTTATTTGGATACTAGTTTTGGTTAACTCAAAGGCTGAATGACTACAAACATTTTTAGAGGTTTCTAAAGAACCATTTTTAGCATTATCTCAAGGGTTCTTTTATTTTTCCTTACATTTGAATTTATCCCTAATGAAGATTCCTGTGTGTTTGGGCTACAGCTGTGTCTGTCAGGACGAATTTGTGCAGGTAACTGGAGAGGAAGTGCAGGGAATGGTTTGTAACTGGGCAGCGAGAGCATGACTTAGGTCTGGAAGACATGGACTGTGAGTTAGATTATTTATAGTGCAGTTTACAGTAATTTGTGGCTTTTGAGTGAATTTCAAGAGTCACAAATCAAAAAGCATGAAACATCCTTCTATATAGCTGTCAAAGCAAAGTGAATGATATTTCACAGTTCTTTTGACATTCTATAGAAAATCAGTATTTTGGAAGGTTCAGAACATAAGCTTAAAGCTCTACTTCTTCCCCATGTTACATAAAAAATGTATAAATAGAATTTTTAGTTTAAAAAGAATAGAATAAAAATTTGTGCAAACGGTAAAAATCCTACAGCATATTCAAGAAGTAGGAACAAAGCTGGGGTTTTTTTTTTAAACTTAATAAAATAAAAATATTAATTCTGTAATTATATGAACAATGCATGGCATTGTTGAAGAGCTAACGAATATAGGATAATATAAGGTTATGTTAAAAAAGTACTTTTATTATCTGAGATTCTCTTAATAAATTAAATTTGCCTCTTAGATAATAGGAGTCTAAACTGCTGTCAGAATTATGAAGTTCAGCTAAATATTACCCTTCTGGAATAAGCAACTTCATTGGTGGTTGCTCAGATATAGATAAATCTTATCATTCTTGTTCTTTAAAACTATATCTGGGGAACAATTTGAAGTATTAGCTTTCGATAGTAAAAATCATTAAAAGACCTTGAAACATTTTGGGTTTAAATGTTTGGAATTGTTAAGCTTGACAGTCACTGAAGTTCAAATCGAAATTTTTTAAGGGAAGGGAATAAAGTGTTTCCTTGGAAGATTGAAAGGAATAAATGGACAAATGTTGGGTCTGGGAAAAACTGCCTGGGAGTTTGGTCACACTTTTTTTTTTGTGGTAGTTTTTTGTGTAAGGAAATTCTTTAATTTCTATGTAGATGCAAATGGAAAGATTTATTATGGACAATGCTTAAGTGTTGTTCAAGGTAGAAATAGAAAATTTGTAACTTTGTATACTTTTTTTCAAGACTGCATTGAGAAAAAGAAACAAAAAAGCAAATCTGGTACTAATGGGAGGATGGTAAATTATATAACTTCAAAGGTGAGCTAAAAATCGAGATCTGGCGGGGGGGGTGGGTTTCCACCTCTCTTTTCATGTGAATCCCTGGATGCTCTTGTTGCATTTGTGCAGCATCAGTGGTGGTAAAAGCAGGGCTAACGAGCACAACGAGGTGGGCACAGAGTATGGGGGGATGCTGTTTCTGTTTCCCTCTTGAGGGGGTTCTGTTTCCTCTTGCTAAGGAGGTGCCTGACCCTTCCCCAGCCCCATCCATGTACCAGCTTTCCCTGATGCTCCTATGACCTTAATTTTGATCCCCACAGCCCCATCAAAATGAATATGAAAACCCAAAATGCGGCAGATTCTGACAACTACTGGTTTCATACAAATGATCTCTGACTGAGAGTTTGAGGATTCTTTCTAACTCAATACAAAAGCAATGCAACAACTCAGTGCAGCTGAGAGAAAAACATTGGATTTCTAGCATAATGTGTTTAATACTAGAAACTCTTACTTTGTTCTGTTTTCCACCAGGGATTTGGCTGTAAGTAAAAGGGTATCTGTGTAAATATGTGTACCTGGAAAAACCCCAAACCTGCAGACCTTCAGGAGGGGTTAGTGAGAGAAACTCTGCAGCTTCTCTGATGGTAACTCCAAAGCTCTATGGCTGCTGTCCTTGTCTCTGCAGAATGTTCTTCTCTCTGGTGAGTAAACAGAGAACTGGAGCTGAACTACAAGAGGATTAACTAGAATTTTAGAAGTCATTAGCTGAGCTGGCTGGAAAAGCAAAGTGAAGTTTGAGAGCATCCTCAGTCTGCATTAAACTGGGACTTGGGTCTTTTGGTGAAAAAAATATCCTAAACTTACACAAGCTCCCAGGACAGCCAACAGTCCAATAATCAGAGCATGTGCCTCAACCAGGATTCAAGAATCTGTCCCATTTGCTTTAAAGCAAGTACATCCATTCAGGAAGTCCACATCCACATGAACTCTCCATACTCCCAGTAAGGTTCCACTGAAAACTGTTCTTCCCAGAAATCCACTCAGAGCTTGCAGTGAAAGTGTCATTGAAATCAGACAAGTGTACAGACTGGTTTGACACTTTGGTAATTTCTAAAACAAATGAATATATATGTAAAAGCCAGCTCTGTGTATTTACATAGGTATTCTTGTGCTTGAAAGTATTTCAGTTTTACAGTGGATTTCCACAATGGTTCCAGTCACTTTCATGTGTATTGCCAGTTGGATCCCAGGTCCTTTGGGACAGGAATTTTTGGGTTTTATGTATGTACATTCAGGTTTTTCTGTGACTTGCACTATCATTCATTAAAATCCCTTGTCTCCATTGCTGGGCCACAGATGATACAACCAGTCAAGGAGATTGTTAGAGATTATTGTGATAATCTCTGATTTAACTGGGCTTGCTTGAGCTGGCTAAACACTCACAGGGGGAGAGGGAGGGAGAAAGGGAAAGAGGAAGGTGGGAAGAGATGTATTTTGTCAGGGAGATGGCGTTTGTTATTTTACCTGGTTTTGATAATGATATTTCACTGGCATAACTACTAAAATGCAGATATTGCTGAATGAATAATAAAATAGATGTCATATTTCTGCTTTTGGGAATTAGTGTGTCTTTTCAAGTACATGTTAGTTATAATGAGGCTAAAGATTAAAACATTAATACCCTGGTTTTCCTTTCAAATAAATCAAAGATACCCATTGACTTACAAAAATCCGGCTTTTAAAAAACCCTTTCAAGCAGAAGGTTTGTGGGAGCTTTTCCTGTGATGTTGCTTGGTAGAAGATCTGGCCTAATAGAAGGGAAAGCTATTTAATGTCAGTAACTACTTGCCTTTGAAATTCAAATTGGGAATCTCAGTTTCCCCCATTGCTGCCTTGTTTGTTTCCAGCTCTCCGGGGAAATAGGTACAAAGTGGAAGGGAGGTGCCTTTTTGGCACATTTCTCACTTTGACAGGTTAAAAAAACATCAATGCTCAAGGCTGGAATTTTCAAACCATTAATTCTAATATGTTGTCTTATAAATAATAAAATGGGGGGTTTTGTTACCATAGAATAACAGAGTAAATTTAATTTTTTATTTTATATTATTTTTTATCTTTTTTTTTAAGGACTGGTTGTTTTCAAGATGTCTGAAGATTGTTATTTATTCTATGCAATGTGTGACTTGTGACATGGCAATTACAGGTGATTGGATGCCAGAAACTCCTTGAAATGACTGTCAAAGCTAACTCAAGGTTTCACATCTCAGGACTTTTTCTTGGAAAAGCTGGTGGGAAAGGTTCCTCAAGATGGTGTAAAATGACAAATATCACAGTGACTGAAAGAAGTGGGGCACTGTATTGCACAGAAGTGAAAAAACAATATGAATTGAACTTCTGCAAGCACATTTTGAGGCTGAAATGATAGGGGTAGTTGCACAAGGGGATGGCAATTGTTAGCAAATCTTACCATGGGTCCAGTTCTCTGTATAAAAAATATTAATAATTTTCCTTACAGAGGGTACCTTGTCCAGTTATGAACCATTTTACATTGACCAAAAAACGGGGGGACTGAGCAGGAGCAGGGTTAGCTCAATGCATGGATGGGGTTTTTCCTTTTTCCACCATCAAAAATTTTTAATTTTCAGGGTCATGATGCATTTTTTTGCTTGATTTTTGCACGTGGAAAAGAGGGATAGAAAATCTTACTGTCGATTCCAGGTGCTCTGATTTACAACATTTTTTCGCTTGCTGAGCACTGCCACAAGTGCCTGGGGAGCTTTGAGCTCAGTGGGGGTTCCAGCCCTGCCCCTCTGCCCAGAGGACACTGGAGGCCAACACTCCACGCAGGAATTTGCTGCCACGAGAGGGCCAACAGTGCCTGGGAAAGGCAGTGGCTCTTCCAGCCAGGATGGAGTCACCCTTCCCCTCTTGCACTTCCATCTAACACAACCCCCAGGAATGGAATCCCTCCTTTCCCTCTGAGGGCCCTCTGGCAAGTGGAATCCACCTCTATTCCTGGACCTCTCCAGCTGCACAAGAGAGTTGGATGCAGAGGCAGAAGATGCTGGATGGGTTTCCTGAAATGCTTCTTAGGTATTTCCACAGGGAATGACGAATGGCTGGGGCCAGGGGCTGAAGAAAGGATGGCTCCTTTGTTGGCTTCCAAGTGCTGGACACTTAGAAAGGTGAGAGAGAAAAGGACAGAGGCATGGAAAAGGGATATCCCCATTCTATTTTGCAGCACTCCAGCTCTGTTATTTCCCCTAAGCCACTTTGTCTATTTAAATCCTTTTTATTACTTCCTTTCTTTTATTAGGAATGAATTTTTGCACTGCCAAGACATCTGAACTGCCTACTGGAAAATCTTTATTCCAGGCTGATTCCATTTGGCTTGAGGGCCAGGTGTTTATTGCAATGGGCCCTCCAGGGTAACTCTTGGCATGCTCAGAGTCCTAGCCGTGCACCAGCCCCAGAATGGCTTTCCTTCATCCCTTTTCCTGTGGAAAAGCTGGGCCAGAAGCAGCTTCATGCCACTTTAAATGTGTTCTATCCTATCAACTATTCGCAGTCTATGTGATGCATTTACTTTATCTAAACTTGGGGTAATAGTTTATTATAGAGAAAGGTTCAGTCTTCATGAGCCCAGGTGAAAAAGTGGATATTAGCGCTGAATTCCATGGCAGTGTCATAACACCACAGGAGAAAGGAAGTAAAAAACTAAAGATAATTAAATTAAATAAAATTAAAAAAAAATAAAAACAGCATTTACAAATAATGTAAGATGATTAGGAAAAAAACTTCTTGTCCTCATTTGTGCTCAAACTTGTGCCATGCCAACCAAAAATGTCATCACCAGTTTTCCGCTCTAAGAAATGTGGTAGGAAATTTAAACATAGCAAAATTAATTGACAGTAAATTTAGAAATGCTGATTTTTTTTTATAGTAATCAATTAATCAGTGAAACCCACTGTCTCCAGGAGGCATCAATTGGGTTGTATTCAAGGATTTCAAAGAATACTTGACAATATCACGGCAGCCACCGCTGTACATGTGTTGTGTACAGAAAAGACTTTAACAATGATAATAACAACTAGTATTCATCCGGAATTAAATTCCCCTGTGTAATGAAACCTCCTTTGCTGTTGAGGTACACATATAAAAGATAGTAAGACCTTAAAAAGAATTGGCTCGTCAATAAATCCGACGATGTTGCATTTACTCTCCTTCATTTTAAAATAAGTAACATAATCCTGGCATGTTCCTCATTGTGGCTGTGCTGCTGAGAAAGCAAAACCCAGATCAAGGATTAAGGGCAGAAAAAAGCCCTTTCAGACCCCTACATGGTGTAACAGTTACAGTGACACGTTCACAATGCTGACATTAAGGCTCCTTTGCAATACTTTCAGGAATCTTACTGGTTTCTGGGATTTAGAGCCTTCCAAGTCTTAGATCATTCTCAGACTGAGGAAACAACTTGTCAGTTTGAAGACTGCCTAATTTTCAGTGATTTAAAATTGATGCCTTTTTAGTGGGTATCTTGGAGGGGTTTTTTCACCACCTTTTAACAAAAAATGGTCACGATTTGAGGGGATCAAATTATTTTCCTATTCTGGCAGACAATAAAATCAGTTGATTTACAGAGAAGTCATTTACTCTGCCCAACATGGCAGCTATTTTGAAGGATGTGAATACAAACCTTTCTTCTGGAAAAGCAATTTGATGAAATCTGCAGCAGTAAAGCAAACTTAAGTCTGATCTGCTCAGGCCCCTGTTTGCTGCCTCACTGTGTTATTGCAATTTTGAGAAAGTGCTCTAAACCAAGGAACCAAATTGATTCAGGTTAGAACCCCCTGCTTATCCCAAGTGTTATTTTTAACCTAGATTACTTCTCTTCTGTTTGTTTGGTTTGTTTTTTTCTTGGTGGTGGTGTTGTTTCAGGTTTTCTTCTTCTTTTTTTATATATTTAACTGACAAGTAATGAGGGAAGTGGCTTCAGTTCAGAGTAAAAATGAGTGACTGGCAGCAACCCCTAAAAGTGATTCCAGAAAATGCCTGAATTGCTGAACCCAGAATCTCTTCACATCACCATCTTGAAAGCCCTTTTTCATAATTATTGCAGCTGACTGCAGCTATCTCTGCACACACACCTATAAATATGAACAAACCACTGAGTGGTAACAACCGATTTTATTCCTAGAATTAGACTGATGACTCTCCACCAGATTTTCTCTAAGTAAGCAAGGAAGATTGTTAAGAACTCATCTATCAATTGACTTTATTTTCCATTTTCCCTTTTTTGTTTTTGGAAAAAACCCAAATTTTTCTAGGCTGCTCAGCTGGGGAATCAGTAAAGTAAAAGAACCCATTAGATGCTTTTAGCTGGGAGAATTTTGTTCAATTCTCCACTTGTAGAAGAAGGTACTTATTCCAGCCACTTAAAGAGGGACCCAGGATGTGAAATCCTGTTGCTGTCTCTGTTGTTTTGCCTTATTTCCTTTCTTTGTGTCTTGTCACTTGTTGCCTGTATTAAATTATTGATCTTATCAGAAAATAAAAAACCATTTCTGTGTGACACAGAAACAGCAAATCAGCAACAGATTGTAAATCCTAGCATTCTTCTTTTATTTCTCAGTGCATTTCATTTTTAAAATTATAATCTGTTTTATACTGACTTTTTCCTTTCCTTTTCCAGCTCAGCTTTTTCTCTGATCCTCTCTCCATTCATGCTATTAATATTTTCTGCTCTCAGTAGTTTGAGGTTGTGCATTCCTTTTTGGGCTATCTGCAATTAATTGTGAATTTTCTCCGTTCTCTCCTGATAGTTGTTTTTCCAACCATGTAAGAGTCCCTGATTACAGTGAAAGTGTGCACTGTGGGGTCTATTCTCACCCTGCTAAATATCCCAAATTTTGTGTCTGGGTTGATCCTGGGATTAGTCATTCACAGCTGACTCTCAGCTGGAATCACCATTCCAGTCCCTACGATGGAATCTTTCCTTCCTTCATTCCTTCCTTCCCAGAAAGAGATTTATGCCATTACACTTCTGAAATCTCCTCAATACTAAGATGAACCTAATGCATTCTCAGTCCTTCCTTTAAGGTCAAACACTTTGAATAATAAATGAAGTAGATGAAAACAACAGGAGTCTCAGTGATGGAGAATTCAGTCCTTTCATCACGAATTCCACTTCTCTTCAAACGAAATTTAACATTTACCATGAGAAAATCAAATTCATAGTGACAATTATTTATAACCTCCTTTGAATGAATTATTAATGGATTGAAAAAGTTCACCAAGTCAGTTCCACAAGAATTTTATTGGCGAAGATGAGGAAATAGGTAGGGATTAACAGCTACTTTATGTTTATCAAATTAAAGCTTGATAATAGTGAATATAATTTTCTCAACAGCAGAATATATCATAAATGACTCGGTTAGAAACAACAAAAATTCTTTTTTATTATCATCATTCCTACCCAAACATTCTGTGAAAAAGAAGGACACTAATTTATCATGTTTCTTAAAAATGACAAACTGGAAAGGCAGATTTCTCCCAAGCAAATTCCCAGCAGTATTTGCTTAAAACAGCAATAACTTTCTTGCTTAAGCATGGGGTTCAACATTTCAAAAGGATGTGCTTTGAAATGCATCGGATCCTTGTGAAGAACCCTGAGGATTAAATTGGGATCCAGGCCTATTTTTTCAGGTGTCTGTGCTCCCTGCCCTCCCTTCTCAACATTTAGGAACAAATACAAGATATTTGCAAGGCAATGAGGATTAGACAGGATCTGTAGAATCTTCTGTTTCACAAGACCAAAAGAAACAAAACACCAGCAAAACAAAAATGTCATTTTCTACTCCTTTGTAGGTTTTATTTCAACTTTACTCTTGGGGAACAAATATCTTATTAAGCAAAATCTTCAGTCCCTTTGTAATGGTCTGCATTTTCCAATGGCTTTGAAAGGGCCCCTTTACATCTTTTAAATCATCCTCTTTCAGGCAGCATCACACCGTGATTTAAACTATCAAACTTCCAGGGTAATTACTTGGTAACTGTGAAATTATTCTTTTATAAATCATTTTACTGCAGCAAAGTTCAGTTTATTATAAATGCTTTTATTCTGAAAAAAAAAACCAAACCACCAAAACTGTGCCATTTAAATGTCTCTAATTCAGCTTCTGAATGTTCTTCTTCCGACAAAAATTTTCTGCCTTGCAGTTTTGTTTGATCGTGACCAGTGGAGTATAAGGAAGGTTTGTGGTTTAGCACAAAGCAATGGATAGAAGTGTCAAGTAACTGAAAATCTCTCTGGTCTGTCGTGTCTAAAACAGTGGAGAAAAGGAGGTTCTCTGCAGTTTAATTCAGGTCAATTCATTATATCCATGAGTAAAATATATTTAAGGAGAAAAAGAATTTTGGTAACATCAATACATTTTTTGTCATAGGTAAAAAAAATGGAAAGATATGTTAACTGTTTTAAAAAATCTGGAGAGGAGTAGCTGAGGTATTTTAACAAGGTATTGGAACTTTCTAATAATATATTTATTTTTCTTACTTCTAGATTGTAAGTTTTGGTATAATGTAAAACAAATAGGAAAGTCTGGATGGCTTTGCTGTGATTATAAACAGGGCAAATGCTGCCCCTTCAAAGAGCAGGAATTGAGATTTTCCTATAGATCCCAGAAATTCAGGGCAGATGCTGATATTTTGAAGACAAAGCAAAATTAAAATGAATAAAATGGAACTGAAGACATAATGTACAGCACTTTTTCTGGCATTCTCATCCCTTTCAGTCTTGCCTCTGGAGAAAGACACTTGTCCAAGGACTTTAGCACCTGCTAGGGAAGATATTGAATTTAATTGCATTTCTGGTCTTGGTTTCACAGGCAGTATTGCAATAAGAAATGCCTTGCTCACTTAATCCAACATTCCTGAGCTTTTGGCACATTTTTTGAGGTTTAGGTGGTATATCAACAAATATATAAACAAATTGAAAGCAAGGCATCAGAGGAAAAGGGATGCTGGAAGCAGTAATATCAAAGCTTACCTTCCAGGGTTTTCTTCAGGATTCTCTTTAAGCAAACAGGAATTCAGGTCTGGTTTCCTCTTTAGATTTTCCAGATTAAAATGCATTTTGAAACCACAAAAGCTTAACATATACCCCAAGATCACAGGGCTGAGTGGGAAGTCAAGGATGAAAGGAGATGTCAACCTAATCAGTTAATCCATGTTGTCATACTGTTATTTGAGCAAACTTTTACTTGATTTGCCAAAAAGCACTTAAATGTAAAAGGTAGAAAATCCTTTTCTCACATTTTCAAAATTTTGTATGCATCCATGAAAGTTTCCTGAGCAGCTGTCTCTAAATGACCCTGCTTGAATGGGGGGCAGGACCAGCTGAACTCTGAAGGTCCCCTCCAACCTCAACCATTCTCTGTGATTTTGCAATTCCTTCTTTTATATCTATTTTAGGCCACAAATTGAATTTCTTGGGTTGTCCCTCCTGCTGGAGAGGAATTAAGAATGAACACTTTCAAAGCTCTCTCATATTCCTTCTCTTAATCCCTCTTAAAAAAAAAAAAAGAAAAGAACATTTTGGCATGGAGTTGTTGAAATTCAAAGGCAGTTAAGCTGTTGCAGGTCTAGATTACATCCTATCAATCAAATTAAATCCTTGATTTCACAGCACACCCAGTTTGGCAACAATATCTTGCAGGATGGCCCAGCCCTGCACTGCAGGAGCCCAGCACACTTCTGGGTTGAGCTATGCTTGAAAGCTCTTCTGGATGTAAAAATCCCGCAAAACTGCTGGAAAATGGTTCTTTTTTGAAATTTTATATCACTTTCCTGGAATAGTCTGTGTTGAGGGGCAGTGGTGGTGGATAGTATGAAGTGTGGGATACACAAAGCAGGTGTTGTGCCTGAAACAGGAGAAATGATAATCTGTTTTCTCAGGATTCCCCCTTGCTTTTTCTTTCTGTCTATATCCCTCTCTCCAGTACAGTCACATTGAAGATGTACACATCTTATTTAACCCTGATATGGAATTCCACAGGTTTTGCTCTGTGGTGAGTCTCATAACAACACCAGCATCACAAATTCATAATGATACCAGGACTGTGGGAGCTGCATTTCCTCTGTGGAGATGAAGCTCCTGAAACCTGAGCTCTGACACTGGGCTGACACATAATTAGGGATCCCTCACACCCGTGGGCTGTAGAAGGCCTGGCTTAGCTGTCAGCTTTTACTGCCCTTGTGAAGCTTTGCATCAAATTGGTAGCAGAGACCTTAAAAATGTGGTATTTGCTTTGGCAGAGCATTTCCACACAGCTCAGCAGTGCCACTGGGTCTGAGTGTCACAGGGGACAGGTCACTTCTGCTACTCTTGCAGCCTGGTTTTTTTTAATGGCCAGTAATAAAGCTAATCATGCTATAAAATTGCTGAGTATATCTGATTATTAATTATGTTTTTAAAATAGGCATAAAAAGAGAAAGGTACCTGTAATTGCCTCTCTGCACGTGTACTGTAATTACCACAGGATATAAAGAATATTAAAAATTGGACTTGGAATGTGGCATTATATTCCAGCATGCAGCATAGCTACAAATGCAAAGATTCCCAGTCCTCTCTTCCTTCAACAATCTGGAATAAATGTCAAAATTCATACCACACTAGAGTTCTTAAAGGAGGTATAGGGCAAACGCTCAGAGAGGATGTGGATCAGGGTGGCCTCCCACCCAAATCCCTCTTTCTTGAGTCTCACATGTGGAAGAATATTCCTTGTCAAAAAAAGGCCTTTGCGGTCATGTACAAAGTCAAAACTGACTGGGACAAGAATCTGTGGATGTCATTACTTCTGGAAGGCAGGGTTACATGGGGTACTGGGAAGGAATTGTTCCCTGTGAGGGTGCTGAGGCCCTGGCACAGGGTGCCCAGAGAAGCTGTGGCTGCCCCTGGATCCCTGGAAGTGTCCAAGGCCAGGCTGGACAGAGCTTGGAACAACCTGGGCCAGTGGAAGATGTCCCTGCCCATGGCAGGGGGTGGCACTGGATGGGCTTTAAGGTCTCTTCCAACCCAAACCATTGTGAGTTTCCATGATTTTGAACATATGTAACCATGCTCTGAGAAGAACACACCATATCCCAACCTTTGCAGACCCTTTAGCTGTACTGTAAATATTTATATAAGCATTGCCTGATTTTTTGTTGCCTGAAATTCACAACATGACAAAAACCAAATTCTGAGAAATCCCAGGAGGCAGAGTATCACAGCTATCATTCCAGAGACCCATTCAGACCTGGGATATATTAGGTGCCCTCCTGGGCTCTTGTTTCATCCCAGAGCGAGCAGATGGCCCAGCAGATTTCAGCATAAGAGTGGCTCAAGGAAAACAATAGTCTGTCCAGAAACAGGGAAAAGAGAGCCCACATATTTGTGCTTTGAAATATTCTGTTAGAGTGCTGAAATTCTTAAAAATCACATTTACATATTCTTTATCACAAAGAACATCTGGAATGGACAGTGTGGGCACTTTGGCATAAGGGCTCATGTCGTGAAGGTCCTTTCATCTTCCCACATGGACCTGAAACAGGTGGGGGTTGGGCTCTGCTCCCAGGAAACAGGGACAGGAGGAGAGGGAACGGCCTCAGGCTGTGCCAGGAGAGGATCAGGTTGGACACCAGGAGGAATTTCTTCCTGGAAAGGGTGCTCAGGCCTTGGAAGGGGCTGCCCAGGGAAATCTTGGAGTCCATATTCCTGGAGATGTCCAAGGAAGGGCTGGAGGTGGCACTCAGTGCTCTGGGCTGGGGACAAGGTGGGGATCAGTCACAGCTTGGACTCTTTGATCTGGAATGGCTTTTCCAACCTAATTGATTCTGGGATCCTGTAAGTCTGGGGAGGGCTGTTGAGTTTAATGACTTCAATTGTTAAAAAAATTAGCGTCTATGAAATGTCACCTGATGCTGGGGATGCCAACCCAGGAACTACCACCATGGGAGATTAGCTCTTGTTTATTTATTCCTTCAGAAACTGTCTGACCAAATGCTTCCACCATTGGTGTTTGGGACAAAAGCTGTGCTGATAAACAATGAAATAAAGCTAAGGAGGTACGAGTTCTCCTTAAAGCGATAAAGCATTACCCTTAAGCTTTTTTTACTGCCACTTCTTTTCACTCACAACGTGCTTCCAGTACTAAGCCCAAGACAGAAATACACTACCTGAAAACATTTAATATCAAAGAAAATACAAACTTACTCTGCCATTTGATTTTTGATCATAGGCTACAAGTGCTGCTGCTGTTTTATGTGATAAATCCGTGATAGCTCAGCCACTGTTTCCAGTCTTTAAAACTGCGATGCTCTGCCATGTAGGCTTTTCACATCTCACCTAAAACCATAGCAAAGCCAGGAATTTGCTCTTTAATAGACAGGGTCTATTTGTAAACCCATTATGTATGTATATATATTTTTATTTTCTTTTATTTATTTATTTATGTGTGTATATGGTTGTGATTCCTGGTGGTAAGGATGGGGTGGCCACTCCAAGGGCACTCTGCCATGACTGGAAGGGAGTCACACGTTGTTCTCCTGACCTCTGAGTATCCCAAATTGTGTTTCCATCATGCTGTCCCAAAAGTAAAGGTGTCTCTGCTCACTGCTCATCCAGCTCCTGAACTGGAGCTTCCTTATTCATCCGCTGACAGCTGATATGCTGGGTACAGACAAGAAAAACCCTCCAGTTCTCTTACTGTAATAATAAATCTCAGTGCCAAACCCCAATCTTCACTCCTGCATGGTATTTTGTGATATTGCCTTTCTGTCTCCTTGATGAATAAGCCAGCAGGGTTTCAAAGGAATGGTACTTCTGAGAGGTTTTTCTTTCTCACAGAACCCTAGATTTTCAAAATATGCTGAAATAACACATGCATTCATCTTCTGGAAAGTTTCTTCTTTTTAACTAATGCTGTCAATTAACTGAAACCTTCATGTAAGAGGTAACAGGTCACTAAAGATTAACAGAGGTTTATATTTCTGACGGGGGGGAGAATAAAAGAATCAGTTTGGAAAACCTTTTGTGAACTTAATTTCACATTTTTAGTTGTGTTGCTTGTTTGGGGTTTTTTTTGTTCTTTGGTTTGTTTGTTTTTTATGCCTGGGCATATTAAAAAGAAGTTTCTGTCGTGTAGGTCATCACATGTTAAAATGTAGGTTTTAGAGTTCTTACTAAGCCTCTTTTAGAGTTCCAGTGTTATCAGCAGGTTCCATCTACCGTTTATGAGACAAATCTTAACAGGGACTCTTGGTGCCAATTTAAGAGGGATTTCACAAGGCTGACAAAAAGCAACTGAGAAATCAGAGTTTCACAATAGGCATTTAGTATTTGCTTTCACTGCACCTTAGCATGTTTTCTTTCATCAGTAAATAGAACTGTGTAAAAGCTCTGTGTTTATATCATTAATCAGAATTCTTTGCCATGGAAAGCCAAACATTGGACAGCTAAATGAAAGGAAACGAACACATGCTGTGGCTGTTCTTCTCTACAATTTGTTTTTCTTCTCCACACAAATGCAGTGAACACATCACAAAGACTTACATCTATAATTGTGTCTGCAAAACCATGCATATCCTTAAAATAATTTACGTTCACCAGCTAAGTTGGTGGCTGGAGTCAAGACGTGAATTTAAATGCAGCTCAGTGGCTTTGAGTCGTACATGAGGAGACCCAAACAGGGGAAACCTGGTGAGGAGATGAGAGAATTTTCCAGAACTCCAGTTCTCATTTTGGGAGAATAGGTTTGGTTGTTTCACCCAACACTACTGTATTTTATATTTGTGGCTGATCATTCTATATATTGTTGTGAAGGACCTCTAACTCTTCAGGACAAAGAGGACTCTACTGTCTTGACCTCATTTTGCTGTGGTTTCCCTGAGTAAAAAGCCAACATTTTTCAAGTTCCATCTGCCAGCCTGTTTTCCTTCTGCACTTCTCATTTGATTAGAGATATTATAGGATTTGTGGGGTTTGATTACAGGACGTGGCTCTGTATTAACATAACTTGACACCATTCTGACAAAAACAAAAGGCTGTAAATTTAACATAAATTGTGTTCAGGATATGATAAGAATCAGGCCATTAAATCCAAAGAGTGACACGAAATCAACTAAACCTATTGCACAATTAGGAAACAAAAGGAGATAAAACCCAGAGCTTATCTGTTTTTAAAGCTCTGTTGTGGAGTTTGAAACTTTTGTGTGAAGTTCATGGAATCACAGAATCATGATGGGAAAAGACCTCCAAGATCACTGAGTTTGACTTGGACTGAGCAGCACTATGTCGACTAAAGTGTGGAGGGAGCCTCTGTCAGGCAGAGCTTTAGAGTCAAAATCCTTCCAAAACTTCGCTTGTTGATCTCTGACTGTTTTCTGTCCAGGAGAACTGCTGTTGCTAAAAGAGCAAGCAAGGGTTTGGAAACACAAAAGATTCTTTTCCATGATTTTGGAAGTGCCTTCATTGTGAAATCACAGTTTGTGGACGTGGCACGAGTGCACTTCTTACCCGCTGCATCGGTTTTCCTCAAGCACTTCAATCCAGATTCCCCCAGGTGCTGAGTTTGCCATATCACATAACAGAGAGGAGAGAGGCGTCATCTCATTGATTATACAGTTTGAACTAATTCATTCATCTCATTAGTCAACATACTTTTATCTTCGAATTTTTTTCATCGGTTCTAGAAATTATTTTTGCTGATTTCCCTGTCGTGCTGCTGCTGATGGTAACAGGATCAAATGCCTTATGATGAGATGTTTTAATACTACCTAACTACTTGCTCTGGGATTAATGGTTAAGATTAGATCTCATTATGTTTGTAGCTTCTTACTGGGTATTTTTTCTTGATTAAAGAGTCAGTTAAAATAAAAAAGAAAGTTAGATATTCAGACGCATCAATATTTCAGTAATCAGCCAATATAACTTCCTTTTGGTCATCTAGGTATTTTGAAAATCTTCCCTGGACTCCTTAATCAAGAGAAATGAACCCTACAAGGAAAAAAAATAGAAAAAAGGAGATCCGATCCTTTTCATCCAGTGATAAAATTTACACTGAGGGTGTAAACTCTGTCCTTTTCGGATCCCTTTTGCTGAAAGACATAGAAACACAGAATCAAAGACTATCCCAAGTTGAAAGGGACACACAAAGATCATGAAAGTCTGACAGAAGTTTCACTATAAATGTTGCTATCATGTGAACAGAAGTTAATTGAATTATTTCTCCTAACTAGCATGTTTTTCTTTGTTCAATCCCCTATAATTAATGAGATGTTACTCAGGAATCACTTGTTACAGGACCTCAAGCAGATGCTAAACACTCTAAGCTAATTTAAAATAGTTAAACTATTAAACCCTCTCTTAAGGACAAAACGTAATTCAGGGCAGATGGCACCACCTGCTTCCATCCAAGCTTGGTGGGATTGCAAAAAGACTTTGAAAATAAGAACTTGTGGTCTATAAGCTAAATCATGCACAAGCCATAAGAAATACAGTCATAACAGAATCACTGAATCACAGAATTCCAGAGTGGTTTGGATTGGAAGGGACCTTGCACCTCATCTGGTTCCTCTGCCTTGGGCAGGGACATCTCCCACTCCCACTCATCTCCCAGGTTGCTCCAACAGCAAGTCTTGGCACAGTCTTTTTCCACCCTGTGGGATCTTTATTACAGACAAAGTTTAGAGTACAAATTTATGTCAAAATTTATCAGGCAAAAGCAGGTGCTATGATTTTTTTTTTGAAAAGGGAGCAGAACACTCTAGAGACATGGAGTGGAGGACACTAAAGTTTAATACTGCTGTCCCAAAGACATGCAGGATGAGTTTTACCCCCAGGGTTAACTTGCAGATGGGTGTTGGAAAGGCAGCACTGAGCAGCCCAGGCAGCACAGGATGCCTGCTTGTGCTGCAGGGAAGCTCCCAGCAAGCTGGGCAGGGTTTGCTGAAGTGACAGCACTGGAGAACATCACCCAGCTCTGACAAAATCATCTTAGAATTCAAGCAGTAGCAGCCAGTAAAACTGCTTGTGAGAGTTACAGCAGCAAAACTCTCAAAACACAGCTCAAAAGTAGTGATGGATTAAGATAATCAAGATTTTTTCCCTTTGGCCATTTTAGCAGCTGAGTTATTTATAGATGTGCTGATTAAACTATTCAATGTCTGATACATGTAAAAGGTGTCAAAAAAGCTCTATATTTACCCTTGCATATAAGCAGAAAGGAACTTTTTCATCCTTGAAATGCACAGGTGAAAAACAACAGAGAATATTTTGAATAGCAGGGAATTAGATGGTTTGAGTGGAATTGAACACTGTACATGCTCTCAGGTACTGCCAGCACAAAGATATTTAGCACAGGTGTTTGTGCAATCATGATACATTATGCAAACTAACAGTGAACAACGGGCATCAAGCAGCTCTGCTTTTATGTTTGAATATTTTATTTTCAATGTAAGGGGTTATGGGATGATGTGCCAGAACATACCCGTGTAAGAAACCTTGCTGATGGGTTTTCAAATTTCTTCATTTCTTCAGTTGCTGTGTTACTGGGTTTTGTAAGAGACAATTTAATATACAAAAATGCTCCATGGATTTTTACACACTGAGTTCGAGCCAAAAATGTTCTTCAGGCTATTGCAGTATTGGCATCGTTCCCCAAATGTGACTTGCAAACATGCAGCTGAAAACAATACAGATGCAAATGAGTGAAAAATCTTGTAATTCTAATTCCATAATACTTTTATTTACTCAATTCAAATGCTTGAGGTTCATTAAAACCACAAAAGAAGTGCCATTTTTTTTTAAATATATGCTATTCCTATAAGTCTTTCAGGCATTTGGGAGCACCAGTTTTGATTTACTTTATGAAACCATCACAGAAAATGTTACCTTGGTAAAAAGCTGTGAACTGCAGTGTCTGAGCTGCTTTAAACCTAATTCAAGTTGGTGATAAACAATATAGGGAATGTATTCCAGTGAAATGGCTGGCACAGCTAAGGGGGATGGAAATGGCTGAGCTCGGCATCAGGGTTCTGTCCTGACAACAATACAGCTGCCCAGATCAAAGAAGTCAAGGTGCTGAAGGCTTTTCATCACCACAGCACAACTCTGATCTACCATTTTTAAGTGGCACAGTTGAGTTTTGACAGGCTTTGTTCAGTTGGCATAAACTGTACAAACCCCAGTGGCCCCAAAAGGCTTCATTTATTTTGCAAGAGCTAGACCAGTTTGTTCTCATAGGGAATGTTTGTCTTGTGGAAAAGATCCTTCAGCTATTCAAAGGTTGTGTTCTTGCTTCATCCAGCTGCTAGTGAAATGTTGCTGGAAAGGCAAATTAAGTCTCTAATTTTGCTGCAAGACTCCTTTCTACTTATGACTTATCGCTGAATGACAGTCCAAAACTGCATTTAAATGATCTGCCTGAATTATCTCAGAACCTTTGAATGGTTTGGGTTGGAAGGGACCTTGAAGATCACCTTTTTCCAAGCCCTTGCTCTGGGCAGGGACACCTTCCATTAGACCAGCTTGCTCAGTCGTCTTAATGATTATCAGCAGGAATATTTTCAACAATTTTCCATAAACCTCCTTAAAATCAAATATTTCCATTGTCAAGTGCATTTAAAAACTCAATGAAGAGTGTCAAATGTATTATAATTGAAATTACTTTTCTTCAACTAAATATTCCTAAGCATATTTTGTAGTGTTGGCCCAACTGGGTTGTCAATCTATGTTGGTTTAGTTTCCCTTGTAGTTCTGGATTTAAAAGGTAATTGTCTCAAAGACATTATTGCAATGAGTACAGGAAGCATAACTCACAGGAAGAAAATTCAGTGGTGCAAATATAGACAATTTATTTATATAAAGTGTAAATAAATTAAAGGCTGATAGAGGTTTTGGAAATACACACATGGGAAAGATCGGCATACAAAGTAAAATTAGAGGTACAACCTTTTAAGACCAATCTCCCAAAGATAAATATCTGAAATAACAGATAATGTTGAATTACCAGTTACAGGGGAGGAAAGACAAATAAGTCATGTGCTAGCCTCTAGAATCAAGCTCTAGACAAGGACAGTCTGTTGAGCACTCATAATTTCCTCTGTTGCTGCAGCAACAGGGAAGTAACAGGGGGTGAAATTGGCTTCGTTTTAGATAAGGAATAACAATTTGCAGCTCTTCAGTGTTCATTGGTGAGGTGAATTTACAGAACAGGCATCCTCTGGCAGAAGAGAGAGAACTGCTTTATCTCCTGCAAAAAAGGAACCTAGATTTATTATGTTCAACAGTCGGGCGGATTAAGAGGAACATAAACTATTTAGAGTGTAACGCTTACCTACTCTCCCAGTTGTCAGTGTTTCTTAAATACTCAGCAAACTATAGAGCAGTGTTAGTTGCAGCTGTGCTTGGGAAGACAGGGTAAGATTTAATGTTAACGGTGGTGGTATATTAATTAATACATGTAAAGCTCAAAGTCCAGAGCCTTGGGATATTCTTTGTGAGTGCCTGTGGTTCTGCCCCTGATTTCTATCTGAAATTCATTCTTTCTCACATTCTCTTGCCCATTTCTTGTTGTGTCTATCTGACTTTTCCTTAGTGCTTATTCTGCTGATGTTCTAGAGGGAAAAAATCATGTTGTGGTCATTATCTTTGCTTTGCTTTGATTTTCTTTGTAGTAACATTGCTTTCTCCTCATCTGACCAGGAAAAGGGCCTGTTTATTAAACAGTCCAATAAACTAATTTACTACAACTTTACAACTATTGAATGGAAGGCACTGCTGTAAGTTCTCCTGTTGTCATGACTACTGTGGTGCAACGATGATTGAAAATAAGGAATTGCTGTTCCAGACCTCTGCCCCAAATGTCTGAAAGCAAATAGTCCTGAAATAAATAGGTTATGATCAATAAACAGGATGCTTTATCCATAATGAAATAATGTCAAAAGCAATTATTTTTAAGACCTTATTTACTTTGGTTATAAATTGAGGGTGACTTTCATCCTTTGTGTTAAGGACATCCTTTTGCTTCCAATCAATATGAAGTAATCCAAATATTGGCCCTGTGAAAAACCAGGACTAGTGGACTTGAAACATCAGAAATTCTTTGAGCAGAGTTTTAGCTGAGTCTAAGCTTGCACTAAATCATTCAGGCTGCGGGCTCTGACACCTGAACTGAGTGGACAGCAGTGTCCTGGACTATCTGCACAACCAGTTGCACATTGGAGAGGAAGACCTGAGCGAAGGGGAAAGAGCCTTTCTTATTTTAGAAGGAGTTTTTATGTCAGTGTTCCAGCTTTCAAGTGTACACAGGGTAGGGCTGTGGGATGAGATCGTTAAGTTCTAGGGAATGCTGTTGCCTCTCTTTCTCATTATTGAAACAGCACATAAATTATCAGGAAAATGAGTGGCGAGAAAGGAGATTTTCAAATAGAGCAGGAAGCACCATGGCAGTTGTGTTCTCTCCATGATTGTACTATATCTGATGTTCAGAAACTTAGATGTTTTGGATGTAGTGAATAATTGTGCCCTCCCATTCTTTAATGCCAAACTGATGGTTCTGTGATTTCACACTCTTGTAGAGAAATCAACTTTTCCCCACTAAGGATCTCTGAAGGACATTTTGAAATCTTATTGCTTCAGTGGGTACTTGCATGTAATGCTCTTACAGTACTTGCCTTAAGATGAGTAACACTTGGGATTCAACTGGGACCCTTCTGGCTTTTGGTAGGAAAGAAAATCATAAAATGCAGCCTTAGTAATGCTGAAACCTTCAGTAATTATTTCTATTGTAATCTGGTAATTGTGTTTTCTCAGCACATGGAGGGATTAACATCCTGTTAACAGGATTAATATTCCTGTTCCTTTTGTACACTTTCCCCTACATCTAATACCTTTAGAATACTTTTGAAAGAGAACATTTCATGAGGCTGTAGTTAATCAAAGCACAGGCTCGAGAAAAGTAGAATGAGTGCATTTATTTTTCTCCTGCCCTTTCCTCTGCATGTCTTCAGTGCTCAGTATCACAAATAAAGGATTTGTGTCGTATGCACTGCCACAGGCATTAATACAGAGTTAAAATTTAGAGACTATTTGGTGTCTGGATAAAAAGGTGCAATTTTACCCTTCACACAAATAAATGTACAAATCTTTAAATACCTACTGTGAAAGTGAGCCAGCGTAGCAAATCCCACATGCCAGAGAGCCCCACATGCCAGCTGGTCAAGCCTGACACTTCCAGGGATGGGGCAGCCACAGCTTCTCTGGGCTCTGTGAAGCTGTGGCTGCCTCATCCCCACCCTCACAGGGAAGGAGTTCTTCCCAATATCCAGGTTGACCTTCCTGTTGTTTCCCCATAGCCCAGCACTAAGGGTGAGTGGACAGCTTTTTTCTTGTCATTGTTCTCCACACTTTTTTTGTCAGATCTGTGCCTTTGTGCTTTTTCTGTGCCTCTTTTTTGTCCTGGTTTCTACCTTTTGCCCTTAGATTCTCAATTTCCCAGGTCCCTGACCAGATAACCTCTCTGGAATGAACCTTTTCACATGCCCTCATCAATTGGTTCTCATCACCAACTCCCTTACTTGTCAGTCAGGTTTGAGTCCTTGTGTTTATGGCTTCCTGATTTACTTATTTCCCTTTTTTTTGCCTTGAAAAAGGCCCTTGACCAGATGCCCTTAAAGGAGCATACGCTCCCCTTCCACATACCCTCACACAAACCATTCAGTTGTGCTTCATTTCATGTTGTTATGGAAACAACAAGAGTATGAAACAGAACTTAGATACCAGTACACGGGAAAAAAATCATGTATTCGTTACTATGGGCATCTAGAATTCCATATGGAAGGTTCCTGACCCTGTCAAGATACCTGGCAATGAGGATTTGCTTCCAACTTGGCCGAAGTTCAGAATATATTTAGCACTCCATGGTGATTTTCAAAGCCCCGTGCCTGCGATCTCTTCGATTCCACTGCTAATCGATAAATGGACTTGTGCTTCTACAGACACTGTGCTCCTGGGGTAAGCCTAAGTATGTAAAAGAGTAGCAGCTTTCCATTTAGGAGTCTTTGCTCATCCTTTGGGGCTACAGCAGGCACCAGCAGAACCTTGTGTAACTTACACCTTGTAGCAGCTTCTGACACCACTTGGAGTGAACAGCTTTTAGTGAGATCAGCTCTAATAAATGGAGTTGGGCTGTAGGAAATCAGAGCCTTTGGTTAGCAGAGAGAAGAACTCTCATGCTTAAGTTTCTGCAAATACTCTCAAGTTCTTGTATTCTTTTTCAGGTTTCTAGACTATCACCAGTTTGCGACTTTAAATGCAATTTAAAAGCCTTTCTGGGTTTAAATTTCAGAAAGTGTATTTCATTTAGCATGATCTCAGAAAAACCATTTAGCGTGATTTCAGAAACTGCCTCAAGTTGTGCCAGGGGAGGTTCAGGCTGGTTATTAGGAGAAATTACTTCACTGAAACACAGGTCAGGCATTGGAAGGGGCTGCCTAGGACAGAGGTGGAGCAACCACGCCTGGAAGTGCTCAAAAATGAGTGGACATGGCACTTTGTGATGGGATTTAGTGGACACATGGGGATTTGGTCGAAGGTTGGGTTTGGTGATCTTGGAGGTCTTTTCCAACCTTAATGATTCTGTGGTTCTAGATAAGATAGATGTGTGTGTATATATATATGTATATATATGTTAAATATTCACATTAGACATGTTTTGATAGCATCACATCGTTTCAAACAACAGATGACGAGCAGGATATTTTTACTTTCCGGAATCTCAGTGTTTGGAATTACACAGTTCAATTGTTTTAATTGTATTTTTCTATGGGTTGTTTTAAAAGCACCAGTAAACAGGTTTATTATTAGAATCAGAGAATTGTAGACTCACAGAATATCCTGAGCTGTAAGGGACCCACAGGGATCAGCAGGTCCAAGTCCTGGCCTGAGCAGAGTGGGAAAAGCTCCTCCCTTGACAGGGTGGTGATGATATTTTCTCTGTGCTTTACTCACAGTAGGGATTTTTTCCACCTAAATTGCCTGGGACCTTCTAAAGCAATTGATAGTTGCCTTAAATTAAAAGAATCCACCACTTTTGCAGTATAGTAAATGCCAGTCTTGCAAATAAATCCATGCAAATCTGTGTTGCACCAAATGTGGAGATTTAGAGAGACTTATTTCCCCAAGACTTTCCTGCAGACTCTGAATCTCTGGTCTTACACGGATCTGTTATTCCCATCCCAGGACTCTGAACAGGGAGCTGTCAACGTCCCTGCAATTATCTAAGAGAGAAGGATTTCCTCCTAATCAACACTTTTTCATTTGGACTTTCTAAATTTATCTTCATCTCTGTCTCTTTCTTGTGTCTTTATAATACGCTGAAAAACTCCCTAAACTATATTTTCCTAAAATATAATGAAAAAAAGCAAGTAAGGTAAAATAGTCCTTTGCAGTCAAATAATTTCAAATTTTATAGTGGCTCTATGCTTTTTTAATGCATATATTGGTTCCTTATATCCAGTCCCTTACTGAAGTGCATGAACAAGAGAATTACTTCTGTTCTGAAAAATATGAAGATAGAGGAACTGATCATCTGCTGCAGACAATCCAAGCTTCTCATTCTGAACAAAGTCCTTCTTGATACTCAGTAGAATTCATTTAATGCAATTCATAATGACACATAAAGACAAAGGTCCTTTCAGCACAGAAGAGCGGGAACTGACTGCAAGAACTTCCTTTGTTCTGGTATGTTGGGCACTTCAGGATGTTAGAAGCAATTAATTGTTGTTGGCTAATTTAATCAAATGCTCTTAACAGATCTTGAGGGCCACTTAAATCATTTCAGGATATGAACAGCCAAGCTAAGCAATCTCCACTCTGGTACTGAATAAAATACTTGCCCAAAACCAAGAAGACTGTTTTATAAACCATTTGGTGTTCCTAGTTGGATAAAAATACAAGGGTAACACTGCTGAAAGACTAAAAAGCTCAGCAAAACAAAAGAAAACCAACCAACAACTGAAAGTAAAAGCAAACAAACAAACCAAACTTGTTTCTGGGAACACTGAGACCCAAATTATTCACTTTTTCTTCATAATGTAATAGGGTTTTACCTAGGTGAAGTAACTTCTGCAACCCTTTAATTCCTAAGCTTTAAGACAAGAGACCTTAGGGTTGATTTTAGGGTTGAGTTTAGGGTTAAGCTGAGGGAGCTGGGAAAGGGGCTCAGCCCGGAGCAAAGGAGGCTCAGGGGGGACCTTGTGGCTCTGCACAACTCCCTGACAGGAGGGGGCAGCCGGGGGGGGGTCGGGCTCTGCTCGCAGGGAACAGGGACAGGAGGAGAGGGAACGGCCTCAGGCTGGGCCAGGGGAGGCTCAGGTTGGACATCAGGAGGAATTTCCCCATGGAAAGGGTGCTCAGGCCTTGGAAGGGGCTGCCCAGGGAGGTGTTGGAATCCCCATCCCTGGAGGTGTCCAAGGAAGGCCTGGAGGTGGCACTCAGTGCTCTGGGCTGGGGACAAGGTGGGCATCAGGCACAGCTTGGACTCTTTGGTCTGGGAGGTGTTTTCCAACCTCAGTGATTCTGGGATTTTACAGCAAGAACACCTAAATTTGCTCCATTAGCAATGTAGGTATATTTGAACAATTATTTTCTTCCACCAATTCAGTATGAGTTGCCTTGTCCCTGTGCTACCCTTCGGCAGGCACTGCCTTGTAAGATGAATAAAATGGCTGATTTGATAACACATTCCACCTCCCATGACTTTATCCCAACAGTTTGCAAATGCATCCCCTTCCCCCTGTCACCTTCCCATTCAGGAATTAAAACTGCTTGACAGTACTAAATAGTTTCATAAAAGCTTCTCTCTCTAGAGGACATAATTGTTTAATTGAATTAGTCCAATATCATGTGCTCGTCACCGACATAAATAGTAACAGAAACCTTTTTGACTTATGAACATCCCGTAAACAGACACAGACAATAAAAACCCAGAAATTCTTCCATTCCTGAACAAAAAAATCTCCTGCCGTCTGGCTTTTCCCATTTACATCATTTGGACTAATCCCAGAGAAATATCTACACAAACTTAATAGTGGAAGTCACCTTTTCCATCCACAAACCTTCTTTCAGTATTTTAGATCCCGCCATGGGGTAACACGTGGCAAACACAGCCACGAGGAAATGACAAGCGTTGTTCCTTGCTTTTCCTGTGAAAGTGAGCATTTTCAAAAGAGAAAAAAAAGTCAAATCATTTAAGAAGTGTGCTGCTTGAGAAAAATTCTTGTAGATGCTGACTGCAAAGCCTTAGATCAAAAGATAACATTGGTGACAGCCACGGAGGCTTTCTGAAGGATGTAAAAGCTTAACAAAAATCTTCATCTGTTTCAATTAAAGAAAAACATCTTGGCACCCCCCAGAAGTAGAAATCTGCTGGAGGTTTGGCTTTCTGGCTTCTCAGGCAAAGTAATTTTTTATTAAAAAGGACATGACTTTGATTACATATGCTTCAGATAGGCCTTGCTTTATGTTGGATGTTGATAGAGGGTTTCCAGTATTACACCTGATGGATTTTCTACGAATAAATTCCTGAGGATTAGCCCAGCTTTATTGCAGATCTATTTTCTGAAGCACGCAGCAATCCAGAGATATGTCATTTATGCTATTACAGACTTGCATTTCTGCTGAAACGAATGGGGTTATTTTCTTACATGATTTGTTATGACAGCAGAAAAATGTATGCTAGAAGAGGGAGACCAATCAAAAGGTCTATCAGCAAAGTACCTCATTTATTTATTTATTTATTTATAATGTTTAAAAATTATTTATTAAATTTATTAATTGAAACCCATATTTAGACATGGATTCTGCCAGTGACACACACAAGACATTGATTATGGAAGTCTGATCCAGAAGGGAGAAGAAACCAGCAGTGTGAAAACTTTGAGCACCCCCAGCACTTTTCATCTCTCGAGTCAGTGCTTGAGTTTCCACCGAGACTGGCGTGGAAATAAAAGGAATAAATTGATGCTCTACACCTTGGTGTTTGTAACTTGAAAACCTCCCTCTGCAGAGGGATTTCTCATGCTCCTTCCCACCACAGTCACCTCAGAGACTCTGAAAGTGATGCGATGTTCTGAGGAGGGCCGGTGCTGCCAACACTCCTACCTGCCCTCCATCCTTCAGAGGGAACCTCTGAAGAAGTGGTGAAAGCAATTTGAGCAGGAAATAAGGCTTTGAATCAGTTACCTGTTAAAATCTTGCAGAAACAACGCATGATCTGACTTCCACAGAGCCTCTAAAGCATAGACTCCTCCTCCCATTGCTTATACCAATTCATCTCTCATTTCTTCATCCAGCACGATATAAATTAATACCAACAATATATTCAAAGGAGATGTGAGGCAGTGATTTCTCTCTGATGATTTTTAGGTAAAAGCCCCTTGGTGTCTGTCCATGGTGAACGTGTGATGTTCCCTCTGACTCAGCTACAGGAAAAAGATCATCCTGCCTTTTAGGCTTTAACTCCCGAGGAGGTGTTTCATGGAGCCACTCTGTGATCTTAGCTTTGTTCACACATTTAATTGCAATTACACCATCCTTGTACTTTGGTAACAGTCTTAATTGGGTAGCAGGAGCAGAAGTTGTAATAGGATTATTTCTCAGATCTCTTCTAGGAAATCTCTGCTGCCTCTGTCAGCAGAGTGGGAGGCTCAGAAGTCGGGCAGTGTGAATAAGGGCCATAAATGATCCCTATGGAATTAGTTTATTGATTCCAGCCTTTTTTGCTGTGAAGGGTTTCATGCTGTGGAACAAAGCCCATGGTCTGTGCAGGTGTGAGGGATGGAGCTTTGCCGTGTGGAATTGTTAAGGCTGGAAAAGACCTTTCAGGCCATTGAGTCCAGCCCACCACCACCACCACGTCCCCACTCACCCATGTCCTCAAGTGCCACATCCACAAGTTCTTTGAACACATTCAGGCATGGTGACTCCCCCAGTGCCTGGGCAGCCTGTTCATCCTAATATCACCCATATTGCTTCTTTTTTCCTAATTTTTCAAGTCACTATTGGGAGCCCACTAATTTTACTGTTAGAGCTCCTGTTAAAATTTGCAGTTTTATTTTAAATGACTTAACTGTAGTTGCCTAAACTGTTTTTAGTGCATAGATTTTATAAAAATGAACCTAAAATCTGACCAGGCAATTAACTATATCTCCCCAGTCTCTGGCAGAGGATCCAATTTTTTACTGGCATTCGTAAGGGCAACATCTTTTAATTCTGTGTTTTGTATTCCTACAGTAGAACATTAAAATAAAAATGAAAATATACGACAGTTTTTGAAAGAAATAAGGCAATAATTGAACTAAGTAGCAACACTGACATAAATGTAGACATGTAATCAATCAAATTAAACAGAAAAAATGCAAGTATGCAAGTGTAGAAAATACAAAATATGTTTCTTTGTATCAAATGAAGAATTATATCTTTCACCATTTTATTCACATTACTGTGCAGCCTTTGAGAGACACTGTGCTATTTATACATGTCATGAACCTACAATAAAAATGCCAGTAGCAATTGGCTACCTGTCTTAGGGTTCCTTCAGTCTTCTACAGAAAGAAAATACTTCTATGTTCCCTTTCTTTTTTTCTTGGAGTTCCTTTTTTTTAGGACAATTACCACTTATTGTCAATACGACCTTTATGGTTGTAATAGGCACATCAGAATTTAATGTCTCTCTGTGTCACTGTTAAAGATCCCATTGACTAATTAGTAGATTTTTGTTATTTTAGAGGAAAGAAACCTAGATTTTATTTTTTAAAAAAATTAAATCCATGTTTTTCTTCTATTAAGCCTGCCTTAGGTGACAAACTAATATGAACTAGTCATGTATTGCCACGGCATGGAGCAATTTTAGCCCATTACCAGCAATAATTTCTTGGAAATCTCAAGGAAAGCTGGAGCAGTGGTTCACAATCTCATTTTGTACACATGGGCATGGCTTGAATGCAATAAATAAAGGATTGAGTAGCTTGAATGGAGGAGAATCACATTGTGGAAGTTATCTCATTTTTTTGATCATCATTTTAATTCACAATAATTTTTTTTCCTTTTTTTAATGCAGAATCCTCTCACACCTCAAAAATTCCAAAGAGGACTTGCTGACGTAAATACTTCAAGATGGTATTTCAGAAATAAAACGTGAGCCCTGTGTGTGAACAACAGGGAAACTGGAGTTCCTATTAGTTCTGTGAATCCTTCTGGCTCTGCAGCACTGATTAGAAATATTCACAATAAAGACCACTTTTGGTACAAGAATCATTGGTCTGGGATGCTCCAATACAAGGCAGCTCCAAAGCTTTGGTGTCTGCTCTCCCTGGAGTCCCAAACCAACAGCCACCAGAAGGCTGTGGCTGCCTTGGAATCTGTGTTTGTTTCACATTCTCTGTTCCAACTCAGCAGCAGAAAAAACGCAGAGTGCTCTCTTCAGCTGCCTCTGGATCAGCTTTAGTGACCTATACAGGCTCTCCAGAACTTCTGGAAAATTGTGTTATATGTGCAGATCATGGAAACTTGGGGATTGAAGCCTCTGGTTATTTGCATAGAAGGAAAAATGTACCTCTGTGAGATCTGGTCCATGAAAATTCAAGAGACAGCATAATTCCTATGGCTTCAGGGTTTTTTTCCTGTTTTCAACAGGACCATCTGGCTGAGGAGGAAGGAAGGAATTGAAAGGGGTTGAGCAGCCTGGTCTAGTGGAAGGTGTTCCTGCCCATGGCAGAAGGTTGTTGTGAGATGGTCTTCAAGTTCCTTTCCATCCCAAACCACTCATGATTCACTGAAATTCAGAAATCTTTGTCTGTGTCCCCGCTGGGCTCCACGACCTGGTGTTTTCACAGCTGCTTTGTGTTCACCCCAGGCACTCCAGCCATGCAGCAGAGTTCAGCACTTCTAAAACTGAGAGCACTCTTTCCTTTACAGAGCTGAGTGTCTTTGGCCTAAAGATCCAGTGACCATGTCACTGTGGGATACCAGCAGTTCACCAGTGTGAATTTCACTTGTGCTGTCACTCAGATTTGCAGGGATGCCGTGATGATAATATTTTATCATTATGTTCTTTTTATTTCATTCCTTTCGGCAACATACAGTGCCAGCTTGACCTGAATTACCAGATTAATAAATCATATTAATAAGATGTGATAAAGTAAAGCAGTCAATCACTTACCAGTCTGGAGGGAGCTTAAAAACAGAAGATTGGTGGCAGTTCTCAGGTCAGGTACTTCTCACTCATGGGCCTCGCTCCTATTTTGGAGTCAAGCACAGGAACACATCCCAAGTAGGAAAATTCGTACCAAACTGAACGAGATTCTTAGGTCATTGCCACTGTTTCTGTCAGGTTCAGTGGAGATTAAAAGGCACTTTATAGCCAGCTGCTACAAGATGCTACTTTTGTTCTGCTGTCAGATCTGAAGTGGTTCTATTCACTGGTGGAATAATGAATCGTGGAGTCACAGAATATCCTGAGTGGGAAGGGACCCACCAGGATCATGGATCCAGCCCCTGGCCCTGCACAGACACCCCAACAATCCCACCCTGTGCATCCCTGGCAGCGCTGTCCAAACGCTCCTGGAGCTCTGGCAGCCTCGGGGCCGTGCCCATTCCCTGGGGAGCCTGGGCAGTGCCCAGCACCCTCTGGGGGAAGAACCTTTCCCTGATCGCCAGCCTGACCCTCCCTTGGCCCAGCTCCAGCCATTCCCTGGGTCCTGTCCCTGGTCCCAGCAGGCAGAGATCAGAGCTGTCCCTGTGCTGCCCCAGGAGGAGGAACAGTACACAGCTCATCATATCAAGGACAAATCCCTTGTTCTGTAGAATCCAAAACTTGTTCATAAAACTTCATAAAATATTTCCTTGTTTCATCTCTCTACATAACATGAGGCATGTCAGAACCAACCTGTCTGATTTCAGCTTGCCTCTTTCTTATTTCCCTTTTCTAAAATCCAGGTAAAACCACATAACTGAAAATCATATTAATATGTTGGTGTAGTGACATGTTGTCTTGAGGTGACTTTATGATGTGTATCCCATATTGCTGCTCCATGCCCAGAAATTAATTTTGTGCCTTTAAACTGAGCCTGAGAGGGGAGAGGAAAACCTGACAAAACTTCTTCAAAGCAGTTTGCAGCTTGTTCAAGGTCACACAGAGACAGAGACTTTTTTTCAGCTGCAGCAGCAGAGGGAGAGTGGGGAAGGCACCCGGGTGCTTTCGGCCAGCTTTTCAGCTCCTTTTCCTTTCTCCAGAGAGAGACAGAGAGTTGAACTTTTGTTTTCCTGGGACTTTGTTTTTTCTTTTTTTTCCCTCTTCTGGACTGTTTCAACATCAGAATACATTGGGAGGAATTTCCACCGAGGCCTTGGCCCTGGAGGGGGCCCCACCACCCCGTCCCAGCTCCAAGGAGGGGGAGAGAGAGAGATTACGGAAGGACTCTGAAATCTTCCCCAGGTTTCTCTCAGCAGAGCGAGAGGTTTTATTATTTAGCATCATTATCTTTTTCCAGTGTGTTTGTTAAATAAATAGTTTTCATCTCTTTCACTTTCCTTCAAGGAAAATTTATTTTTTTCCCGAACCTGGTGGGGGGAGGGATGGTTGTAACCTGCCTTCTCTCAGAGGATACATTTCTAAAGTTGGCCAAACAGGAACACACGTAAAGGAGTTACTCGAGAGGGTGCACACCATACAGTTTGATCTACCTTCCTTCCAGTTCACTATTGCACTGGTCAAGTACTTGAAGCACCTAACCTGCCCTGCTCTTAAAAATATGAACCCTTCAAATAATCCAGAAGAAAAGAAGGAGAAAAAAATAACAACAAAAATCTTCAGCCTCAAAAATTTCTGCTGTAAGATGAATTGGAAGACCTTACTTTTCCTGTTGGTATAAAGTTTCTGGTAGTGACCTTGATACTGCTCCATAACTACATGTCCCAAAATCACCAGGAGGAACCAGGGTTTCTCTATCTTGTTGTTTTCTGTCCTGGAAATAAACTAAAAGGTTTTGTGGAAAATGTAAGATCAGGGTGGAGCACACTGAGTGCAAAATAATCCAGAGTTTGTGCCACAGTCTAGGCTAAAAATAGGGTTAAGGTAACATAAAAGCTGTCACTCACACCTGCACTCAGCAAATTCTGATAGACTGGGCCCAAAACAGACAATAACCAGGCGAAGTTGTACAGATATACTGGAATAATGACTTCCAGCTGACAAGATTTTCACAACCATCTGTTCTTTCAGGTGAAAGTAATTCCTTAATTCTGAGTAATTCCTGACACCTTTTCCTTACATATTCGTGGGCATTTTAAATGTAAATATTGATTTCAACGTGTTCCACGATATTTGTAATTGAAAGCGATGTCTTGCCTACACTGCCTGTGTTTTAAACTCGCTTTACACTCAGTGGTGATGTAGTGTGAGACATCCATGGTTTGCCATCCGCATGGGGAGAAGCATTCTCGTCCTGGACTTACTCCCCAGGGAACTCTTTTGACCTTGCTTGTTAACAGAGGGTTTGTGGTGAGATGCAAACGAATGTAAATTGTTAACGCGGTGCTTCTCAGCACCAGGCAGTGTAATGGCCTTGTGTGCTTTCCAACACTCAGGAAAAAAACATAACCCAGGCCATCATCTGCATTCTTTAATCCCAGATTCTGAATTTATTGCCTTCCGCCCGCCTTCCGCAGCTTCTGCACCCGGGAGAAACGTGCCGGGGGTAATTAACGACACACTGCTTCATAAAATAATGGAGCTCGGGCCCTAAAGTTCTGCTGCACTTAAAGAACTGTAGGAATGCTTTTCATTCACAAATTAGGCTTGGCAGGAAGAGGAAGATTCCCCGTGATTTACTGAGGAAGCTGACGCTGTGTCCTGCTGTGAGCAATTCCGTGGGCTATGGGATGTGCTGCATGGGCTTCGTGTGCCTTTCCAGTGATGACAGCTGATTGATCTCTGCTGTAATTGGGCAGCAAGGCTGCATTTGCCTCAAGTTTAGTCCTTATTTAAAACACCCAAGTGGAAGATTTAAATGGAGCTCTAGGAGTGGGGCTGAAGTAGAAATGGAGCGCTGGGAGTGGCTAAAATAAGTCTCAGTCAGAGCAAGCCGTGGCTGCTGGCTTGGGTCCATCCCTGCTATGTGCCCACAGAAGAGCTTTCCATAAGGATCTGAGCTGTCTGGCACATTAAATGACTATTTCTTTGCTGAATACATTGGCAAAAGGTGGGGGGGGGGGGGGGCTGACATGTTCAGGTTCAGAGCTCAGGGGAGCTCCTTTAAGGCGTGTTGCAAGAAAAGAAAATCAAGTGTATCGTGGAATTCTAGAATCACAGGAAGGCTTGGGTTGGAAGGGACCTTAAAGCCCATTCAGTCCCACCCCCTGCCATGGGCAGGGACACCTTCCACTAGCCCAGGTTGCTCCAAACCCCATCCAGCCTGGCTTGGACACTTCCAGTGATCCAGGGGCAGCCACAGCTTCTCTGGGCACCCTCTGCCAGGGTCTCACCTCCCTCCCAGGGAACAATTCCTTCCCAATATCCCATCCATCCCTGCCCTCTGGCAGTGGGAAGCCATTCCCTGTGTCCTAACACTCCATCCCTTGTCCCCAGTCCCTCTCCAGCTCTTCTGGAGCCCCTTTAGGCCCTGGAAGGGGCTCTGAGGTCTCCACACAACCTTCTCTTCTCCAGGTGAGCACCCCCAGCTCTCCAAGCCCAGCTCCAGAGCAGAGGGGCTCCAGTCCTTGGAGCATCAACGTGACCTTCACTCGACTTTTTCCAGCAGATCAACATCTTTCTTGTGTTTGGGCCCCCAGACCTGGACCCGATATTCCAGGTGGGGCCTCACAAGAGCAGAGGATATGGGAACAATCACCTCCCTCGAGATGACTCTTGTAGGAATCCTACCTGTCCTTCAAGACAGATTTTTAATCCATTTTATAAAGCTTTGTCACAATTGCACAGAATTGTGTTGATTTTACAGTTCATATGCTTAAGGATTATTACAGATTTTTATCCTTTTTCCTAATATGAAGAACCATAATGCAAATAATTCATGAAACTATTAGGGGATCTTCAGATAAAAGCACCAAAGCCAGAATTATTCAACAAACTCAGCATGCACAATCAGGTGAAGGGATGCAATCCCTCTGTGGCATTGATTAGTTCGTAGTGAGTGGCAAAATCCCCACTGATTTCAAGGGGCTGTGGTCTCGTCCTGCATGTTCCCATGAGCTCATGTTTAGGTTACAGAGCTCTCTGAACATTTGCCTAATGGGACTGCAGTGGCTGCTGCTGAGAGCTGAGCACTGCTGCAAGGCTGGGCCTAAATGAGAATCTGGTTTCTCTGGAAAACCCGGCTTCACCTGGGGAGTGCTCATGCCGTGGAAGCCTGGGCTCATCTTAAATGTTGATTTTGTGTGAGCGCCACATGGATGATATTGGGCTGTTTCTATCCACAAAGCATCACTGAAGGTGAAGCCCTTCCAGGGGTGGGTTTTCCTGCTCTGCTCCAGACTGGAGCTGCCTCACCTGGAATATTGTGTGTAATTTTGGGTGCCACAATATCAGAGCAACCCAGAGGTGTTCGAGAGTGTCTCAAGGAGGGGCACGAGGTTGGGGAAGGGTCTGGAGGGGCCACATGAGGAGCAGCTGAGGAGCCAAAGGAGAGCTCGTGTTTATGGTCCTTGCTTTAGCAAACTGGTAAAACTGAATCTCAGCTCTGAAACAGAACACCAGGGTTAGGAACTAAACTTCCTAAAATCTAGAGCTCTGCTTCCTCCCATGAGGTAAACTCAATTTAGGGATACTTCTCTTTGGCATCCTGTACCTGATTTCTGTAACACAAAGTGCAATCATTAACTGCTTGTTTCCATCATATAATTTCAGCCCTTTGTGCAATGGAAATTTTCTGAGGAAAAAAAAATTACTACTTTTTATGAAGCCCAAAAGGTATTCTGAAAGCAGAATATGATGCTGCTCTGTGCAGGTACTCTTTACAAGTTTCACTGGATGTTTTTTTCCCCTGAGATGCACAAGGACAATTTGATTTTTCAGTTGCTGGGCCAGGTTTGGTCCAGCTCTAATAAGCCTTGCAATGAGATCCCTTGTGATTTATCATGATTTGGATTCATCTGGGCTCTCAGTGTGTTGCCAAAGTTTTACAGACCTCCCCATGAGGCTGATTACTGCCGTAGAGGAAAACTGTAGGAAGCCTGGCCAGGTCTGCGTAGCTGAAATCTTTGTCAAGGTTTCATTCTGTTTGAAAAGCTGTTTTACCTTTCCTCACATTAGCATATGAAAAACTCTGGCTAATTTCGCTTGGCCTTTCAAAAATCAATTTCCCTAAGACAGCGGTATTGCCAATTAATACTTTGCCTCCATGTGAATGTATGTGCAAAAGAAAGGGAAAATAATACCTGTAAAACCAATATAAGTTAAAATCATTGAAGCATAGAATCATAAAGATTGGAAAGACCTCAGGGATCATCAAGTCCAACCTTTGACCAAATCCCACTGTGCCCACAAAGTGACACAACTACTCATTTGCAATGAAATACGAAACAAAATATTATTTTTAAGAGTGAGTCCTCTTCCTGAATGCTGCTTTGGAAAGCTGCAGCATGAAGTCAGAATCAAAATGTTGATTGACTAGAGTGCTGCCAATTTACAGCAATATGACTTGGAGCAGAACTGGGATCTTTGGTGACACATCTCCATGGAAAAAATACGTTACCAGGGGGAAATTTTTCTTTTTTCTTTTGCCTGCCAAATCACCTGAGGAAAAAGCTGGGCCAATTAAAAAAAAAACAGGGACAGAAGTATAGAAATTCTCTAGAGTGCAAAAGGAAAGTCAAGGGAGATCCTGGCTCACAGTTTTACTCTAAAGACTGTTGATCTTTGAGGTTCCTTCCAAACCAAACCATTGCGGGGTTGTGCAATTTTATGATTCTGTGATATTTTGCATTTATGTGGTTAGTCTTTGAGGAAGGAAGGGATTCCATACACACCAACAGGACACGAGAGCTGCTTGCATAACTGTGCAGGCACATCCTGTGTCCTCTACCACAAAATGAATTTTAAAATGTTATAGGTTTTAGGTTTACTTTTGGTCCTTGACCCGCTCAATGTGATGGATGCAGATCACCTCTGCTGTCTTCTGGAGAGAGGGGAAAAGGGTACCTACAGTCCTTGTGGATGGATTTCATTGGCTTTGGGGTAAAACTGAAGTGGGAAATTGAACTTGGGTATCCCTTTGAGTGGGTCAGAAATATCACCAGGAAAGAATAACTACATATTGTAAAGAGACTGAGCACCCACCCCAGGAGCAGCATCTCAGTGATGCAAGAGGTGGGTAAAAGTGTGTTATTAACTGTCCCTTGTGAGTGTGGGAAAGAGGTTAGTTCTAGATAACAGTTTAGGAGTGATAAATTATATTTACACAGGTTTACCATCAACTGCTTCTCTGCTTTCTCTTCAAGGAAGAATGTGGAGTAAAGAGGGGTGGCTGAGTTCTGGACTGGGCAGGGTTTTACACACAGCAGGCAGTGAACCCTGGCTTGTTCTCCCTCTCTCCGTAAAGTGCAGTGATTATGGCTCTTGTTTGCCCATTGTTTGCTTCTAGTGCCTCTGGAAAATTATCTTCCAGCCTCCCCAAGAGGGCACACCAAGAGAAACAGGGGCCAGGAAGGGAGGAACCTGGGACCTGCCAGCACCGCAGTGTTTGTTCCTGCTTGGCCCTGGGCAGATGAGCTGTCTCACACAACATTTGGAGGAAATCTGGGAAATTTTGACATCCTGCACATTGCCCTGCACATCGAGGGACAGGCACTGATCTGCTGCAATGCCTGTTTTCAAAATACTGGGCACTCAAGCCTTTAATTTCTGCCAATTTATGTGTGGTGAGCACAGGATCAAGAAAGGCGACTATAGCGCTAAAGCTTGGGAAGACTTAACTGAGACAAAGAGCAGCAGAGTTCTCACAGGAATTGGTACAATCTAGAGAAAAAATCAGAAATATTTTCATTACTATGGTGTGACAATTTTGAGGAAAGAAAATATGTTGATCGTCCAAAGCATACAGAAAGAAAAACTGTGCAAAGCTGCACACGAGGCAAATTCATCGAGGAAGGTGGAAGAGGCAGCTCTTCCAAATGTGCTGAGAAGCCTCTCTGGCTAAATTGAATTTGGAGTGTATCCCAGGTACAAAACAGTGTTAGCCAGAGTGCTCCAGATGGAGATTATCCTGAGCCAACAGCTAACTGTATCAATGCTTTTCATTGACTTTGGTGCTGCAGAAAGAAATGGCAGCAAAATGTCTAACATATGATTCCTTTTATTGCTCCTGATGCCATAAGTGACACTTTCCCTGGACTATCACCACGTAGCAATTATTATTCACCACCATCAGTACTGTTTCCACCTGTCAAATCATGACTCTCGTTGATTAGTTTGACATTTTAGCAATAAAGTAATGTCTGCTCCCTGATTTAATCCATCCTCTCTTCTGTAGTTACTGCCTCACTTAGGAAAAAAAAATGAACCAGCATGGAAATAGCTGAAGTTTTTAATCACAGTTAAAATTAAAATACTAATTTCTAGAACTAGAGCCACCTATAGTATATGTTGTATTAATATAAATTCTTCAGTATGACAAAAAATTACCAGGGGAGAAATCCAAAATGAGTAACAGTTTGATGTGCAAACATTGAAGAGTAAGAGCTGTATCAACGCACGTTGCTGTAAAGGCTCCTGGATTTCTCACAAGTGTCTGGAATTTTTCTCAAAAATCACGGTGCCATTTCACTTAGGATGATCCCAGGAGGCAGAGCTAGCAGGTAATTATTTTTGATAACTCCTTCTTTCCCACCCTCGAGCACTTTTGTATGTACACTGAATATATTTAACACTTCATTATTCAGCAACCGTTTACCTCACCTATAATTAGAAATAAGTGAGAAATACTGAACAGTTTTTTATAGGAACTTTTCAAATCACACACAAGCTGCTGTGTGATTCTCAACCCCAGCTGGAAAAAAACCCAAATGAATAAAACTAGAACATATCAGAGACAAGTAAAATCAAATCCTGACTGGCAACTTTTGGGTCTGTTTGAGCAGATACAATTTTGGAATTACTGACAACATTAAGTTTTCATCCACCTTGGGAAAAAACCAAAAAGCTGAAAATGCTGACAAACCCCTTTCAAAGGCGTTGCCATCGCATGCTGCTATAATTAGGTCCCAGAATGAGGTGCAGCATGTCAGTGGTGCAGCCTGTCAGTACTTCTGCAGTGATTTATGGTCTGCTGCAGGAGAGCACCAACAGGACAAGCGGTGCCCCACACGTCGCTAAGAGGAGGCATCTTCCCCTAAACTTTTAAAGGGAAATGTTGTCATCAGGTTTCACAGACGGCAGATTTTCAAAGGTATTTAAGTAGCTACAAGTACAAATAGTTCTCTGCTATAATTCTAAAGGATGTAGGCAACTTGGTACCCCTTTTCTCTTTTAGCAAGCATCAAGTGCCTATGAATTAAAAACCCCAAGACTGATGCAGGATAGAAACAGCATAGAATTAAAAAAGCTTTCGTCCATCTGAGGAGAGGCTGAGGGCACTTGGTTTGTTCAGCTGGAGAAGAGGAGACTTAGGTCAGACCTCACTGGGGGCTGAGGGGCTGTAGAGGGGCAGCTCTGATCTCTGATCCCTGTGACGGAGACAGCACCCAGGGAACGGCTGGAGCTGGGCCAGGGGAGGTTTATGCTGGAGATCAGGAAAAGGTTCTTCCCCCAGCGGGTTCTGAAAAGGGAATGGGCACGGCCTCAAGGCTGCCAGAGCTCCAGGAGTGTTTGGACACCACCCCCAGGGATGCCCAGGCTGGGATTGTTGGGGTGTCTGTGCAGGGCCAGGGGCTGGACTGGATGGTCCCTGTGGGTCCCTCCCAGCTCAGGATGTTCTGTGATTCCATGATTCAGCTTCCAGTTGAAATGAGTGTTGGTAACCAAACCAGTAAACAGCAGCTGAAAAGTGTCCACTGAGCTCAAACTAACTCTCTACAGCTCTATGTGGCATTGCTGGGCAGTGGGCACCAAACAGGATTTATGACATGTCAGGAGAACAGAGTGGTAATAATGAATAACTGTAAGCAAGGGGCTCTCCAGAAAGACAACTATATTGTTTAAATGCCTCATTGCATTACCTTGTCTGCAAGAGAAATCACTAGAAAATAACATAAAAATAACTTCAGGCAACCTTTACTACACCCCTTGTTCCTCCTCCCTCCTGCTACAGCTTTTTTTTCTTGCACTAAATTCTGAAATGCGTTCTCACCTGCTGATTCAGGCCCCATCACACATCATCACATCACATCTGTTTGGGTGGTACATTTCTACACACACAGATGTAACCCTGTGGTCACCTGATGCACCATTTAAATGAACGAGAGAAAGAAAAAATACCAAATCAATTAAAATTTATTTTATTCAAAAAATATATGTAAAAATCAGGTTATACATTGCTCGTTGCACTGTGAAAACCAGCTCTTTCTGTGGAAAGAGCTGCCTCAGGAGCTGGTACTTAAAAGAGCAGATGACAGCCAGCAAGGCAGTGAGAGACAGATGTGACAGATGCGACACGCTGGAGGAAGACTTCCTAATAACACTCCTAATAAATGTGACACCACTCAGCATGGTACAGGAGCACACAGGGATGAAGGGTCCAGGGATAGCTTCCACTTTGATGGTATTTGTGCCAAAAAAAAAAAAAAAAAAAAAGAGGCGTTTTGTAAAAAATAAGGTCCTTCCTCCATTATCTTTTCTTTCCTAGAAAATTGAAGTTATATCTCTTCTGTGCTCATTGCAAAGTGCAATGTACTGAATCTTGATGCCTTTTGGGTAAGCCACGGGGTAGAACTGATTTTGGGACAGAACACTGCAATTCCAGGGACACCTAGGCACGGATGCAGAGAAAGAAGATCAAACTGTGCTTCAGATTCCCACTTCAGACACCTTTGTTTGGCCCAGTTAGAGTCACATGGGCTTCATTTGGGCTTTTTATCAAAATAGACCAGCTGTGGTTTTGGTGACATCATTCTGCCACTTCTGATAAAAGTTTTTTGTCCAATGAACTTTTGTAATATCAAAGGAAGCTCCACTCAGTTAATAATTTCTTGGTTTGGTTTATATTCAGCGTCAGCCTATTTTTTGTGTGTCGAGAAACAGAACCAATGAATGCACAACAATTTAATTAGAAGTTCATCTGACCTCAGACAAAAACTTTTATCAGGAGAGGCAGTTGGCAGAATCATGTCACCAAAATCACAATATCTTTAATTCTGGTGAATATTTTTCTGTTCAGTTCCAAGACAGGCAGTGCCCTTTACTTCATTGCTTCTCTTCCTTTTTGCCTTATAGACCTTTAGCTTCTTATATTGCATTAATTCCAGAATTCCATTCACACTTCTGATCAAATGAACGTTCAGTTCCCATAATTTAAGTATAGCACAGGGAGGGTGGACATAATCTCTTATTTACTAAGTTTTGGATTACTTTTCTTCTTTTGCCTTTTCTTCTTCTACTTTTTCTTGGGTTTTGTCACCGTACAAAATTGTGTGAGCAGTGAAAACTTTGCCCTCATCTCTGTAAGGTGCAAGTAGAAATTTCAGAATAGTTACACTGAAACCACAATTTTTGACCAGGAAGGAATTATTTTACTGGGAGTAAATATAATATAATTGAAATCTTGGTAATGTAACCCGGATTCTCAGAGTTATTTCAAAAACTAAAATATCCCATCAAAAATAAAATAGGCAGGTGTCATATAAATAGAATTCCAGTTCTGTGAGTTTAACTTAAAAAAAAAAATACAACCCTTCCTCCAAGTTAGCTGCACTGTATTTTGCATAAAACTATGATGTAATTGAAATGAATGTATTAAATTGCTTTTAATGACATCACACTTCATGAATGGAATGAAAAATCTCATTCCTGCAAGGCCGGGAAGGGCAGCCTCCATCGTGGCACTTTGCAAGGTAAAGTATTTTAGACTTGGGTGAAATCATCAGTCCTGATTATTCACTGACAGGCCTGGGAAAGCAGAACATGGGATGGACAGCGAAGCTGTGCCAGTGTGAGCATTTCACAGCCTGTTGCTTTTACATTTGTCCTGTCAAATAATAAATTATTTCTCAAATTAAATTGCTCACACCGATCTGGGCTTTTGGGATGCTCTTTGTTCATACTTACTCCCCTTCTTGTTATAGTTGCTAAAATATTCATCATTTCAGAAAAGGGGTTTTTCCCTTTGCCTTTGGTCAGGAATTCTGATTGCATATTTGCATGCAGCAGACTACAAGAATACACATTCTGGACATTACCCCGGGAAAAAAAACCTGGAAAGACCGGGACTGGAGAGGTGAAAATGACTTTAATTTTTTCAGATTGTACACCTGTTGGCCTTTTCATCAGCCACAGACCAGTGCTTTTCACTCTGAAGACCAAGGCACTTGAATTTTCACCAGGATTTGTGTTCTCATGCAGTGCAACCTCGTATTCTGTAAGACTTTTTACAGAACAACTGCACTCTTCCGCAGACTCTGCGAACTGCATGCAGGGCGTTACAACAGGTGCATGAAATTTACTCTTAGGGGTTTTTTATTTCTTAATCGGCCTAAACCAATTAACCAGTTATGATGTCAGAGCTGAGGTTTGTGATTTAGATCAAGTTGGTTAATAAGCAGGTGAAAAACCTGAGGTCACTGGAAAGCTTCTGAGGTCAGATTACAGAATCACAGAAACATGAAGGTTGGAAAAGACCTTTAAGATCATCGAGTCCAGCCTTCAGCCAGCCCCAGCACCATGGTCACTGCTAAACATGTCTCCAGGTGCCACATCTACACCTTTTTTAAACAATTCCAGGGATGGTGAGTCCACCCCTGCCCCAGGTGAGAACACCACTCTGGAAGTGTTCCAAAATCTTCCTAAAAAACATAAAAACTGTCAGTACAGGAGATGTTCTGTGCTGCTGTCGGTAAAGCTTTTAAATTATGCCTTGGCTTCCAACACTTGGCAACCAAAATCCCTTTCTCCTCGGGAAGGGATGCTACTCCATTATTATGCCATGAGAAGAAAAGCTTCCAGGGATATTCAACAAAGAAATGGAGTAGAAAGACCAGTGAGGCCATTCCCTGCCCTGCCACTGATACTGTATCTCGTGTGACATCAATCTCTACCTGATAATTGTTCTTCTAGCTTTAATATCATTGCTTCAATAAATAGTGAACTATACTAGTAGTTAGAGCTGCCTGTAATGTATAGTAAATAATTCTATTAAGATCTTTTGGTCTAATAGTTATCATTACCTTCATCAATTTAAATACATTATTTATTTCATTTATAGAAATATATTTGATTTGCCACCCTTAATCCTGTGGGACAAAGTCATTTAAAGCACCTGGACAACCCTTAGGACATAAACCACTGCCCAAGCTCGAGGCTGGGACTGGATCCAGCCACACCCGGACTCCCCTCTGAGCAGGAATTCTGAAAGCCAGGGGATCCTGCCTGAATCTGCCGTGTCTGTGACTCTTTTTCCCTGATGAATCAAGTCTGTGGATGTTGACAGATACTCAGTTTAGACTCCAACCTACACTGCACAGGGAAGACTCTCCGGGTTAAAGGTGAAGCTGTGATGTGTCCCTGCTATGCAAAACCCATCGTTCACAGAGAGATTTACCTGCTCTTCGTTCCCCTAATTAAAATGTCTTGGCATAAATAATTTCATCACAAGCCTCGAAGAGAGCTGGGTAATGACAACCTGTATCAGTTGCTGGGGGGTGGGAATGAATAATGGAGGGCACACATGAGCTACTGGCGAGGATTTGCCACCAAGGCTTTGCAAACACGACCACGTTTCACCTCACTGGAACATTTCTTAGGGACAAGAAATTCCAATAACACTTCCAAGACCTTTTTCCCCACGGTGAAATGTCAGTGTGCCTTTCCCAAAGCAGCAAGGTGTCACTCTGACTACAAAACTGCAATCCCTGACTTGCTACAGCTGGAGCCTGACAATTCTGACGCTGGGAAAAAGCTTTCATTCTTAACAAGTGCATCTGAAACTTAAATACAGTAATTGCAAGCACTAAAAAATGATATTCTGCCCATTTCTACTGAACTTGCTTTTTCCATTACATTCAGGCCTGGATCAACTCATGTCGTCTCATAATTATATAATAATTTTTTTGATTTTTTAGTTTCTTAGTTCAGTTTTAGTTTAATCCAGTGCCTGATTTCCCTCATGGCAACCCAGCTTGCTGATTTTAATCCACCCTTATATTCTTATGCTTTTAAAGATCCTTACAGCTAAAAGGGGGGGGGGGGGGGGAAGGTACTGCTCAAGGAAAGAATCATATAAAGAAATTTTTTTATTATTATTATTATTTTCATTATTATTTTTTAAAGATTTTATTTTCATCCTGCATCTCCTTTTTGGATATTTCTTTTCCTGACAATGCAAACTACTTTGTCACATCCTGGGATCCCCAGGAGCACGTGGTTGTTTCTCAGGCCTTCCCTAAGTCCCTCACTCCATTTCTAAAGCATACTTGTCCTGGAGAATATGGCCAATCAAAGTTAGTGGGAGTTTAAAGTATTAAAATATAAGAAAATTATATAAAATAACCTGCTATCAACAAAAAATTTATGGTCTCCTTAGCAACAAGAACAAAAATGACTCAGCTATTCTTGATTTCATTAAAATTCAGTGAAAACACATTTTCTTCAAGTAATTTACTTCTGTTTCATATATTTGGGGAAGATATTTATATCTATCCTACGGGCAGCCCATAGGAAAAATATAAATTGATTTAAAGGAAAAATCTAAAGGAAATATGTTTAGATTGGGGGAAACACTAAATTTTTACTGGAATGTGTAATTATGGAATTGGTGTAGCAGTGGCAGAGCTGAACACTTCCCATTTCTAATATTATGAAGTCTCATCAAACATGGCTCGCTTCAAAATTTCATTTAATCTTGTACTGTCTGTTCCCATTGAGCTTTTTGTGAAGAAACACATAAAACATAAAATAGAAATGGAATAGGCTGAAGAGCTTCTGTTCTTTGTTCTTAGTTATTTAAGAAAATCTCTCTTATTCTCTAATAAAAGGTCACTCACTAATAACTGACAGCTCCAGGTTATTTCATCTCTGAAATCATTTTACTGTAAATGATAAGTATAAATAAGATCAATACTATCTTTTTTTCTATAAATATAGAGATCTACTCTGTAGTTTTCACCACTTTACATATTATTAAAATTAGCATTATAAGCTTTTAAGTACACTTTTTCCTTTCATTCAGAGTGATTCTCTTGGAAAATTGTATAAATATCTTAAGAATAATCATCACATAACCTTCCTGAGACCTGAAGTTTCTTCCTGTAAGTATCATCTAGATATTATTCTGCACAAACAACTGATAAATTATTTGTGATTATTCCTGTTACCAAAGTGAACCTTCCAGCAATAATTAAATAATTTGAAGGTATTTTCTCAGTGGCTGTGAAGATGAAGAAAACTCCCTCTGCCTGTGTAAACTATTTCAGAATGAGGGAGACTTCCAAGAAAACAACATGTCCGGAGTACAAGAATGATCCACTGTAAAGCTTGGAATCCATGTTTGCTAACACAAATTCTCTTTCTTCAGTCAGTCTTTCTCTTTAGTAGACAAAAGCAAAGAGTTTTAGGGAGCTATAAAGAATCAGAGAACAGAGATATTCCAGTTCTCAGATCACCATGCTGCAGCCTCAGGAATCCATTCCATCCCCCAGATTATGAACTCCCTGCGGGAGCCCTTGAGCAGGGTCAGTCCTTGTTGCTGGAGATCTGGCCTGCTAGTAAAGAATCCTCTTTTTTCACCTGCAACTCCTCCTCAGCTGCTCCAGGTGAGAGACCAGGTGAGACCCCACCTGCAGAGCTGCCCCAGCCCTGGGTCCTGGAGCTGCTGGAGAGAGCCCAGAGGAGGCACCAGGATGAGCAGAGGGATGGAGCAGCTCTGCTGGGAGGAAAGGCTGGGAGAGCTGGTTTTGTTCACCTGGAGAAGAGAAGCTCCAGGGTGACCTCATTGTGGCCTTGCTCCTGAAGGAGCTGATAGGAAATATGGAGAGAGACTGTTTACAAGGGTTGGAGGGACAGGACACAGGGAATGGCTTCCCACTGTCAGAGGGTAGGTTTAGATGGGATATTGGGAAGGAATTGTTCCCTGTGAGGGTGGGGAGGCCCTGGCACAGGGTGCCCAGAGAAGCTGTGGCTGCCCCTGGATCCCTGCAAGTGTCCAAGGCCAGGTTGGACGGGGCTTGGAGCAGCCTGGGACAGTGGAAGGTGTCCCTGCCCATGGCAGGGGGTCAGCACTAAATGAGCTAGCTTGGTCCTTGCCAACCCAGGCCATTTTACAATTCCATGATTCAATTCCTGGAATAAGAGACAAGAAATTGGCTCTCTGAATGCTCCATTTAAAGAGGTATCCTTTGACTCGGCGGCTGAAACCCACAGTAGTGGCTTTAGTTGGATTCCACACTATTTTTGCAATAGACTGCAACTTGTGGCAACAGCAAGTGCTTCAAGATACTCCAGCCATGAATATGTACGGGATAATAAAAAATATTAATATAACAGCACTAGAAATATATAATACAGAATTTCTTAATATGTTCAGGTTTGTCTTTTAGAGTATCTTTCTTAAGCAATTTACTGCATCTCACTGCCAAAGCTGCCCAGTTTTGTTTTTGTTTTATTATACAATTTTTATTAGTACTGTGTCCATAAACTCTACTCCTAGACAGAAGGAGACATAGTAAAACTGTCATATTCAATTGAAATATCACACAGTGGTGTAGCCACCACTGTAAATGAAAACAGAGCCAAAATGTTCCAGATTTGAAAAGGTCAAGTTAGCAAAAGAACAGCTCAGGAACAAATATTGTATCAGTGGACCTGAACCAGCCATGGCTGCTGAAGCATGAATTTAATCAAGCAAAGTTTTAGGAATTAGTGTTATTAACTCAGTAAAGGCATGGATATTTCAGTTACTGAGTTCAACAGCACAAGTTGTTGTGCTAGTGTGTCCTTGCTTTCCTGGCTGGGTTGTGAAACAAAGGAACAGAAACACGGTGCCTCCAAATCGTCTTGTGGCTCCTCTTTATTTTTCCATGAAGATCCCTTCTCTGCAGAAATAACCATTCCTTTTCTGCTGTGGTTCAGATGCTTTGTGGCACCTCTTTGGAAGCAGGGAAGCAGTGTGGGGACTCACTGTAGCCACAAGACTGTCTGGTGCTAAAGCAGCTCTTCGAGTAACCACTCTTCCAACGAAGACTCGAATTCAAGGTCATGTCTCAGCTTAACATCAATTTATGGAAAGACTTTTGAAGAGGATTTTTTTTTCATATTTCTAGGAAGCACTGTATTTTGTACTTTACTTGAAAAGTCACTAAGCTTGACAGAGACCTGCCTCAAGTTCTTGGATTACAGAAATATTTCCTGTTGTTGTATTATGTTTTTCTGTCTTACTCCGTCTCTTGAGTGCTGTTTTTTTAATTATTGTTATTATTATTATTATTACTTTTCTTTTGAAATTTCTCCCTTCTAGTTCTGTATTTTGAAATATGTAGGCCTTTGGTAGCTTTTTCAAGATAGAAGGAATTTTAACATAAATCCTGCTGTATAAAGATGTGATGTTTACATCTTCTGGGTGGTTAACTCACCTGAAAATGTTTAAAGTGTTTTGTGTATCTATTTTGATACTAGAACAGAAATTAAAGAAGGAGCGATATTATTATTGCGAGCTGCAGCTCATTTTAGTCCTTGGATATTCAGTATTTTTAGCAGATTGAATAGACGCGTGTAACTAAAAGAACCTGTATTTGTTGAACAATAAATATATGTGAACTGTCCTCTGAATTTTCCATTGTGTTTCAAAACATGAAGCTTATTTGCCAGCCTTTGAAAATCAATATTGTGACAACATGACTTCTGTCTCTTTTCTTTTTCTCTTTCCCCAGCCCCGAAAAGACATAAAGCAAACTATACAAAAGCAGTTTCTGAGCTGTAATTGTGTTAAGAGATGAAGTTCTGTTTTAACATGGAAGGTAAAACATTGAATGAAAATTGCAACTAAATGGAGGTAGACTGGGATGGAAGAAATGTTGGTCCCAGAGTTATTAAACAACGCTCAGTTCTTTCCAGGAGCTGGAGAAGACTTTCTTCAAGCATGGACATTAATACTTCAGGTTTTTGGATTTACACCACATCGTAAAGTCGTAACTCAAAATCCTCCAGCCGGTCTGTTTCCAAATGTTGTATTATGGCTAGACTGGCCTTTGGTGAAAGTGAAAAATGGCCATTACCATAGGAGAGGAGAAAGAGGAATGAACTCTCTTATCTGCAGATGCAGTGAAGCATTGCAATGTAATCTGTACATTTCATTTTGAGGAGACAGCCTTATCTCAGCTCTAGCCTGTAAATTCCACCGGTGCCCGGCACATCCTCTGTTCCCTTTGTTCTCCATCACCATGTCAAACCAGACAAAATCATATTTTACTGTGGGCCTGCATGAACAGAAAAAGAAAAGAGAGCAATTCAAATCTTTTGGTAAAAATTAATGTCAGAAGTTCAGTTTAGTGGCTTGAAATCAGTTGTTTTTACAGGACTTCATTTTCCTTCCCTCACATGAAGGACTCACCCTAGAGACAGGGCAGGACCCACCTTGGAGACTATGAAATGAGAGTATGAAATCCAAAATTTTGAATCTCAGTTGATCAGCTGTTGAAACGTGACCTCAAACATGTTCCATAATGTAAGAATTATAGATATTTCATACCTAGCTGGTTTTACCTTGATTTATTTTAGAAAATATGTCTTCTGACTTTCAAATGTCCATGTAACTTTCTTGTGACTGGGCTATTACAGGTGTGTGAATGTTCCCACTAAAACTCTAATGAAAAATGGCAGCGTATGCAAATCAGGTGCAATTGAGTGGATCTTTGGAAGTCTGAGAGTGATCTAGAGAGTGATGAGCTTTCTCTTCATCAGGCTAAGCCAGTACAGCCCCTTAAACTCTTCAAATTGCTTACTCTTGATTGACATCAGCTATGATGAAACCAGCCACAGACATGGCTGTAATAAAGCAAGAAATTCTGGAGCAGTTACTTCTTTAATACATGTTTCCATAAATCCAGGGTTCTTGAGGGAAGAGAAAATGTTTGGAACAAGGAGGTGATAGAGCAGGTTGAGAAGCACTTAAACAAACAAACCTGGGGGAAAGCCTCTGGCAGGGTCTCCCACCACATCATCATACACAAACTTAGCACGTGCCATCAGATAAAAGGACACTTCGGATTGAAAGCTGACTAAATTATCAGGTAATTGAATAATTAGCCAAAAACCTACTGACATTAGACCCATGGTTCCTTCTCGCCACATTGCCCAGATGTTGGAATAGCTGCAAAAGATGACGTGTCCACAATCTTCAAGTGAACCAAGCACCTTTCCCACACTTGCAAAACTCAGTAAAAAATTGTATTTCCTTTCGCTTAATTATGCAAGGCACAAATAAATTTGCAGATGTGGACATTTTATCCATCAAATAACAAAAAAACTTTTAGATTTTGTTCTCTCTTTTTGTTCTCTCTGTGCATTTCATGAGCATTTTAACTTCCTTCCTTACTGCTAAGTGCTTTTTGTGATCCAATGCCATATTTCTTCCTGCAACACCTTTTTTCCCCCTCTTATTTCTTCAGGTTTTATTCCAATCTTTGTAAAATTATGGTTATTTTGCCCTCATTTCATCTCACAATTCCTAACATGATGAAAAGAAGAGGCCTGTATATTGCTTCATATGCATTTTGCTCAATTAGAATTGCAAATACAGTTTCCCAGCCTCCCACAATATGTGGCTGCTACCGTCATGGGTTTCGTGGTAACATTTCATGGAATGTATTTGCTGTTTCCTACTGCTTATTTCTTTTTTTATGTCTGTTCATCTCTCATTCAGAGGAACTAGAATCATCTTGAAATTGTTGTGAGTTTTTTCTTATGTACGCCATGTGTCTTCTTCCCTCCTTTATGTTCAATTATTTCTATTTTTACAATACACTGTGTTTATTACTTTACTTAAAGATTTTGGCTGTTAGCCAGCCAATGGATTTTAGAAAGTGGCTTAGAGATGCTGAAGAGTTTCTGTTTGCTTTGTCACTGCACTCCTACAGAGTAGATCAAAATCTTGAACTTATGTCCTGGCTAGCAAATTAATTCTCTGTCCTCAATATTAAGAGTCCTATTTTCTTCCTCTACAGATTTTCTCAGTTATTTTTATCCTCTGGTAATCTACTACATCCCTAATTCCCCAACTAAGGGGAGACAATCCCTGTACTCTCAATTATATAAAACCCACAGGTCAAAAAGGCAAGGTAGCAAAACCAAATTAGAATAAAAGCTGATTTCTTCCTCTGTTGCACTCAATCCATATACATATTATTTTCCTCTGCTCCTTCTTTTGCTCATCTCTGCTTTTATCTGTTAGGCTTTTTTTTCCCCCCCAGATTTTTAGCCTGTTGTGTTTATTTATTATCAGCCCCTAAAATTATGCAGATAATATTCTGTCAATGCTTTTCAAAAGAGACATAAAGTAGGGCCAGCCGGGTTCTATAATGATAAAGTCAATAGAAGCAGCAATGGAGGAAACAAGGCTTAAATGACTGATTTAGTTGGTAAGAACAGCTTGGAGGATAATGCCCTTCTGTTGATAAAACCAGGTAATTGTGAGCAAACAATACGTTAGCAGAATCCGTATCAGCTCACAGCTTTTCGGTCTATAAATGGAAATAAATCAGGGATATTGCTGGAAACGATGCCAATACTTCCAATGGAATCCAGCAGCAGAGCTCAGGGGCTGTGTCCAGGCTGCACCTGGGGCTGTGCCACCCCCTGTACAAGGAATCATGGAATCACCAAGGCTGGAAAAGACCTTTAGGATCATCAAGTCCAACGCCTTCACCACTAACCATGTCCCCAAGTGCCACACCCACGAATGTTTTGAAGACTCTTACGGTATGTGATTCCACCTCTGCCCAGGGCTTTGCAACCCTTTCCTAGAAGAAACTTTTTCCTAATCTCCAGACTAAACCTCCCCTGGCACAGCTTGAGGCTCTTTCCTTTTGTCCTGTCACTTTTTTTCTGGGAAAAGAGACCGACCCCCACCTGGCTCCAACCTCAGATAAACTGGAAAGAATATTTTTGTTTAAGCCTTTACTGCCAAGGTAAAGATTTCTCTCTCTCTTTTTTTTTTTTTTTTTTTTTCCCTAATTCATTCTCCAGACAATTTCTGAAAACTTGTAGGAGAAAATTTCTGTCTGCTAATTCATCAGGACACTCTGGGAATCCTCACTTTCATGTACATGTGAAAAGATTGTTTACAGAGATGCCACAGTACTACAAGTCATTAAAAGAACTTTGGCCTTTCATATAAGTTGGGAAATTAATTTTTCAGAGCTTTGCAGACAGTTCACAGCATTTCCAGTGCACAGATGAAGCTTGATCTGCTTATGCTTCACCAGTAGAAAATAATTAGATATCAGCAGAAAAGCACTGAACTATGGCTGTGTTTTTCAAGCAGGAGTGTCATTCATTCCCTTCCCTTCTTCTTCTTCATATTGCATTTAAGTAGCTCTTCTTGGACACGGTTCACTGTATGAAAGTGAAGGTGTTTATAGGAAACACAGAGTCTCACATGCTTTAGAGCAATACAGATTACACACCGCCACCCCATCTGGCTGATTTTTTTATAACCTCAGTCACCCACGTTAATTAAATTGTCTGTATAATATTTGTGAAGTGTTTATGAGAAAAGAACCCCCTGACAGTACAGACTTTCAAGAAAGTTTTCAGTTGTTGCTTTGTGCTTGTGGCTGTTGCAGGATTTTAAAATATGTTGCCCATTGGAGTGTGAAATGTGCAGTCTTATTCTCTTTCACAGCAGTAAAGAGGTAAAAGAAAGATAAGGTTTAGGTGGGAAGACTCAACTTTTTCATTCTACAGAGATTTAGCCTAATTTTAAATAATAACATTTTAAAAAAATTAAAATAGAAAGTTAACATATTTAGTAAGGGATTTTAAAACACTCCTTATTCCTACACTGTATTAGCAACACTATGGCAAAGAGAAAGTGTGAGTAAAAAAATACCCAGTATTAAAAATACAAAAAAAAAAAAAATTGTTTTTCCAATTTCTAAGTTCTACCTACTCAATGAGAGAGGACTTTGCATTTTTTTTTTTCTTTTTTTTAAAATCAGGTCTCAAACCCAAATCAGCATTTTCCCGTTCATGGAACATGTCCTGTTTTGCAAGTTTAATAATTCAGAAAGAGCAGGAGTGGTTCATGTTCATGGAAAGGTCATATGAAGGCTTGGAATCTAAAAGGTAAAAGGCCCCTTCAAGCCTGGGTGCAAAATGCTTTGGTGTCTTGCAAATGAATGGAACCAGTTTGCTCTTCTAAACTGTAAATTTAAGGAAGTTGACGTAGCATTTCCAGTAAAAGGTGCTGGAAGGTGACTACTGATGTTCCCCCAGTTTGGTAAAACAAAAAATGATCCTGCAGTAAACCTTACACATTGTCAAGAAGGAAAACTGAATCCTGAGTACTGTCTTCAGGAATAACCTACAGAGAAGCCTTCTCTCTCCTCTTTGTGAGTAAAACATGCTAATGAATGCTTTGGACTCAAGGCCCTTTGTATCTCAGTGTCCTTTATTGTCTTCATCAGCAATGAAATATTAATTTCTGGCCTTGACTGTGCTGGCTGGGGCTACTGAAATCTGATCCTGCAATGTGTACTCACTCTACATCAAATCTGGGAGCCAGTGAACACTTCCTGAATCTCAGGTTTCAGTGTGAGTCAATTATGCTGCTCCTTACTGCCTTACTCCTCTTGAGAACAAGACAGAAGATTTTGCAAAAACCATGCCTTCATTTCTTAGGTTTATTTTTATGTTTTGTTTTGTTTTTTTCAGGGATTTTTTTGGAGTAAGTAAACCCAGACCCTCAATTAGAATTTCAGTTCTTCTGCATCCCACACTTTTATCAGGACATTGGGATTGCAGGAGAGGCTTTGAATTTGCTTTTCTTGAGTAGATGACTATTCATACTAACCAGTTTCCCTCCTGATTTCCTGACAGTTCTGGTGAAAATTATACAATAAATCAGTAGCTAGCAATAAATTATATCCATCACATAATTTGGGCAGCTTTGCTTACATTCAGCCTCCCAACCCATCTCCTGTGGAGCCACTTATGCCATTTCAGATTCTCCAACAGCTTCAAGCGCACATGGCAGTTTAAAACATCTGCCAGATAAATAATTCACAGTTTCTCCTCTGAACCAGCCCATATGTGATGGTGGTCTGAAGAACAGGACAGAGAACATTCAGTTTTGTCATTATAACAAGAGTTGCAAGTCTGTAAGACCATATGGAGCCTTAGACCTCCAAAAGGGTGAGGAAGTTAGTTTATCAGTGACACACAAAATTTCATCTTTTATCCTGGAAAATGCTGAGCTATGAGAGCTCTTCAGCTGTAATTTTGCTTTTCAGACCTTCTCATCCCCAAACGGTTGCCCCGGTAGTCATCCTGCAGCATATGCAGCATATGCAGTGAGCAGAATGTGCAGTTCTGGTTTATGAATTTCCTTGGCATGGCTAAAGATGAGCTGAAAACTTAATTATGTATCTGTCCAAAAAAGATCTCATCAACTCTCCCTGTGTTCTACCACGACAAAAACCTTCACACTCACAAAGTCATTGGGATTTATTAGATTGTCTTCGAACGTTACCTCACTTTTAGCAATAATATTCCTTTCCATGGAGCAAGAGAAAGAGTTTCTTAGCTCTGAAATTGCTCAGCTATCACTGGATTCTCTTTAGTTTTGCCTCACAATACTGCATCAAACGGAGAATCAGACCCAGGACAGGAAGACTGATTGAACCTCTGCCGTGGACAGTAACAAAGCTGCCGCCACAGAATACATGGATTTATCCAGAGCCCTTTTTCCTTCCAAAATCCCAATTTGTTTCAGTAGTTACTGCAGTTCCAATACATTATAGGTGTTGCTTTCCATATCAAAAAACATTAACTCGAACCACAGTCTAGAAGTAACTGTACCTTTTTCATAATTTTATTTATAACTATTATTATTATTATTATTATTATTAATGGTGAAACATTGCCTACATTAAATTTTCCCTTTGGTTTAGTCATACCTCCTGTTTCCCCTCAGCAGCTTCAGGATGAACTGATTGATAGCTGATGTGATAAAAAGCAACTATCCAAACTGAGAGCACAAAACTTCTACATACCCTCATATTTCACTTCCAAACAATTAAAAGATAAATTGGCATGATTTATTCAGAATACCATAGATTTCATTGTAGTATAAATATACTCCCAAAGTTGTCCTCTATTTGCACTGCTTATGCAGAACACATTCAATCTCCATTTTTTCCGACTGTAATTAAGGATGCTTTAAGATGAAAGAATATTGAGCCATCAATTTTAACAGGACTACAGGCTTAAAACAGAACAGAGTTTTAAAACCAGTAAAAATTCCCAGTCAGCTTTCAAGCTTTTATTTCTTATTTTCTTTGAGATATATCAGACAGATTGCTATCACATAAACTGACTTTTCGAAGGTTATATTATGGAATAAAAGAAATATAGGACATCTCCTCAATATTAATGCCTTGTGCATCGTATTTCAATCTGATTTAACCTCGTGTAGATGCTACAGAAGCTTGAGTGAAATTATGAATTCAGCAAAATTAATTGACAGTTATGTACTTTCTTAAAAATTGCTTAGGAATGAGGAATGTGCCCTTTTGTATGGGCAAATCACACCAATGTGGGCTATTCTCAAACATAATCATGGACTGCAAACCCACAGAGATGTTCTCTTGGAGGACAACGAACAGGAAAACAAAGCCAATTGTTCCTGTACCCCAGAAAAGGCATATGGACCTCACTCTTTATTTTCTATACATGCAGCTTCATGTAGGATGCACCACATTAAATTGCAAGAGACCTAAGGATGTGCTCTTATCACAGTTTCTCCCAGACAACAACCAATTTTTGTATTATTTGTTTTCCTACCTCTGTGTCTAAAATAAGGTCGCTCAGAACAACCCTTCACACACAGGGAGATCCTTCAAGAAGCCACTTAAAAGGCTGTTGTGTGAGTAATGAAATTGAAATAAAATATCCTATAAAAAACTGTTTGATTATGCATTGATGGGGTGAATGAAGAGGGCACCAATCATGGAATCCCAGAATGGTTTGGGTTGGAGAGGACCTTAAAGCCCATCCAGTCCCACCCTCCTGCTGTGGGCAGGGACACCTTCCACTAGCCCAGGTTGCTCCAAGCCCTGTACAACCTGGCCTTTGGCACTTCCAGGGATCCAGGGGCAGCCACAGCTGCTCTGAGCACCCTGTGCCAGGGCCTCCCCACCCTCACAGGGAACAATTCCTTCCCAATATCCCATCCATCCCTGCCCTCTGGCAGTGGAAAGCCATTCCCTGTGTCCTGTCCCTCCATCCCTTGGAAATTGTCTCTCTCCATGTTTCCTGTGGCTCCTTCAGACCCTGGAAGGCCACAGTGAGGTCACCCTGGAGCTTCTCTTCTCCAGGTGAACAATCCCAGCTCTCCCAGCCTTTCCTCCCAGCAGAGCTGCTCCATCCCTCTGATCATCCTGGTGCCTCCTCTGGACTCTTTCCAGCAGCTCCAGGTCCTTCCTGTGCTGGGGAATAGAGAGGAAATTCTTCCTTTCAGCTTCCACTCAGACCAACTGACCACAAAACAATTACATCTGTAAAATGAAACATTTCTGGATCAAACAGGGAGGTGGTATAGTTGAAATATTTTGACAAAACAGTTTAAATAAATGATTTCTGACTATTGATTTTTTTCAGATGGAAATGGCAGCTTTGAGGGTGGACTGCCATTAACCAATCTGCATGCTGGTTTTTAATAACTAGTTTTCACAGAGCAGTAGGAAATCTCTCCTTGTTTCCTAGGTCAGTTGAGGCCCCTTCCCTTCCTCACACAGTTAAGAAAAAAATGAAGAGCTTAAGTCAATAAAGGTGAAAAAGGCTTCCTGCCACTTTCTGTTTTCACTGTCTCATAAGTTCTTCACCAAACCAGAGAAGATGAAAAGTCTGGCTTTTCTTTTTTATAATTTACTTGCCTCAAAATATAGAATGTGGGAAAAGAGTTATGGGAAAATAATTAAATAGACTGAGTCCTTTCTGATGTTTTCAAGGTTCATGAGGTGCTACTACAGGTGATTGGGAATAGTTCCAGACAATCATTTTAGAGCAGCTGTGGATGCTTTAAGCAACAATGTCTTTGAAAGTCACAAGAGAAAAAAGGCATGAATTTAGCAAGGTGTGTGTTTAGGAGGTCGTTTTTCCATCCCAATTTTATTATCAGTGACAAATAATTCCTGTAGGAATGGCCCTGAGCAATTCAAACAGGAGGTTCCATTCCCATTGAGATGCAGGGTTTGGGGATGTAGAAATGAGGACACAGCTGTGGGTGAACGTGGGGTTGGATGCTCACCAAGCTGATTAGAAAGATGGATAAGTACAGCATGAACAAATGAATCGGACCTTGGGAGGGACCAAGGAAGCTTTCCAGGGACGGTATTTGGGCACATCTATATCCAGACAGAAATATGTGTCATCCAAATTTTGTGACGTGCAAAACATGTGTGAAGTGAGCTTCCTCATACCCATAACTTGGGATAGCTCTGGGACGTTGCAGGAGCTATTCCTGACACACTGGTTTCTAACAAACATAAAAAACTGTAATTATGAAAAAGATCAAGTTGTTATTTCAGGGGGGTAGGGCAGGTGCAATTTCTTCGCTATAGTTCACACTTCCAGTAATATTTGTCCTTCGTTTGGCGTAACTCAGTGAGGAGAATAACAAAATAAATTAAATAAGCTGGTGTGAAATGGCCTCTTGTTCTTGCATTTACAGCAGCAGTACTGTGCTCCAGATAAACTCCTGGAGGCAGTGGGAGCTGGAGGAAGAAAGGTACATTTAGGGTTTGTAGCTGAACATGGCATAACACAGCTCCTCTGAATGACAGAAGTGAGTAATGATGACCTGATATTCCTCTCATCAGCAGCAAATTGTTAATAACACAGTAAAGGCTTGGGGCATTCTTTATGAGTTGGAAAATAACAACAGGGAAGAGGTTTTTATGCATTTCTGTTGCAGTTGACCTATGTAGGGAGGCTGGCATGTTGCATCCCTCTGCCTGTCACGGTGACTATGTCACATAAAGTGTATAAATAAAATGTATAAATAAAACTCTCTAATTCAAGGATCATGTCCCAAAGGTGAAAGGAGATTTTCGTATTACAAACAAAGCTGATGTAAATCAGCTCATGCTTTCTATCACTAACATCAACAGAGTTGGCTGATTTTATCAAAGGAATATTCAGACCACTAATCAGCCAGTTGTAAAAAAAAACAGCTGGGAAAAAAATTAAAACTCCTCACAAATAGTGTGCTAATTTATAAAATATAATTACAAAATTCTAAAATAAATGGGGTTTGTGGTGACCCTGGGAGGGTCTAGCCAAGCTGTTCCAGCCAGAGCCAGCACAGACTGCTCAGTCCTGGGCCTCAGGGGTTAACAAGACCTCCAAGCACCGAGATCCCAGATATCAGCCTAGATTAAGGAGCATCTTGTATCCACTAAACATTTCTTCTTCCCGAGGCACAATATAGGCTTCCCCAAACATCACCTGACTTAGGTAGGATGCTCAGCTCATTTCTGATTGTTGCTGGAAAAATGCTGATTTAGGACATGTTAAAAAAAAAAACCACAAACCAGTGTTGGCCTAGAAATTGTGCATCTATGCACTTTAGGAATGTATTTGTCATTCAGCAAATACATTCTGTCCTTTGGCAGATCAATATTTGAATTACTGTGGAACACAGAAAGGTGCAGTTTGGTGAGGTTCTTTTTTCATTTGTTTGCTTGGGGGTTCCGAGGGGGGGGTTGTTTGGATTTTCTTTTCTTGGTGTTTTGTAGGCCTTTTTTTTTTTTTTTTTCTACAGGCTAAACCAAAATTGTTGATAATTCATGAAGTTTTCTCATTGAAAGACCAACTACAACAAACTGTGACAAAGGGAACAAAGATACCAGCCGGATATTCAGCCAACATATACTGAGGGCCGTGTTTGGAATCCCAAACCAAAGCATCAGGTTTCAAATTAACAGGGCTGGTAATTCTTAATGCACTGTGTCAGTCAAAGCATTATTTCTTCATGGAGGAGAACAGCAAAAGTCTGCTGGCTCGTTTAGAGGGTGCTTTAGGAAGACAGATAACCTTTTTTTTTTACCTTCTTCTAATACAGAAAGGAAAAATATTATGTTTTGGTGTGGCATGAATGTATTGGGCATTTTATCTAAGCCATATGAGAGTCCTGGTCCAAGGGATCTTTGTCCCTGGGCTTGCACCCTAAATGCCCGAGTTGAAGAACTGGAAAGGTTTGGATGGCACAAGTTGAAAGTGTTAAATGAAACAGGTTTTGAACTGTTAAAAAATAGAAGGAAAATATGTTGACCTCCTTCCTTAATGCTGGACCTCTCCTTTGACCTCTTGGAGGAGTGACCTTCATGCCCTTTAACAGCCCACCCACTTCCAGGTGCAAGTAGTTGTGGAAAAGTTCAGTGTCTGCTGGGCTCACTGGTGAGAGCTGCCTGAGAGCACTGAGCTCTGACAGTTTAATCTGGGCTTTAGAGACACTGTTAGAGGCCTTGCTAGAACCAGAACCATTTGTTTCTTGAGGCTGTTTTCCATTAAGACCTAAAATAATATTGTGTGTGTTGTGTGCCTCCACATTTAAGAGCTCCACACTACAGAGCTTTTCACCTTCTGCAACCCCACACCTCGGTAAGAAAATCAATATCTGAGGCAGGTATTGGCTCCAAAGAAATAAGACCATTAAATGGCCTGTCCTGCTTACTTCAGGAAGAATGTCAGGAGCACAGCTGAGGTGGGTTTTGATTTTTGAAGCTTTCTGTTGCTTTAGCAGTTTTAAAGTAACAAATAAACCCCTGTTATTTATGGGCAGAACCAAACTACATCAAGAGCCCATAAATGTGTGGCTTCCTGCCAGCTATCCCTAGGAAGGAAACACTGTTACCTTCTATTTTTTGTTCTGTTTATTTTCCAAAGAACCTTCAGCAGATTTTTTTTTTGTTTTTTGGTCTGTTTTAATATCATGTGCAAGCTATCATTCATAAGAAAAATCTCATTCAGATTTTTAGCTTGAGAGCTCTGTATTTTTTGACATCTGTAGTATCTCTGCCTGAAATAAACATGAACAACTGTGTTTTTCACTCTAAAATGGAAATAATACTCAATTAGAAAGGGCTTATGGTAACCGGCTCAGCCTTAGCAAGAATGTATTTCATGAAAGGGCACTTGTGTAACGAGATGTTGAAGAACAGCTTTATAATTACACGTGATTATTACTAAATCTGGCTTCAAAATTGCATTTATGATAAACCCCAGTGTCCTAAATTAATTCTAAATCAATTCTGCTGCTGGTTAGGCTGTTCAAAAAGGTGGGGTTTTCACAGGAAAGCCCTGGAGAAGAGTAGAAGTAAAGTAAGAAAGAAAAGTGGGAAAGAAAACAGGACTCCAGTTTCTATTTCATAAAGCCCCAGTGTTTGCTCCTCTCCTGTCCCTTAGCTCTCATCTCAGTCCCAAATCCATAATAAAGACCACCACCCTTCCAGCCCACTTGTTGCCACCATAATGTTTAATTTTATCTGCTCTGCTAAGAAGCTTTAAGCTGCCTCTAGAACTGTTAGACTCGAGTTAAATCCCTGCTGAGCCCAACAGCTTCAAGCGCTCTCGTTCACTGTGGGAACCTGAGATGTATTTCTACCAAAGAGAAAGGCAGCAGAGGAATTTGTATGCACTGAAATTTTATGGATTTTTGTGTCATTTTTTAATGTTTGCACGTTTGTTTTCTTTTCCCACCGAATTAGAAAGAAGAAGGATATTTGAAGGGGAAAAGACTTCAATGTATTCTTGAATAAAAAGAATAAAAGGTACTTTATCACAGAGAAACATGGCTTAGCTACTTTGAAACCTACACATTGTTAAGCTTTCCCAAAGTAGTCCAGAGTCCGAGAAGGAAAACACAAATACCAGCAGGTTTTTCCAAATTAACAGTTCTATGCTTTATACAAAAATGCATGTAAAGATTCTGAAAGGTGGGAAAAACCATATCAAAGCAGCATTCCCTTCCAAACCGTAAAAAAATATACATTCTCAGGAGAAATAGATCAAATTACTGAATTTCAATAAATTTAATAATCAGCATCAGCTGAAGACAAGGAAGTTAAGAATGGATGTTCAATAATATTTCCTGGTAAGTTTTGCTGGTAATACCACTGCCAGTATGTGTGTGTGTATACATATATATATATATATATATATAAAATTCCTATGTTATGCCATCTTCTGAATTTGTCTCAGTCTTTGCTAGACAGAACATACATTAGAATTGCAAAACCTTACATAAAATAAAAAGGTCAGATCTGGCAGAAGACTGTGCTGGTTTAAGGACAAACTTCCAAGACAAAACTTAGCCTTTCACTCCATTATTAGGTACCTATGTGACATAATACTTAGATGATATTTCTACATGCAGGAAGATAGAAACGATTTGATTTTTCTTATTTTGCAGCTAAATACTTGTATTAATCTGTATTAGTTACTGTACCTTGCTAAATGAGCAGCTTAGGATGATCAAAGCAGTCCATATGGCTGACCAGATCCTGCCATCAGCTTCACCAGAGCTGAAGTACATGGAATTAGCTGAGATTTACACAAGTATAACAGAATCAATTAACTCAGACCCCAGTTTTCAGATAGCTAATTGGAGATATATATGCAGCGATAAAAAAATGTTAATTATTGTGGAATAATGTACTGCAGAGAAATGGTTTCTTCTTTCATTCATTATTTTTATTTCCTTAGAGATCATTCCCTGGACTTTCTTTACCTTAATTACAGCATTTCAAGGCTGGTGCAGCCAGCTTTAGAATTTATGTTTATCTATTCTAGTCTACTTATGTAGCATAATGTTACACATCGAAATTTAGGGAACTCTGTTCTCACTGAGGTTATTTTACTTCCTGACACAAAATCTCCCTACAGCAGGGTTTGGCTTTGTTGGTCTCTTTTGCTTTTAAAGATATACAGTCTCTATAGAAAAATTTTTTAAAAAAATGAAGATTTTGGAAAAAAGTCCATATGAATGGGACTATTTTTTTAAGCTGTTTAAGTCATAAACTGTAACAAAGCAGATAACATGTTCTTCCAAGACATTGTGGGGAATTGAGTAAGTAAGCCTGAAAGGATAACGTCGAGATATTGGCTTTCTTTAAAGTGTGTATATAGATAGATAACTACATAAATACACAAATGACTCAGTTTAGCAAGTCCTAAAAGCAGGCACTGGACTCTATTTTCCTGCAATTTACCCAGCAGCGATCAGGGTTTGACAGGAGGGCAGAGCTGTGTGTGAGCAGTGGTTCTGCTCCGACTCATTACTCATGTACTTATTGGCAGCAAGGAGGGCTCAAGGAGCTTAAAGCCCTTGGAGAAAAATAATTCCAGTGCCAATAAATTATTTCTTCAGTTCAGGAGGTAGCAGATTATCTTTGATGTTGTGTTGGATGTCCCAGACTATCCAGAGTTGGAAGGGGTCCATGAGAATCATCGAGTCCAACTTCTGGCCCTGCACAGGACACCCCATAGGGTGATCTTAGTATCACAGGTCTTCAGAGCAATCCCAGCCTCCAAAGAGGGATCCCCATCCCTAGTTTCTGAAAAACAGTACCCCTAACTTGGAAATAAGTTGGGCCAGATGGAAAAGCCTGGCTTATCAAGAAATGTGGTGGCATTTTCACACTACTTTTCAAGTGTTGTGTTCCTTCTGCTTTGAAAAACTCCCTATTTCACAGACCACCTGAGAGGATGGACAGGCAATAAAGCCAGTGAGGCATACCTAGTTAAAAAATAAATTAATTGGAAAAAAAAAAAAAAAAGATAAAAAAGAGCGAATTCAGCCCAGGAATCTCTTCCAAGTAGAAAACTAAAGCTGTGCATGTTGTGAGACACTGCAGGACTCCTGAACAGCTCCACGTGAGATAGTCCATGTTTCCCCAGACTTGGAATTCACATTTCAGGGGAGAAAGGTGCAGAATTACATAGAATTACAAAGCCCAAAAATCTTTCATTTTTAGTCATGGCACTCATAACCTCATATTGAATTTGCAAGCAGCAATCTAAAGGAATTATTTTACACCAAAAGATACTCAGTTTCCACTGGGCATTTCTCTTGAAGCTAATCCTTCTTTTCACATGACACCCCTAGCATTTTACAGAATTTTTAGGAATAAAGATATTACTTAGAAATTGATTGTAATTTTTATTTATCTCCAGAAATTATTTAATCAATAATTAAAATAATGGGTATATAAAGCCTGTGCTACCTTTATGGGTGGAGGCATCAGTTCCTTCACAGATATTACAATTCCAGTATTTTAGTTTATTTGCTCAGGTTTAGTAATCTTGATTGTGGTTTTAAATATGTCAATATTTTGACTTTGGAACTTAGAAGTTATATTCTGCATGGTAGTATACTAAACACAAATAGCCTTGTACCTTTTCAATTAAATGAACTCTTATTTTAGCTGCTGAAGGTTGTTGGTTTGCAATTTTTAAAGCAATAAAAGGTGACTTGTTAATATAACCTGAGGTGGATTGGCCAGGTGCCCTTCAAACCGATCTCACTCTCCCTTCTCAACAAGATGGGGGAGAAAATATGACAAAAAAACCTTGTCAGTCTAGATAATGACAGGGAGACAATTAATCAATTACCATACAGGCAAAACAGTTAAAATTGGGGAAGACTAATTTAATTGATTGCCAATTAATAAAAGAGTAGCATAGCGAGAAATAGCCAAAAAATGTAATACTAAACCTTGTCGTGTAAGTCCAGTACAGACCTTAAATTGGTGAGAAGAAAATATCTCGGGGCTGTGTTGTTCCCCAGCATTTCCACATGTCTCATCTTTTGCAGTTTTATCAGAGATAAATCATTTATTTAAAACTGTCGATGAAAACAACGTTGGTGTTACGGGTAGACAAGGAAAGGGCCAAGACCAGAGCTGAAGAAGCCCAAGGTGATATAATGAGTGTGACTACAGCAGAAAGATAATGCATGGCTATTGCAAGGCAATAATTCCCTGCTATAAGGGAATTATTTCCTATTGATGCCTTTTCCTGGTCTTAAAATCAAGAGTCACACACAGTTAGAAGGGGAAAAGGGATTTTACCTTGGTATTTATTTTAAGGATCCTTAGGTGCACACGTCCAGGTCATATGCATCGAGATGCACCCCTCTGAGAGTGTCCCCAAAGATCTGGTCTAACATTATAGGTGTTACTAATTAGCAGATCTATCAAAGATTTCCCAATGAGAGGCTCGAGTGAGCCCCCCTCCCCAAGGAACCTTCCCCTGGATGGTTCTATCTTGGTTTACAGAATGTGTTCTGGAGAGGACCTTGGGCTCTGGGGCACACTGATCCCTAGCTACGAAGCTTCTAAAATGTTGAGACTCCTAGCTGAACAAACAAGTCCAAGAATGTAGGCAATAAGCACTAGGAATACAGAAGTTGTAAAATGGTATAACAGGGGTATAAAAGAAAAGACAAAAAATCTTCATGGCATCACTATAATAAGGGAAATGCTTCCATGAGTCAGAAACAAGGCCCAATCCTTACAAGTAGGATTTTCACAATTTAGTAAAGCTATTTAGTGTAAGATTTTGCAGTTAGGGTGTGATGACTCTCTGACAGCAGCAGAGACAGACTTTCTACGTCCTTTTTTTCCTCTCCACTGAGCAATAGTACTATGTGGAGGAAAAAAGTATGACAGCACCACGAAAATGAGAGTTCAAAGATTGTTGTGGGTTTTTTTCTCTCGAACATCTGATGAAACCAAAGCGAATATCGTCATATTGTGTAGGTGACCCCAAACATTTTCATCTTCAACTGAGTGTTTCATAGTCATGGAGCTTTTACCAATGCTACATGAAAATGGGATGACTATTAGAGGGAATCCTGTGCTCTCCAAAAACATTCCAACAACAGAATAAGCTTCAGAAAGTCTTCAGAACCTCCTAGTTCCAAGAATAAAGACAACTACAAAAAATTTAGGGTAGCTTTTTTTTAGCTTTGCTGGTCATTAGGGTTTTAAAAAATGATTCTATCTTTTCAGGTACACATGATAAAAAAAGCCAAATTCATTGTTTTGTCTTTTTAATTTCTTACAAAGCTCTGAGTGCCTTGGAGACAATCTGCAGCATTGATCTAGGGCAGGTTAACAGGAATATTTAAACTTCTCGGTCATTAATCTGTGACAACACAAAAATGATATTTCAATCTCATGAGTAAGAATCAGACAGGATTTCTGCAGTTTGATTTCCTCCTGGATAGACGTTTGCTTTTCAGAAGAAGCTGTTTCTTTCTCTGCCCTGTGGAATTCTTCTCCTCAGTAACCACAAGTAGAGACATGAGTGAACCATCCTCAGGGTATGACATTGACTGAAACTTTTAGTCATAAACCCCAACTTACAGCTGCTGGTTTGTCTACAATTATTAAAAATACTCATTAACACCACTAAAACTTGGTGGAGATCGAGTGAGTTGAATGGATATGACTGTATAGCTAACATTCCTCAAAAATACTTTTTGAAGTTGTAATGGATTACTTTGTTCTCTCATGAGATGACTGAAATTTTGGGGACTCCTCTTCCTCCTGCAAAATGTTTAAGAAGGTGATTATTGCAAAAGCCAAGAAAGTCCCAAAATCTACAACAGATGGATTTGTCTTTGCCAAACTTCTTCTGAACCCACCTTGCCCACTTGGTCTTCTTCGGAAGCTGCCACAAAGATAAAGTATTGCAGAGCTGAAGAAAAGAAAAAAAAATGGCTCTAGGGCTCTACAGCACAAAGTTGAGCAGAGGAATTTCTGGAGCCCATCAAACCAAATGTCACCTCTCATTGCTGTGGTGGCCCTGAGGCACAGGCAGTCTTCTCTTTAAGGTCAAGAAGTTTGTTCAGCCCAGCTCTAGTATCTACTCAGTGTGCACATTCTTAGGGAAAGAAGAGCCGTTTGATACTAGACTGAATTTTCTGGCTGCGCTGTAAGGTTTTTCTGACTGTCCCAGGCAGTTGTATCCAAAACACAAGTACCTTTAAAAAAGAAAGAAAAATGAATACCTTCCAACCCAAAGTCATAAGGCAATTAAGTTGTTGTGAAAGGCCATCCTTATAGAAATATTTTCTCCAATAACTATGTTGGCTATGATTTGCATGAGGCTGAAACATCCAAGCAGTACTTCAAACATTTCCAGATATACTTACTGCTTTAAAAATGCTGAGTGCACAGGATGGGGTTACTACGTTGTGATGCCTCTTTGCACAACAAAATAATTCAAAATAAAAATAAATTTTAAAAACTCCCAAAACCACAAACCAGAATAAACCATGAGCCCAGTATGATGCACGGTAAAATGGACTGTTCATCTTCAAGGCCATCCCCTTGTGTGCCCTGTGCAGATGGCTCTGGATTGCGCTCCACAAGTCCCTGACAGGAGCCTGGAGCCAGGTCAGGCTCTGCTCCCAGGGAACAAGGGACAAGAGCAAAAGACCTAAAGTTGCTCCAGAGGAGATTTAGATTGGACATGAGGACAAAATTTCTCATGGCACAGGCTGCTGAGGACAGGAGTGGTGGAGTCCCTGTCCCTGGAATTCTTTCGAAGATATGTGGATATGGTACCTGGGGCATGGTCTGGTGGTGATCCTGGTGGTGGTGCCAGGTTGCCAGCTGGACTTGAAGATCTCATAGGTCTTCTCCAAACGTAACAATTCCAAGATTCCATCACCACCAGACACAGATTCATGCATCAGGCAGAAATCCACTTTAGTTTCCTCACGCTACCCTGACCATTTGGCTCTTTGGGACTGGGAGCAGAAGTTCAATTCCAGCCCTCTGGAGTGGAGTAAACTTCCCAGGCTTTAGCAGACTTTCTTTGGAAGTCAGGAGAGTGAGTTGCTCCGAGGACAATCAGCTCTTGTTAAATCCTCTGTCAACAGCAGCACTGCAATATTGTGTTTGGCTTTTCCAGTTAAGCAGATTGCAGCACTGATGGGAGATAATGTGATTATCTTGGTTACATATTTCTTAGCAATAGTGAAGCCAGAAAGAAATGGCAGGAGAAAACTGGATAATAAATATAAATAATGGAAGAGCCTTAAATATAAGGCATTCTTTAGATCAAATATTAATAATCACAAGTCTCAAACAATGAATAAATGTGCTTGTTATTAAGTCCATTTTCTAAATGAAGCTCCTTATATTTGAGGATGCAGTCCACATTCCTCAGCTTTGATCAAACCTATCTCCTAGCAATTAAATTAACAGTGTCCTACTTTTTTGATTCTAAGCACTCCAAACCTTTTTTCATTACAAAGAGGTTTGTTGACATCATAGCTCATGGGATTGTTTGTCTTACTCAATTAGAGGAAAACAGGGCAGTTCTACCCACAACTGAGGAATATTCTTTCTCCCCAGAAATGTACTGAGGGTACATTCATCATAGCAGTATCATTAGATTAAGAGTAGACTTCTGAAAAGTCTGTTTTTCAGGATCCCACTCCAGCTAAACCAAACAATTATCAATCATTTCCAAGAGTACGAACTGAGCTGTTTCTCATGTTCTATTCAGATGTGTCTCATGTTGCACCTTCCCCAGCCATATGCTTTACTTCCCCAACTTGTAGAAACTGGTTCTGCATGAGCCAGAAGATAAAATTGCTGAAGGCTGACAAATTGCAGTTCCAGAGGAGTTTCAAGAAAATACTGGCTGTAATTGGTGCTGATATAGGTCTGGATTCTGGAGGCAGGGATAAGAAAACTCTGTTAACCTAAGCTTTAGTACTCTTAAAATCTCAAGTCATTGATTTCACTCCACTCCCTAGAATACACCTCAGAAATATTTTAGCAGGCCTGGGTCAGAACTACAACCTTCTTGTGGCCAAGCCAAAGGGGTTTAACTAACCTAAACATAAAGGTTGTGAGAAGCAAGGTAGTCACTGAGTAACTCTCAAATCACATTACCAACAGTACAAAAAGCTCAGCTCGGCAGGAGATGTAGGACAGTGAGAAGATGTTAATTTGTTACACTGCTGTGGCTGTAGCTGGAGAAATACGGATACTCCTTCTTTACAGTTGGGCCAGGTTCACACAGCAAGGACTGAATTACCCCACATTTACTGTAAGATACCAAGAGGAAAGAACCACGTGAATTTAGGCTACTTCCCATTCATATGCTGAGTTTTCCAGTGAAGGATCCCTGAATTCTGTGCCCTGCTTGCTACACCGGAATGGTTTCCCATGAAGCCATATGCAAACTTCTATCCTCCTCAAGGATTCCCATGGATTCCTGAAGGAAAACAAGCTCTCTCCCATGTCTGTAAACAGAGAGAGCAGGCTGGATGATGGTTGTGGGGTAATACCAGACACATCTCTGGATTTTCTACAGGAACACAATTCGGGATGCCTATGGCCTGAGGAGCAGCAGCTGGGTCCAAAAGGGAACAATGAATTACTGTGACTTTTAAACCACATCATCATAAAAATCCAGCAATTACAGGGATGTCTCTGCAGTCATGCCAGACCTGCGAGGATTGTTGGCTTGAGTTAGTTTTACTTCACCTGGGACAAAGGAAAGCCCTAACAGGACAAAAAGCAAGGGACCAATCCATTAACAGTGGACTGAAAGAAAAAACAACTAAGCATAATTTTGCTTCTTTCATGCAACTAGTGACTAGATTCTGGAAAAAATGGATGGGTTAGGAACATCAGCTCCATCTATTTATTTTTTTATTACTTCATTATCGGTCTCTTACCTTATGATGACATTCAAGGTCCTGCCTGTGGGGATCAGGGCGTTGTCCTGAACAACCAGCCCGTGTTTCTCCTGCATCCACACCAGGCTGGTGAGATTGCTGTGCACTGCCTTAGGGTTGCTCTCAATTTTAAAGATCACCCACGTGATTTTCTGAAGCACAGAAGGGAGAGAAAGGAAATAGCAATGTCTCCAAGAGCTTGCCATTATGGAAGTATTAAGGTCAACTCACCTTTCCTTGACAAAGCATAAAATTGTTATTCATTAAGAATTAGAAATCAGTAGAACCCTAATGAAGGACTAACTTTCTTATAATTAAAAGCATCTCAATTTTTTAATCTTTCATATGTCTGTTACTTGCTTAATAAAAAATTGATATTTTGAGCGACATGTCTAATAATAACTCCTCTGGATGTGCAGATGAATTTAACAGAACTCATAACAGAGTGAAAACTAATTGATTCTATGCAGAGACAATGTTATTTTTCAAAAGCACTTAAAAAAAAAAAGAAAAGGAAGAAAAAAAGATGCATTTAGAGTAACAGCCAAGTCTCATTTGTGCCTTTGAAAATCTTTCCCCCAAACCCCGAAGTGCCATTTTAGCAAACTGCTGGATGTAATTCAGGACAAAAAAAAAAAGCTTTGTGTTGGGTATGGCAGGAATCTTGACATTTCTCTAGGAAAATAATTACCCTGGAAATACTTCTAATAGCAATATTAATTGCCTCCCAGGGGTAAGTGTCAGTTGTAGTGGGATAGGAGGAGGGCACAGCAGAGGAAAAGCTCCTTCCTCAGAGCGATTTATTCCCAACTCCTGCCCTTCCCGCTGTGTCTGTGCCAATCCTGGCATGTGCCCACAAGCCAGGGAGATAATTCCACAGCTCTCAGGGCAAGTACATCGTGGGGAAGTTTTTCCCTGTTTTGCCTCAAACAGTTTTTTTCATTTTGAAAATTTTCTATGGCACGAGGTGCATAAACTCTTTTTTTTTTTTTTTTTTTTTTGACTGGGATAAGGGCTGAAAGCTTTTTTTTTTAATCCTCAGCTTTTCTATTTCACACCCAACACTATTATGAGAAGCTCTTTCACTTCTCACAGTCCAGGCTCTTTGAAAGTGGACTCAAAGTTGCTTTTTTGGGCTAAATATCAACTGAATGCAGCCATTTCACAAAACAGCGGAAAATGGGACTTGCATAAGTGTTCCCATATAGCTAAATCCTATAAATTTCTTATACTGAAATACTGCCACTGATTTAAGAAATCTCAGCCAAATTACAGGTGAATGAGGGCACAGAAATTGAGGGCATTGAAAAATGGATGTAATTTTTAAGCTGAAAAATCAAATTTCTTTTTAAACTACTAGACTAGTAGATCAATACCTCTTTCAAAAAATTTGCAATTGAGACCACTACAGAATCACAATTTTAAGGTCTGCAATTGATTCAAGATTCCTATAAACTTTTTCACCAAAACTATTTTCCCGTATTTTTTATTTCTTTTCTTGTTACTATTTTCAGAAAACGAGATCTGTTTCTGAAAAATGAGTCTCAGAGTCACAAGAAAGAACTGGTACCTGAAAGAACCCAACAGGAAAACGAGAGAGACTACTTACAAGGGCCTGGAGGGAAAGAAAAAGGGGGAATGGCTTCAAACTACTGGAGGGCAGGGTTGGATGGATATTGGGAAGGAATCCCTCCCTGTGAGGGTGGGGAGGAGGCCCTGGCACAGGGTGCTCAGAGAAGCTGTGGCTGCCCCTGGATCAATGGAAGAGTCAAAGGCCAGCTTGGACAGGGCTGGGAACAACCTGGGCTAGTGGAAAGTGTCCCTGCCCATGGCAGAGGGTTGCACTGGATGGGCTTTGAGGTCCTTTCCCACCCAAACCAGTCCGGGATTCTGGGATTCCGGGACTCCGCTCCTTAGCACTGGATTGGTGCAGGAGGTGCTCAGCAGCCGCCTCAGTGGGCTGCAGGTCCCCTTTGCCTGAGTTCAGGAGGATTCTCCCTTTCCTTTGCAACAGCCTGGCAAGCACGGAGCCTTTCAGCCCACACCATTCCCCCTCTGGGCGAGCACCAAGACATTCACAGCCTCGCAAGGCTGCGCTGCCACCCCACGTGCTGCAGCCCCTGCCAGGCCTGCTCAGGGAGCCCAGGCAGCTCTGCACACATCTCCTGGCAATTGCTCATTTGGGAGCAAGCAGGAGCCGCACCCTGCACAGACACACCAAGCATCTGCTTTGCTCTGAACCCCAAGGACAGGCAGTGTCCAGCGTGGCACTCTGGGCCATCCTGGAGGTTTCAGCTGCACACTGGCTGTTGCCAAGCACGTGTCCTGCCAGGCTCCTTGTCTCAGGAGATTTTCACCGAGGCAGCAAGAGCTGCACTGGCAACTGCATTTTAGTGCTGCAGCACCTCTGGGGGCACCTGCCCCAGCGAGTGGGATCCAATGTCCTGGCAGCAGAATGCCTGTGTGCCTCACAAGGAGTTCCACAAAACGGCCTGGGAGCTGCTCCCCTGCACAACAGGGACTTGTGCCACATCTCCTTGCCATGGCTGAGAGCACTCCTTCCTGCAGAGATCCTACAGAATCATCCCTGCACCAGGGCAGCTCTCGGCCAGGAGAACTGCACCCAAAAAAGGGGCTTTTGCATCAAACAACCGCCCTGTGCCCCAGGAGTCACAAGGACTTGCTGTCCCCGCATCCCTCCCGGCCCAGGCAGCGCCTTTCTCCTCTGCCCCACCCAGCACACGCTGCAACGCCCCAGAACCAAAAGGCTTCGGGCTCCAGCATTTCCCCCCAGATCAACGACTGCAGCGCAATGAAAACAACAAGCACTTCTGATTTATCAATTCAATCACTTTATTCAATCATTTTATTTCAATGAAATCATCTTATCTATATCCAACCTGTTCTAACTGAGCAACAGCTACAGCTCCACTGCCTAAGGAAGATATTCCAGAGGAGCATATTCCAGACCAAGTGCTGAATAAGATTATCTATCAGGAGCAAAAAGAGCTTCCTACCCCTTCTCTTTACAATCTAATGTCCAGTTTAAACCTTCAGAGCTCTTGTCTTTCTTATGCTATTACCTATGCTGAGCCCCAGCTTGCAATTTATTAATTAAACAGGAACAGAAGCCATGAGAGGGCCTTTATCCTGTTATCCTAAATACTAGCAGGGAGCACTACTACTACCTGCCCCTACTTTCACCTACAGAATTTAACTCTTAATTCTCCTATCTTTATTCCTCACATTCTTGAGGCAGTAGCTATATTAACACTTCTATATCCTCTTATCTAAAATTCTAGTAGAGAGCACGAGGAACATCTACCCCTAACTTCCCCTACAGAATTGAACTCTCTTAATTCTCCTAGTGGAGGAGTTTTGCTCCTCCAATCCTTGGGGCAGCAGCTACAATGGCCCCTCAGTCAGGAGCCTCCTGGCCCTCCAGCAGATCGACACTGCCACTGAGCTTGGTGTCGTCTGCCAAATGACTGAGGGTGCCCTCGATCGCCTTGTCCAGGTCATTCATGAAGATGTCAATTCCACAGTCAGGGTTTTGATACTCAGACAAAACCCCTGATTCGCTTTGGCATTTGCTTTGCCAAGTCTTCTTTCCTGGTCAGGTCCATGTGCCAAAGCCAAGGCATCCACTTTGTGCAGGGCCTGGCTCAGGTGCCTGTGCACAAACACACGCGGTGTGGGGAGCACAGCAGAGGGAGGACAGATCCCTCCAGGGCTCATTGCAGGGCTCATCCCTCCGTGGGTGTTCCACCATTGGCAGCATGGAGCCATGGTGGGACAGCCTCTATGCCTGGAGCACTGGAAGGAGGTGTCTGAGGCTCCCGAACGCCCTGCGCAGAGCCCTGAGTACCCTCCTGAAGGGGGACGGCCTCGGCATGGGCACAGCTGCAGTTTGGTCGCTGCTTTGCGACCATAACTCGCTGGGGAGGGACACTGAGCCGCTGTCTTCAGCAATGCTCCCGCTCAGGTCTCCGTCTTCGGCCCAGGCCTGACATGGGAGGGACCCTGAGCTGCTCTCCTCCTCACTGCTCCAGCTCAGGTGCATGTCTTCGGCCCATGACCTGCACGGGAAGGAGCCTGAGCCACTCTCTTCCCCAATGCTCCTGCTCTGCTGTGTGTCTTCTGGCCATTCCTCACATGGGAGGGACCCTGAGCTGCTCTCCTCCTCACTGCTCCAGCTCAGGTGCATGTCTTCGGCCCATGACCCGCACGGGAAGGAGCCTGAGCCACTCTCTTCCCCAGTGCTCCTGCTCTGCTGTGTGTCTTCTGCCCACTCTGTGGACAGCCCTGATGAACTGCAGACACTCCTGAGCTCCTCAGAGCAGGACCCATCCTTGCTTGGTGCCTCTGACAGGCACAGCTCTGCTTCTGCCCCTGCCCCCTGCCCATCGAGATCTTCCAGCTGGCTGGGCGAGGGGCTGGGGGAGCTGCGGTCCATAGCCGGGTATGGGGTCGAGGCCCTTCTCCGGCTGTGAGGGGCTCTGCTGGGCAGAGCTGGGGCTGGGCCTGTGGCTGTGCACGGGTGAAGGTTCCCGTGCTCTGCCCATGCCTCGCGTGGCCTCACAGGGGGCCTCTCTTCTTCACTTCCCCAGCTTGCATCTGTTCCCTCTTCTCCTTGGGACAGCTCTTTGGGGCTGTCCAATTCCCAGTCTTCCTCCAGGAGGACGCAGGTCCTCTCCTCAATCTCTGGTGATGGCCCACGGCACAAAGGACCCAGGAACGCTGCTGGCCCCCTGGCACAAAGGACCCGGGAACGCTGCTGGCCCCACGGCACAAAGGACCCGGGAACGCTGCTGGCCCCCTGGCACAAAGGACCCGGGAACGCTGCTGGCCCCCCGGCACAAAGGACCCGGGAACGCTGCTGGCCCCCGGGCCACTCCCCAGCACCCCTCGGACAGCGGGGCAGGGGGCTCAGAACCAGCTGCAAACCGGCTGGAACCAGCTGGAACCGGCGGGGACAGGAGTGTGCAAAGAGTGCGGTGACAGAGCTGTCACACAGCTCCTCGCAGTGACAAATCAGCCACTGCCAATGGAAGCCGTGGATGTGCCACAGCTTTAGAAAAGCTTGTTTTCACATCAGGCACCGTGCTAGAGTTGTAGAAGGCATTGCTGCAGGCTGAAATGTCTTTAGAAAGAATTACAAATGAAAAAGAATTGTGGAAAGTTTTCCAAAAAATCCAAGAGCATCGTTTTGTTGGTGTCTATTACGTGTGATAATTGCACACTCAGCCAAGAATTCCCTTCTAAAATCAGCACAGAGGGCCCACTGAAAAATGCAGAGGCTCTTGCACAAGGAACATGGGCAACACCAAGTTTAGGATCAAGACCTGGGATGTGAAAATCCTGGGCTCATTGGGAAAAGGGGTTTCCTTCCACCACAGTTAAGAATTCCATCATTTGCCCCTTTATAATGCAGAGTAAACCACAGGAGAACTCAGATGGTTCAGGAGGCAAAGGAAAAACTCCAGAGATGAGCTGTTGGTATAGAATTTCAAGAATGGCTGGAATGTTGACATAGCTCTAGTTTGACCTGGGAAATTACAAGAGGAAATAATGGTGAATACTTCAATTTAGGAGGTTTAGATGGGCTATTGGGAAGGAATTGTTCCCTGTGAGGGTGTCACTGTCAGGGGATGGGCTTTTATATCCCTTCCAACCCAAAGCATTCTGTGATTCTATAGTGAGGGAAAAGATTTCATAAAAGATATGTGTATCCCTGCTTTTCCAGACGTCATAAAGCAGGGAAATAATTTTTATAAAAGCAGTTTATATTGTTGGTCTGTGTTTTGAAAGCGAGAGATCACACGAGAATTTGGTGTCCGTTTCTAAGACTAATTAAGATGATGTTCCTGCCTTCTATTGCAAAGCAACGTGAAAAAAATGTGGGAAGTTATTAATATGTCTCAGACGAGGATTCTCCCTGTACAAGTCAGGCAAGATAAATAGGACAGTGCTCAATAAACAGAGATAACGGGAAAGAATTTGTTCCTCCACTCCCTGGTGAACAGGGGATGCTTCACCCTACACAACGGGAAGGTGTCCATTGGGACAGGAAGACAAAAAACCCTCTTCTCTTTCCCCTGCTTTTTTTTTCTTGGTAGGTTATTCCAGCTAAAATTTTAATCTTCTATATCCAGGTATCTGTAGGGAGAAGAGAAAACTCCAAATGCCAAAGCTCCGGGAGCATTTGGAGAATGCTCCCAGGGATGCACAGGGTGGGATTGTTGGGGTGTCTGTGCAGGGCCAGGAGTTGGACTCCGTGATCCTGGTGGGTCTCTTCCAACTCAGGATATTCCATGATTGCATGGAGGTGTTTTTCTGCTGCAGCAGTGAACGGTTGAAATCAAAATGAAATCAAAACTTGGGTGCTTTGTCAGCACGAAGTTTGTTTCAGGTAGAAACATTGTGAGGCAAAAAGGAAACAACAGCATAGCAATGAAACAGAATATGCTGCATTAAATACAACTTCTCGCCTTTAAAGCCCCAGTCATGCAGAAAAGTCACCAGAGATGTTGGGGGAATTGCAGAGGGAAGGGGATCATTTCTGTGTTTCCTGACCACACTGAGGGCCTGAGGCTCATGACTTTTAAAGGTCTTTTCCAAGCTTAATGATTCCATGGTTCTGTGAGTTAGGCATTCCAGAATTTGGCAGAATGGATGACATCACAAAGGCATATGCACTACTTTTAAACAATTACTTTTTTCCAGAAAAATTCTATTGTCCCCATTTAGAGAAGGGGGTGGATCTCTAGAGGCATTTCCACGTTTTTCTGAGCTATGGGAACAAATATAGGGGAAGAGGAAGACTAAAACTGCCAGAAACAAAACATCCCTTTAGGAATAACTCTGGCTGGAGAATGTGGACACACAGATACCCACAAAATTCAGTGCACAGCTGGAAGTTATTGGCAGTAAACAGGGAAAAAGAAATCCTGATTCTGTCCTTGGGATCTCCTGGCCTCTTCCTAAAGAAAGCAAAACTGCTATAAAGGATGCACTGATTTTCTTCCCAACTCATCCCTTCCCATGAATGATGGCTGGATTTGGTGGCAAAGTCCATCAAAGGAGATGTCTGGAGTGAGATCCTTGGGACTGGCTTTGACCTCACATTGCTGCTGAACGAACAGGTGTAAAACCGGCGTGAAGCTGAAGAGAAGCTGATGCCCCTGCCCTGGTTTGGTTTTACTCTCTTGGCCAGGTTTTCCTTAAAATTCCAGAGGTACAACTCCATTTTTAGAGAAAGGTTTTTTCTTCCCTCTCTAGTAGTTCTGAGCTTTACCTTGGCCATTTACCTCTCCAAATTCCAGGCTCCGTATCTGAGTCACCGGGATCTTCCCTGAAAAACGATCCCTTGGGTGCCCCCCTTCAAATCCAGCTTGAAGTGAAAACCCTCCAGGGGTTTTGCTAAAAGGAAAGGACAAAAGCAATGAAAACACAAAGCCAGAATTGTTTTGCTAAACAATTTTATTTATATTCCTCTAGACACATAATATCACAATATAGTAAATCTTGTGTGAAACTATGACTTGATTTTTAAAGCACAGATCACCCTCTGTCTCAAACCTCTCAAAAGAGAAAACTGTGATTCCATTAACTTGATGTTACCAGTGAATGATTTATCAGAGGGTTAAACTGAATCCAGCTGCATTCCTCTGGCTGAAATAAGCATTTTCAAGTCACAGTTGAGAAGGATGTTGGTCAGAGTCCTGGCACTGCAAGACCAAACACTACAATAATCACAGATCCCCAAACCTGCAGTAATTAGAGAACCCACCCAGCCCTAAGAACAAGCCCTATGTTTTTAAGAATGACGGATGTGGGATGAGACAGGGACTGAACAGGGCTGCCCTGGCACACAAATCAAACACCAAAACCTAAAGTTCACCTACAAGCACAACTGCATGGCCCACCCTGACCTGCTAAATGAGTGTTTAGGACTGTTAGCTTGTGACTGAGGATAAACCAAGGTTCTGGTCACAGCTCCAAAGCATCCAAAGAACTTGGCAACTGCTGCCCTCACTTTGAAACTGACACAGGAGCTCAAGTCCTGCTGAAATTCCCTGTTCTGGAAGAGTTACCCTTTGATCAGTAAGTCTTATCAAAATTCAGATATTTCCAAAAGGGATTTCATCTCTAAAAAAAAAAACCTCTCTCGTCCTATCTGACAAAGAGTCTTCATAATTTGACAGGGAATGCTAATGACTCCCACTGCAGAGACCCTTTAAACACACTTCATGGATCTTCTTGGAAGCAAACCACGGAATCACCAGATCACGAAATGGTTTGTATTGGAGGGGACCTTAAAGATCATTTAGTTCCACCCCACTGCCATGGACAGGGATGCCACGCACTAGACCAGGTTGCTCCAAGCCCCATCCAATGTTCAGATGGAAATGGGAGTTCCAGATACAGTCCATTAAATGATGCTGGTTCTCCATTGTCCCAGGGAGTTCAGTTGAATTTTGACAACCAAATAGTTGGGGTTTTTGTTTGGTTTGGTTTCAGTTGGGGGTTTTTGTTTGTTTGTGTTGTTCTTTTCATTTTTTAAATTACATTCTATTCCTTTTTCCTTTTGCCAAGGCAATGATTAAAAAAATGATATCTCCAAAACGTGAAAATTGTTTGGAAGAGAGCATGGAACAGCATCAAAGAGAACCAAGCAGAACCTGTGCTGTGCAGGTAGGCCTCACACTGGAATCACCAAGCAGGGTTGAGCAGCAGGAGGAGTTTGCTCCCAAAACTCTGTCAGAGGTGGGCTGGGATTCAGTTTTTTTCCTTGATTGTGTTCTGTGGTGCATGGGAGGCTTTTTGTAGGTCATTCACAAATTTTATCCAACAAATTCCTGCTACTTTCATCTTTTTTACTCTCCTACTAGGGATCTCCTTCTATGGATCCTTCCTGTGCCTAAAGGGGTTCCAAGAGAGCTGGAGAGGGACTTTGGAAATAGACATGGAGTGACAGGACAAGGGTCAATGGGTTCCCCTTGCCAGAGAGCAGGAATAGAAGGGATTTGGGAAGGAATTGTTCCCTGTGAGGGTAGTGGGGCGCTGGCACAGGATGCCCAGAAAAGCTGTGGCTGCCCCTGGATATGGTTTATAGAAGGAAAAACCACCGGAGTGGTTCAAGGATTTGCTGCGACATTGGGGACTCACTGAGTGGTTTTTGCTTCACTCTTGGGGATCCCACTACGAGTGCTTCTGATTGTTTTTGCTGTTTTATGTATATTTGGTTGTTTGAAACGCTTGCTTTTGATATCCCTGGGAGAAGCCTTTTATAATTAATAAAGAAATGGGGAGTTTTGGGGGCCGGCGAGCCTACGTTACAAAGAACAAAGAGAATTCACTGGTAGGACAGTCCCTAAGATCAGAGATTCCTCCCTAGGTTAGGGTGACCAGAAAGGCTGCCCCCAGGATGCATTGTTCTGGTATGCTAATGTATCCCAGTTGTGCTTCCCTGGTTGGCTGTTGGCCTCTCCGCCCCCTTGTTACCTTATGTGTCCCATGCCCTAGAAGGTTCTCCACTCCAGGTTCCCCCACTGGCCCTTGCCCCATCACCACTCCCTCAGAGTTTCCCTATTGGCTCCCATTCCCTAGTCCCACCTTTGTACCACCCTCACGCCCTCAGATCAGTGGTCCCTGATGCTCGATCCGCTCCCGTACTTAAACCTGCACCCTCTGTTGTTCTCTGTCTTTGTCCCTGAAGCCCTTCACGTCATGGCTGCAATAAACCTCCTCCCGTGGACCCTCATATGAAGATCCTTCCCAGCTCTTTGCTGTCGACCCATTTACTGGAGCTGTCCATGTGTGTGCACGCTGTGTGTGAGCGTGTGCTGGTCCTGCCAAGCGGCTTCGCTTTGGAGGCGCTTTTAGGAAGGTCATGACACCTCCCGCTCTGGCACCACAAAGCCTCAGCGCCCAGCTAGCGACACCTGGATCCCTGCAAGTGTCCAAGGCCAGGCTGGACGGGGCTTGGAGCAGCCTGGGCTAGTGGAAGGTATCCCTGCCCATGGCAGGCGGTGGCACTGGATGGGCTTTAAGGTCCTTCCAACCCAGGAACCATTCCATGATTCTCTCCTCAGGGCTTCATCCTATTGTTCAAGGTGAACTCAGACATGGTGCAGCTGTGAGACTGCTGAAGGTGAATGGAATGTTCCAGCACATGGATTGCTGGCATGGCAGCATTTAGGATGGTGATATATTTTAAGCCTGTTTTAAACTGTAGAATTAAACCTTACTGAAGTAGTTCATTAACTTCATGCTTTATGTAGATAGTTTCTTCTTACACCTTATCACTACGTATAAGATACTTACAAGGAGGATTTACCACTGTAGAGCCACTGTCACATAGTTTGCACTGGTCACCATGGTTTTTGATGCTCTTTCATCATAGAGGAGAAGACGTTCAGGCTTGTGAGCTTCTGATGAGACAGAACAAGCATCACACAGGCTGCTCCTTCTGCGTCATTTCTCAGTCATCTGGAGAGTGTTATACTTCTCATCCCCACCCTGACCCCTCTCCAGATCCCCTGCTGATCCAGGTTATTTTGGTTTTGGTTTCATCAGTCAGTTCTTCTGAGTATTGTCACAACTGGCCCATTTCAAGAGTTGTGCTTGCCACAGGCATGTCTGTCATCACATTGCTCACACACTTATGCAAATCTGCTGCAAATGGTTGTGCCATGACAGTGTTAGCAGATGGTCAACTCAACACCGACCACTATGGCCAGCTACACTATTGCAGTATGCCCAGTAGGGTGTGAGACAAATTAATATTAATTATCACCTAACTAATTTTTAATTCATAAATTCGCAGGTGTCTCAGGTGTCTGCTTTGGCTAAATAACCTTGCATCAGGCTCTGGTGACGAGTGCTGCCAGAGAGTTTTCTGGGAGGAACCTCATCCTGGGCTTCTGTGCTTCACAGAATCCCAGAAACACAGAATTATTCAGGTTGGAAAACACGTCTGGGACCACTGAGTTCAACCTATCATTCAACACCACCTTGTCCCCAGACCAGAGCACTGAGTGCAACGTCCAGTCATTCCATAGACACCTCCAGGGATGGGGATTCCACCACCTCCCTGGGCAGCCCCTTCCAAGGCCTGAACACCCTTTCCATGCAGAAATGCCTGCTGATGTTCAACATGAACCTCCCACGGTGTGTGTCCTGGACATGCACAATAAATACTGACTTTGCTCTCCTGGACTCTTGGGTCACTGTGTTTATTGTCACAGGACCTGCTCTTCTCCCTTGAGCTTGGTGGCACTGTACCTTCAGATAAGAACTAATGCTGACTCTGCTTCTCTTGTACAAAATCTGCTCCAGCTGTTTGTTGACATCTTGAAACATTAATCTAGAGTTTGACTCACCCACACTCCCATAGCATGACCATCCTGTGTCTCACAGGACTGATGCTGGCAATGACAACCTGCTTAATCAATGATCTTGTGGTAAAATAGCTGGAAACAAAATCACTACAGATACCGATTAATTGAACAACTTATTTCAAAACATCAATTGCCTGTTCTCCTTCTAACAGTACTGTGACATTTTCTTCACCACTTGTTTAATTTTCCTCTTATTCGACCTCCCAAAATGTTATAGAGCAGGGGCTGTGGACTGGAACTTCAGCTGTTTCCTATAGGGGTGGTCATTTTGTTTGAGCTATGCCAACATGCAGCAGCTGAGGCCGTCACTGGGAGGAGAAAGGCACATCCAGATGTGTAGACTTACCCAGACATACAGTTCTGACAGAAGCCAAACAGCTGAATATCCCAGACATTCAATATTTAAGAGCATTTCCGATGTGAACAGTGGTAATGACCAGCCCCTTTGGGACTGTGTGCTTGGAGCTCTCTGTAGAAACTTGGAAAAGCTTTGAATCACTGAAATGGTTCTTTTGCCCACTGAAAAGTGATTTCAGGATGAGCTGAAGCTGTCACGTCTTTTACTGTATGTGGAAATGACAATGGAAGTAGCATTAAATGCTCCGCATTTTTCCCCTCTATGTTGGCCAAAAATTACTGCCCATGTCTTGAACTCACCCAGCCTTAGCAAGATATTGGCTAGGTTTGTTTTGGATTGTGGGGTTGGGGTTTTTTTGGGACATTTGTGGTGGTTTTTGTGATTTTTTTGTTTTGTTCTGTTTTGGTGTGCAGGTACTGTATGACAATATCCTACATTTCATAGGCATTAGACAAAAATTAAGGTTGAAAGGGACCTCAGGGTTTGATGAAGTCCAGGATTTGATGAAGTCCAAGCTCCTGGTTAACTGTATTTCTTGATGCAAATGTTTTCAAAAAATCACAGAATGGTTTGGGTTGAAAAGGATCTCCAAAGATCATCTAATCCAACACCCTGCCATGGGCAGGGATGCCTTCCACTAGACCAAGTTGCTCCAAGTCACATCCAGATTGACCCTGAACATTCCCAAGGATAGGGTAACAACATCTTCCCTTGGCCACCAGTTCCAGTGTCTCACACACTCACCACCATCTTCCTTCTGTCCAATTTAAATCCACCCTCTCTCATTTTAAACCAAGGGAAGACGAAATTCTCCGTGATAACCCTGCAGTCCCCCCTTAATCACTTCTCCTGCCTGAAGGGATGAATGGCTGCTCCTTATTGCTGTAGAAATTTTCTGAAATATGAAGTTCAAGCTCAGCACCTGGAACAGAAAGTCTGCCTTAATTGTTTGTTCATCTGATTGCAGAATGATGTCTTTGTGAAATGTACAATTTTGGAAATTGGACAGCTTGCCATTATAATTTTCCACTCTCAGTACAACTGGCTTGAAATTGTTTTCTACCACATTTACTGTACTTCTGCTGATTGTCCTCACACAAAGAATTAGCAATCATCAATCACAGCTTTCATAAACAAAGACCAAGCCTTAATCCAAGAAAATATGCAGTATTATATAACTTTTTTCTTTTTTGAAAGCAATCTTGGAGATGTAAGCACCCACATACCAGTGAGAACTGTTAAATTCCAGACTCCTGTGTCTTTCTTTAATCCCAACCTTTCTGCTTACTACGTGCAGTAGTCTAGGTGAGGAATGCCCCTTCAGTCAAATTAAAAAGGAAAAATAACCAGCTGGCACTGGAGGGCATTTTCCCCCTATGCAATGAAAGATGGCAGATTAAACAAATCATTAATTTGAAGGTCACCAATGTATGTGCCCATTTTTTGCCAACACAGTGCATATGCAAGCAGGAAATCCAAATGACATCATCAGCAAAGCTTGACTTTAATTTATTCATTACGTCTTCCACCAAAGGTTCCCAATAATAAATGAGCAATTGCATATGTCTTCTTGTATATATCAGCTGTATACAGCCATCAACTATAAATTAGCTGTAGGTCCGACCTGAATATTTAAAAGTTAATTGGAAAATGAGACATACTCTCACAATTTGCTCTTACACTGTCAGCCTACACCTACTGTTTTCTAATTTTTTGGTTAACAGGTACACATTCTCATCCAGGTACACATTCCCATCCAGAAATCCCATCCAGGAAGAGGAGCAAGTGGGAAGGAGGGCTCAGTGTAGGAAACAGCTCTGTGGGTACCAAGATGAGAAAAGAAGGGAAGGAGGAGGGGCTGCAGGTGTGCTGGACAAAGGATCCCTGCAGTCTGTGGAAGCCACATAGAATCATTTTAGGTTGGAAAAGCTTTCCAAGACCAGCAAGTCCATCATCGACCCAGCAGCACAACCATGTGCACCACAGAATCAGGAAAAACCAGGGGCAGGTTCATCCTGAAGGACCACAGCCCCTGGAAGGAACCACACTGAAACACGGGAGATGTGTGAGGAGGAATGGAAGGCAGAGGGGAGCTGTTGTGGACTGATCACAACCCCTATTTCCCCCTGGACTGCTTGGGGTGGGGAAGAGTCAGGAGTGAAGGACTGAAATTGAGCCTTGCTAAAGGGGTGTGGGGAAGGTGGTGTTTTAATTTGGTCCTCATTACTACCCAGATCTATTTTAATTTCTAATTAGACAATTAATTAATTACATACATGATATAAATTCATTAACAGAATTAATTAATGTATAACTAAATAATTATTATTAAGGACTAGATAATTTAATTATTTGCCCAAGTTGAACCTGTTTTGCATGCGATGGTAATGGGTAAGCGATCTTCGTGTCTTGATCTCAACCAGGAGCTTTCACATCCCAGTTCTTCCTGGTTTTCTCCTCTTGTCCCAGGATCCTGTGATCCAGTTGAGACCAGCTCCACAGCCCTGGAGAAAGAGGACACTCACTCCCACTGGAAGCAACTGGCTTGCCCACTGGAAACCTCTAAGCTGCTAATAATATTGTGGTCCTGAGAAATTAACTGGAATTCAATGTGTTAAATATTAAACACCCTTTAAACCCCACAACTGTGTTTTAACTGAGAAAATTGAAACAATGTGAGTTTTTCTATCCTGGAATATGAACCTAGAAGAGACCCTGAGGCTTCATCTGTTTCACCACAAGGCTCAGCCTTCCTTGTGCTGAGGGTCTGTCATTTGCTGTTCTGCAATCTGCCTTTGGCTTCCAGCTCTGGTAACTTCTGTCAGTAATTTTTATGGCAAAGTTATTTCAAAGTCTCTGTGGAAATATTTTCCCCTTTTTTGTTCTCATGCTGTGGTTTTTGTGCTGCTCATGACACAGCATCTGCCAATCCTGATACCGTTGTTATGGTGTGTTTCCATGAGAAGACTGAGTTGCTTGAAAATCACCCTGTATTTTCTCCTGCTTTCCTTATCCATTAACTTGTTAAAAATTCCCTTTTTTGCCCTTCCCGAAGAAGAAACTTTCTTTATGAGACTTGAGGTTTGCCATCATCTGTGTCATTGCTGATAAAGCCTTTTGCTTGTAGGAAAGTTGCCTTTAGGAAACAGCAGGTGCTCAGTCCTGGTCATGCCCATAACCCAGCAGAACCTTGGAATTTTCCCAGGCAGTCTATTGCACTGCCTTACTAACTCATCAGTTTGGCCTTTTCCACACTTTTCCTCTACCTCATTATGTCTTGACCTGTTTGGTTTGTCCTGGCTCATGACAGGAATAGAAAACCACTTTTTCCTTTCCATTTACAACAGTAATGACAGAAAGTAACTTTGTGTTTTAAGTGGAACATCACATTTGACATCTAAAAGGACCAACAAATGTCTTCAAAACTTACCATGAAATGTGGCCTCTGGCAAACTGATAACCCACTTTCCGTTTTTCACTTGGATTTTTGTACCTCCAGCATTAAAAGAACCAGAGATAAAGAATTTTTGAGTTTTGTAGTGGCATAAATAAGATTAAAACCTGGCTATTGTCATGATGGTAAAATGAGAACTATCAGAAAGATATTAATTAAAATATTTTAATAGTAAACAAGTTATTATTCTCTTTATGTCCTAATTACATAAAATGCTACAATAATATGACATCATAGATAGTCACCTGGTACTGGTATTTTTATAACATCATCGTTCTCGTGACACTGCCAGCACATTCTGATAACAAATTGACCTAATTAATTTGATCGGCCTAAACCCAGAGTTTCCATTTCAACAAAGCACTTTAAGACTCCCTGGAGGTGGTCAAGAAATGACTGGGTGTGGCACTTAGTGCTGTGGTTTACTTGAGGTGGTGGTGATGGGCCAAAGGTTGGATTTGATGATCTTGGAGGCCTTGTTCAACCATAATGATCCTGTGATTCTATTCTATATTAAAAAATTCCCTTCTTAACAAAAAAGAAGAAAGTACTTTAAGTATGTGGTTAAATCTTGCTGAAGATAGTTAATGACGCACAATTGAACGTTAAGCAGTGCAGTGAGTTCAGCCCATCTCGTCAATACTTTATTGAATTAAAGCCGAAGTGTGTTAGAAGCTTTGGAAGTCTCCACATAAGTCACTTCTGCTATGGAGGTTTCAGGAAGAGGAAGACCCACCATCCAACTTGTTTGCAAGGGCACCGAGCTGCACAACTGAACTGAAGGACTCTAGGGAACAAGTCTGCCTTTACAGGGACGGGGGTTTACCAGGTTACTTCTGTGGCTGCAGCTTTAGCTTTCAACATTGAACAGTTCAGAGTGGAATTTCCAATGACTGGTTAATACAGTCCAAAATCTGGAATAACTATTCTAACCTTAATTTGATGAAATTAAATCCTGACCCTTCATTGTAGCTTCAGTAAGAAGTGATGGAGAACACAGTGACAAATTAAATGTGACCCTTTGGGGAAAAAATTAATAAAACTTAAATTCATATCCTTCCTGGGGGAGCTGTCTTTCTATCCCTCTGCCAATCCAGACTCCTAAATCTTTCTCTAATTGAAGCAAAACCTTCATCTGGAGTTTTTATGGGGTAGGAAAAAGAGAATGAGAATTTCATATTTAGAAATTATATTACATAGAGAGTGAACTGGCTTTGGATTCAGACATTCTCTGATTTATAAAGCGTATTATTCTCTGCATTATTGAATTTCACAGGAAAGGAAAACATTCTGAGTTAGTATAGTCATTCCCTCTCTGAGAATAATATTGCTGAGTTCAATATGCACATCTTTCTTAAACTTCCACAATAATAAACCAAAGGCTTTCCTCATTTCCCAATTCTTTGTTGTATTGTCTTTTTGGCTGGTATTTTTTAATACCATTTCAGAATTCCACATGGTGTGATATTCACAGGGAACATAAACTGATACTGCCCTGTGACTTGAACTGCAAAAATGTACCAAATAACTGCAAATCTCATTCCGAGTTTGCTAATATATTTTATTGACTCCCAGAAAATAGACTTATACTAGGAAATAAATTTCCTCATAGCCCAATAGGTCTCCTATTTGATGGGGTGCCATAGCATTTATACAGAGGAGGGTAAGAAATCTATACAGCAAACCAGGATGGGCAGGAAAAGGGTGCCCAGTTTTTCAAGCGAAGGTCTGTGAGTTGCTTCATTTTTAACTTTCATGGACTGAGGCTGGCAAGGGAGATGAGAAGCAGCAGGTCTTGCTGGTTGAGGTCATTCAGAGCTCTTCAGTTCCTTTTGCACAGAAGGAAGGACATTAGGTTTGGCTCTGGAGAAGTGAGTCCGAGAATTAAAAATACTTGGAGTCCCTGCCTGAATGCGAGAGAGAAGACGAATGTCTGGGCTCTCTGACCTCTTTCCATATTGCTACCAAGAAACCGATGGGTTGTGCCAGACTATTTCTTCTTCCTGACTAGAAAGGCCATTTTCTAGGATCATTTCCTGTCCCCTGTGCCCTGTAACCCAACGCTCTGCCTGCAGAAGATTGTCTGCACTTCGGCGTGGAAGCTCTCAGGATTGTCACCTCGACAGGGAAGATCACCTTGATATTGAACATGGTGGCGACACAAATTAAGAGCTGTGTGACAAAGAAGTCACAACTGTGAGATCAATATTAGTTTGTTATTTATCTCCTCACCCCTAAGCCGTTCCTGAGGAGTATCTTAAATTTCAAAAATCCTCATGGGTTTTTGTCAATGGTTGAACGCAAATATGCTCATGTGCTCTATAGGTTTGATATAAATGCCTTTGAAGTCACTTATAGAGCTTCATTATAGTGAGTATTGATCAGCTGTTCATACATCCATATAGAGCAGACATGATTTGCACTCTGTAAAAGTGTGTAACTAAGCAGTGAGTTTCATTAAGTAATGATCCTTTACCATTGAGAATTATGCACTTATATCTTTTTTTTAATTTTTGAAAGGGAGGTGGAGGATTTATCTGTCCATTTACTTAGAATAAAGTTTATTTGGTTCCCAGATTGCTATTCCTTGGTGATCTATATTGAACCTACTGCCCATCTTCATCCATTTGATCACAAAAAATGTTTTCACTGGAAATGCAGCTTGTTGCCAGATGCAATGGAGCTGCCAGTTGAGAAAATAAAGCTTAAATTAATATGAAAGTTTACTTCTCTTCATCTGTTAAACCCAGTGATTAAAGATACAGTGAATGGCATGAAGACAGAGGGGAAAATATCCAACTATTCATTCTCTTAACACATAAAAAAGTAAAACTCTATGTTTGCAGCCTAGGTATTTTTTTTCTAATTATGAGAACTGAATTAATACATTGGGGAAAAAATAAGGATATAAACAGAAGTTGAATTTATGAGCAAAGTTCATGTTTGTTCTTTTATCGGGCCCATTGGTTTGACTGAAATGTAAATGTACATGGTTGGCTACACTTGGCATTCACTGCTGCTCACTGCCTTTGCTCTCTGGCTCATGACCATTTGCATCTCACTTTTCTGAAAGTATGGAGGGAATTATTTAAAAACTTTTTATGGCTTTTATTTTGTATGTTCTTTTAGATTGTATATTCCCACGTAGATGTGTATATACAGATATATATATATATATATATATATTTGTGTGCATATATACATTTATATAACTACATATATATATATATATATATATATATATATAAAACAAGAATTCCCTCAAATGTGTTATTTACTAGGAGTTCATAGGACATGGCATCTTATCTTCAGCTTCAGAACACATTTTGCTTTGCCAAGAGCTTGCAATGTGTTTCCTGTCTAAGTACCAGAACCCTTTTTGGCAGTAGAAATTGGGATGAAACACTGAAGTGGTCGTGGCATATGATAATCTTCCAACTGTTCACAAATACAATTTCAAAGCAGCTTCTGCCGGACTAACAGCTCAGGATGGAAAATCTGTAGGGCACGCAGCCATGCAACAGCATCTAATGATGAGTAGGGGTGGACAGACTGCATTTGGGATGGATAAAGGTGTAAACAATGTCGTCATCCACTTTTCCAAATTACACCTTCTTTTCCAAATCCTCTTTAACAGGAAAGGTGGCAGAAAACTGGAGGAAAAAATGAAAATGTGAGGTGAATGGTTATTTTTAATCTGTGGCCTGCTTAATCATCAGCTGCTCCAATCATTAAAATTCAAATCCTTGCCTACACAAATACTTAAGGAATGCTCTCCATGGAAGGCCTAAGCCACATGTATTAACTAGGTTGCTTGGGTCTTCTGCTCATGAATTTTTCTTCATGGCACATTATAATTCATATTTGTACAAGTAATGTCTGCTTGAACAAGTTAATGTCATCATTTCCTGTAGCCACCCCTTTTTTTTAATAGGAAATTCCAGTTAGCCAAAACAACAACCAACACATCTGACTAATTGTGTGTGCAGTGGAACAAAACATAAATTGGTTAAATAAGGAGATTATGAGATTCCTGTGGGCAAAGCTTTCTTTGAGATATAAGCTGAAAACAGTAAATGTTGCTTCTTTTTAAACCCATGGCTTCTGAAATCCAGAGTGGGTATTTGAAGGACGTGAAGGTTTAATATTTTTTGTTAAGTCATGAAATTTGCCTCAGGAAATACTAGTATATTGATTATGTAATGGCATATGCTCTCTACTAACCATCTAAACAGAGATCTTTTCCATCCCAGATGGAAGTGGATGCATATACTTATGCTCTATACCATATGATTTAAGTAGGCTTAAAACTTACACCAATTTGAAGGTTTCAGACTAAATTTTCCCTGTATAGTTCCTATTAAAACGATTTCTCCTCATTCCAAAGAACTTTAGACTATTAAAACTTTCCAACAGGTAATGCCTTATTAAGCTGCTGTTCTCCTAGATAAATGTCTCCTGGATAAATAATATACCATGTTGAAATGTGCTTTCTTTTTAAATTGAAAGAGTAGGTGTGACTGAGAGTCATATTAGCAACAAAAGCATTACTTTCCACATAGCCTAAATTCTCCTCTCATTCCTGGGCCTCCATAAGTAAGCAGTTGGCTGAAGCCATGAGAGACTTTTTATCTGTTTGGGAAGATTTCGCACTTGTCAGGGTGTTCTGTGAAATGTCTGTACTGTACAGTATTTGCACTGTGCATTTTACATTTAAATGTCTCTGCTAAAAGGTGTGATCACACTTGCATTTATATTCTCTACCTTCCCAAGCACACCTGCCCTGACAACCTTTTGAAATGTCAGACTCTGAAACAAGTAATGCAGAACATTTAGGATGATTCCTTTGTTATGAAACAGTATGTATTTGTTATTGGAAATACCAGACTGGGGTTTTCTCCTAGTTTTATAATGTTAAAATCATTTCTATCCCTACAGCCACCAGTAGTAGAAATTTCTCTTCTCAGACAGGGAGCCCAAACTGTATGCCAGTAGCACTAGGATTAGTTTTTAGAGTGTTGTAAAATTGCAAGGAAACAACTGGTCTTACTCAAATCCATTAAGGGCTTTTCTCCAACTTCAGTGATTTTGGTCTTCTGAAAGCCACCGTGTGGGATCTCTTGAATGCATCCTATTTAAGGCCATGTGGAGTGGGGAGCTTTCTATCTTTGAGATTTCTGAGATCAACTAAACAGATCACATTTTCAGTGTCTTTATTGTTTGCTGTAACATGGACACGGGGGCTCTGCCTCTTTAAAGCACTGTTATTTTGATGCTTTATCTCTTAGCTCTGTCCCTTTATACACCCAAAACCCTCCAGCAAAGAGGTTGTAGAAGGGAAACCTGCAAAGACTCCCTTTAAAATGTGTTATTTTCTGTTAGCATTTCTTAACTAAGTCCAGCACTTAGATGGACAGCTTTTCTTTATCCTTTTAAAGTGCTCATTAAATCGAAAGCACAATTACAGCTGATTATTTACAACCATTAGCACGAGTTCATCTCAGCTTTCTCACGATCTCATTAGGCTCCCTGAATTCCTTGCAACTCGAGATAATAATATATAAAAAAAATATTTGTTCATTTAAAAGTGCTGCTATCTTCATCAGTCTGTATTCAAAGAGTTTAATATATTTGAAGGGAACTGTCAGCTGTGCCAACCACACAGGTTTTGTTATATTCTTTTCCCCTTTTTTAACAAAGTTTAAAACAGAACACACTGAGCGTTGAACAAGGTGGAAGACTGAGGCAAGTTGATTACGTTTTGTGCATTTTATCTGGAGTTTTGTGCAAGTGTTATACAGACAATAAAATTCAATGCAACTGTGATCACGTTAGATACTGTCAAAGGAACAAAATCTATCTGAATAAATGGAATTTCTGTAGTCCACCTGCACTCCAATAGTACCTTGCTGAAGAAATGGATGGAATATTTGGCAGCAGAAAATGTGCCAAACTGTAATCTAACCCCAGAAAAAATAGGGATCCCCTTAGGGTTTGGGTGAAAAATTGTCATATTGAGACATACTCCATCAGAACAATGCTTGATAATTTGCTTCAGCATAATGCTAATACTACTAATAATGTTAATAGGCACAACTACGACAAACTATAAATTATAGAATTATAAAAGAAATAGAGGTATGGAGCACAAAGAAATACCCATTTGGGGCACTGAGAAATGTCTGTGGAATTCGCTTTATCTGGATATAACACTGAAAAATATTTTTAAATTTTGGAAAGGGAAAAAGTTGTTATATTGAAGAAGTGGCTGGAAAGGGAATTGCCAGCAAGTGCCTTTAATGACCTCAAGAGGATAACAGGATGTCAAACACAGGAAAATACGATATTTTTGCTCTCATGAAGCTATTTATGACTGCAGGAACACTTCTTTACGCTGCCATTGTTGTAGAAGGAAAGTCATTAAGGCAACAGAGGTACAGAGAAGGTGCAAAGTGAAAAGTTGCTGCTTGCAATTACCTGCTCCATAAAAGAGCTAGCCCACAATCCTCGCCCTTACCAGTTTGAAACAGCTGAAGCAGAAATAAAAGAAAAATAGAACGGGAGATATGCTTTTTATACATTCTATGTGCTTTTGCAGTATTTGTGTGTGTATTTTTTTATTTACCTCTACATATACACACAGACTCACAGGCTCACAAACACAATTTCTGTGTGCAAGAAAACTTTTAATAAAATGTGTTCTGAGAACTGACCTGAGACTTAGTTTCTGATAACAACTTGCTGCTACTTTGTGTAGCAGGGAAGAAATGTCATTATTTTGCCCACAGGCCATTTGGATTTGGGTGAATTTATCATAATACCCCTAACTGACAAAATTCATAAACACTCAACTTGCTTCTTCTGAGAGAAAATAAACATGTGTTTAGCTTACAATTACAGTAAACAGTAAATAATTTCAATTACCTAAACTATCATAAAATTTTGGGGCTTGGTTCTGGCCTGCCAAATTCATGATAACTGGCTCTGGATGACCAGTTTTGTCACCTCCAAGACAGATGATCCATCAGAAATTGGACCATATTCACTGCCAGTGACTAACCCAGATTACGAAAAAACATTTTAAATTCTATTTCACATGAAATTCATAAATGTCTTTGAAGGAAAATTTCTATAGCACTTGCTGGAATATGACATGGAAAGATGTCTTTGTTAAAGGTTTATAACTATACAGAGACTCTTTAATGTACAGAAGGATTACTCGGGAGGAAGATAAGGAGGCACTAATCAGTTGTGGTAACACCACTACTGTGTTTTCCTTATTTATTCTTCCTTTGCACGAGTTATTCCAATTCTGCTTTGCTTACAGCCAGTATTGGAGCTTCTGCTCTTTCTCCTGCCTTGCATTATTTGTTTGCTGCTCTAAAATGTTGCTTCTTGACACTTAGAAATCAATGGTTTCTTTTCCTAGAGGTACAAGTTGGAAATGTTTTACTGGCAGTTGGTCCTGTTCCTTAACCTGTCCATTCTTTGCCACTTTTTTCTTTTTATTTCACAGTTTATTCTCAATATCTCTACAAAATTTCAGTAGGAGACAAAAGGTAATTCCTGTAGCTAGTCTTTCTGCCTCGTGCTTATTTTCTGTTCCATTTATCTTGTGTGCAACACACGGGCTTTCAGGAAGGAGCTCTGAGTGGAAAGATTTCCTGCTTTGTATTCATTAATGACACTGTCATCGGCAGTAATTTTCTGCAGAAACTCAAGGACTTCACTTTTTGGAGCTACACACACTTTGCTGCTTTCAAATGAGTTTCCATCCATGACAGAATGAAGGTCAGGGAAAGATATTTGCAGTGCAGCGTCTGAAGGATGGGCTCAATTTCACAGAGCTGTTGCCACAAGTGGTGGCTCCTTGGCCAATGCCTGACAGATCTAATGGACACGGAAAATGAATGGTTCTTTCACCGTTTGTGTTTTCCCAGCGGGACAGAGCAGACGCTCATCGCAGAGGCAGAGTGGAAAGGTCACTTGTGCTGCAGCTGCTGTCAGGAGAAGCGCTGTCAAAACTGAGACGTATCTCTGAGCGCCAACGCTGCCCTGAGGGTCGACAGCACGAGCTCCAACCTGACAGTGCAACTCCAAACCTCGGTGCAGTTGTTCTTACTCCATCTCCTCGCCAGGAGCACATATCAGACTGATTATGTCTTATGAGCTGAGGGCAAGAGGCAGATGGTTGGGCTGCTCTGCTTTGTGTTTGATCCGCGTTCACTGGGAATGCAGCCTCTTCGTGCTCACTCAAGGTGCCTCTGACTCATCGTTCCACATAGCTGAGCTCCTTCACTCTGAATTGTGCTACTTAGGGCTGCTGGGGAATCGCAGAGTCATGGAACCATGGAATGGTCAAGGCTGGAAGGGACCCCAAAGATCAGTCATGCACTGTCATGGTGCCTGTACATTCAGCACTGCCGTGTGTAACTCTTTGCTTCTTGCATTTTGTCTTTCACAGAAGAAATAGGCACCACATAAAAGGGGTTATGCCTTGGGATTACCCTGGAAGGTGTGGAAACATTACTTTGTATTCAATTCCTACTTCTCCCTGTGCTGCATTAGCCACTAACAGCTACACACAGGTCAACAAGGGGTCCCTGCTGGCAGTGATCTTGTGGGAGCAAATTTGTGTCATAGCCAGGAGCTAACCCTGAGAAAACTGGGTAGAGCTTGCAATGATGTGAAAAGGAGGCTTTTGATATAGTGCTCAGTTTTCAGCTGTACAACACATTCCTGGGGGATGGCATAGGAAAATCTGCATTGATATTTGGATATTTGTCCTCGTGTTAGAAACACTTGTGATATTGTCATAGAATGCCACAATGGTTTGGGTTGGAAGGGACTCTAAAGCCCATCCAGTGCCACCCCCTGCCATGAGCAGGGACACCTTCCACTGCTCAGGCTGCTCCAAGCCCTGTCCAGCCTGGCCTTGGACACTGCCAGGGATCCAGGGGCAGCCACAGCTTCTCTGGGCACCAGGAACTCCCCACCCTCACAGGGAAGGATTTCTTCCCAATATCCCATCTATAACCCGATCCTCCTCTAGCTTAAGGCCATTCCCCTTTGTCCTGTCATTCCATGCCTATTTCCAAAGTCCCTCTTCAACTTTCTTGGAGCCCCTTGAGGTACTTCTCTTCTCCAACCCCAGGCAGGTTTCCATGCCTCAGAGTGTTTGTTAAGCTGGGAAGAAAACACAGGTTCCAGGTCTGGAGACATTGTCTAAAGGGATAGAGCAGCAATCAATGCTCGTTTTGGGATTTTTTTTTTTTTTTTTTTGCAAAAACAGCCCCTGTTTGCCAGTTTTGGCTGGATAAGGGAACTACTACAGTGGCAGCGAGGACCACCCGGGCTATTTTTCAAGACGTGGCACTAGCTCTGATTTTAGCTTACATCCAAACTCACCTTTCTGCAATCATAAATCTTGGATCAATTTTAATGATTCCGGTAAATTGGTTAATCATTCTTTGACAGGAAAATTGACTGCTCCCTTTTATTATTCCAGCATGTTCTCACTCCAGCTATTGCCACATATCATGTATAATTTTTTACAGTATTTTGTACAACTTCTTAAATATGAAATATTTAAGACTTTTTTAATGTATTGTATCAAAGTATGATAGAATAATTTATGTTGGAAAAAAGACTTTCAAAATCCCTGAGTCCAGCTGTTAACCTAATACTGCCCAGTCCACCACCTGAACCATGTTTTCCTTGTTTTACTCTATTAGAAATATTTAAAAATGTATCCTGTTCCAACTGTGATGTGATTTGCAAGTATTCTCTAGAGATGAGAACATTGCCCTGTATGCGGAGTATGAAAAAGCCAATTAAGTCTCCAATTAACACAATCCAATGCATTTTTCTATAGGATTTCACGTGAAAAAAGAGATTAAATTTTTTAAGGAATTCAATGATCAATTAGCTGTATAGTTTACTGCATGAGTCCCTGACATTTTCCTTCTAAATCCAGTCTAAAAAAGAATCTAAGCACTAAATAGTTCACCTGATAACTGGTTTCTTAAGAGCTGCGCAGAAGTTAAATATAATTTTAAAGTAAATCTAATAAATATAATACATTTTTAGTAAACATAATTTCAAAGTCCACAAAGTCCAAGGAAATGTGTGTAGGGATTCTGAACAGACCTGGCACTAGGGGAGAAAAAATTAAAATTAAAAAAATATGTATTTTACATCCAGAAGAAGATTCAGGAATCAGTTCCTCTTACAGCTGATTTAACCTGCAGAGCAACAAGGATATTCCTCCTCTCAAGTGTATCTGTGCTTTGCAAAATCCCTAGAATTGTCTGAGGAATGATTGATTCGATGTCATTGGAAAGCGCAAATATTCCAGTTGTGATAATTTGTTATTTCCTGATCAACTGATTCAAATGAAACATGTTGCGTAATTCTTTCAGATTTATTACTGGTTAAATTTCCTTAATGGGATTTGTTTGATGTGAGCCAAGTTTTGATGGGATCACTCTGTCAGAACAAACCAGGACTACCGTGGAATTTTGTCTCGCTTACAGTTGTACAGTTCCTTTGTCTGTTCCTCCCTTCAGTGTCTCCTGCTGTGGATATTTCTGGAGCAAACAAGGCAGTGTTATCACATCTCTGCTAAGATTTAATTAATGGAGTAGGAGCAACCTCGTACCTCTTACAAATGTTTCGTTAGAATTCTGATTTTCAGTCATGCTTTTGGGTGTGTGTGTGTTTTGTTAATTGGTTTGGGGTTTATTTCGTTTTTCAAAGCAGAAGAGCATGGGAAGGGTCTTTCTGTGGCACAAAGTGGCCATGGATAAGATGGGTAAAAGATCTGCCAGTTGGAGCCAAGATTAAAACATCCCAGAGAAAGGACCAAGCAAATGGAAGAAAAGCAGCTGGGTTGAGAGTAATACCTGAAGTTTAAAAAAGGAAGTTTCTGTAGAGGGGAGCTTCTGTAATCACTGAAGAAAGGTTTAAACAAACAATTTAGTTAAAAATACTAAAATCAACTTGCCTGACTGCTCCAAGTATTAACTGCTGAAAGAAGCAATGTCAAGTGCTTAGTGCTTGTCCCAGGACTGGGGAATCCTGCCCTCGGTCTTCCACAGGATCATTGGTTCCTTCTTTTTCAATGTGTCTGCTTCATTCTACAAGGAAAGATAGCAATACACATTTTCCCTCAAAAGAAATAATATTAAATATAATAAATATGCTCACAGTTGTGAGGCTCTCAGGTACTTAATTACCAGAATTATTGCTTTTAATGATATAAAGTGTGGTAGAAACATTTGCTGCCCAACTGGCACTGAGAGGAATTAGAATAACACTGAATCCAATATGATTTTGAAATATTTTCTTGTGAATATGGAAATGTTGGGTAAAGAAACAGCAACCTTTTGATTTTTCTATTAATTTGGTTTTGATATTCAAATAGCTGTGAAATGTAGCTTTTGACTTTTTATTCATCTTTGATGACTGATTTAGAAACAAACTCTCATATGGGGAGTAGGACTATTGCAATATTCTGGATGCAAGCTGCAAATATAATGAAAATATCAATGATTAATTGAGAAATCCAGAAAAAGCTGCCAATGAGAGAGGACTTAGAGTAGGAGGCTGAGTAGGAGTCAGTGATCATGACCTGACTGCATTTGTAATCAAGAAAGAAAAGGCAGTCTGTACTTGTAATATGGCATAGCTGTATTAGCCCTGCAGATAGGTTAGATTCCCACTTTCATGGGAAATTAGAAATTAAAATCATCAGAAGAGAAAAAGAACCCGAATAAAATGGAACTCTACTGAAACCAGTAGAAACAACTTAGGAAATCTGTCTATGCTTTTCAGGAGAAACTGGTGTACTCTTGGTTTGCATATGACTTCATGGAATCACAGAATCACAGGATCATTAAGGCTGGAAAAGATCTCCGAGATGATCAAGTCCAACTTTTGACCAAATCCCAGCATGCCCAGTAAAACATATCATGTAGTGCCACGTCCAGTCATTCCTTGAACACAGGAATGGGAATTCCATTCCAGGGATGGGAACTCCACCACCTCCCTGGGCAGCCCCTTCCAAAGCCTGACCCCTCTTTCAGTGAAAACGCTTTTCCTGGTATCCAACCCGAGTCTCCCCTGGCACAGCTTGAGGACATTTCCCATTCTCCTGTCCCTTGTTCCCTGGGAGCAGGGCCCGACCCTGCTCTGGCTGCACCCTCCTGTCAGGGAGTTATGCAGAGCAATAAACCTGTGCAACACTGTTTAGTTGCTTCATACAGCAGACACCAAAGCATTATTTATTGTGAGTAAGCATTCCAGAAATTTACTCTCAAAAATTAAGAAGTAAAAGCACAGCTGTGGAACAGAATAAGAATGGCTCAGCTGGAAGTGAGCTATAATGATCGTTTGTCCAACTGCAACTGCAGCAATCTGTGCAAGTCATTTCCGTTTTTTATGTGTTTCAGATGACACAGGTTAAACTGTTGACAGCTGTAAAGAAACTGCAGCCTGTGAGGAGCCCAGCCTGGAGCAGGTTTATCCCACAGGACTGCCAGCCATGGAAAGGGCCATGCATGAGCAAGGGAAAAGCATGAGGAGGAAGGACTGGCAGACAGGAGCTGTAACAGCCCGATTGCAACTCCTGTTCCCACCACCCCTGCACACCTTGGGGGTAGGAGGCAGAGGGAAGGAGTGAAGCTAAGCCTGGAAAAGTTAAACCTGGGAAAGGGTGTGAGGGAGGAAGGTGATTTAGTTTTTATCTGTTTCACACCATCCAACTATTTTTTTTTAGTAATAAGCTGAAAGAAGCCAGATTTAGATGGGATATTGGGAAAGAATTGTTCCCTGGGAGGGTGGTGAGGCCCTGGGCACAGGGTGCCCAGAAAAGCTGTGGCTGCCCCATCCCTGAAAGTGTCCAAGGCCAGGCTGGACAGGACTTGAAGCAACCTGGGATAGAGGAAGGTGTCTCTGCCCATGGCAGGGGGTGGCACTGGATGGGCTTTAAGGTCCTTTCCAACCCAAACTATTCCATGAGTCTATGGTTTTTTGTCCACGATGGACACTGGTAAATGATCTCCATGTCTTTATCTTGACTCATGAACTTTTTTGCCTTATTTTCTCACCCTGTGCCATTGGTGGGGAAGAGGAAGAGTAAGAAAGCACCTGTTGGGTGTCTGGCAGCTCAGCAAAATCAACTCACCCCAACTGAACACAAAATTCTCTCAGACTTCATGTGGAAATTCCTTACAGTCCTATAATGTACAGGTAAGGCTGAGGGACAGGGATAATCATGACCTGGCAAACCATTTGTGACACAGACCAAGCAAAATGGTGCTAAAGAACCAAAACCCACTTCAGACCATATTGTCAAGGGGACAAAACATGAGATCGTAGAAAGGAGCTGTATATCTTATTTCTCATTTGAATAAGGATACCAATGTAGAAAGATCATAAATTAAGGAAATAACACTAAATTGGCAATGCATCAAAGAATGAACTGATCTCTGCTTCTGAAGTTTCTGTTTTGCACAATAACCTGCAGTGAAATTACTTCACATGCAAAATGCTTATTCACTTCAGTAAATGTCACGTTCTTAATACAGTCACTTTCCAAATACTATTATATCATAAAATGTTACAGAAAATAATAAGGCTGTTTTATAATTAGAACTATGCAGGATCACAATCTCAGATTACTCATTTGCTTGAACATTCCTTTACCACCAACTGTGTGCAACATTTGAATGTCACAAAGCTCCTGTTATTAATATTTGCACAGTGGTGTGGAATAATAGTTTGTACATTTGCAATGAGCTCTTCTGAGATCCCATGTAAGCCCCAGATATGCTCAGCCCCCTGCAGAGTTTATCCTTAGGACGGGATAAACAGCTCCTGTGAAGAAGGGGTAGGTCAGGTTTTTAGGGGGAAGAGAACCAGGTATAAATCAGCTGAAAGAAATACATAAAAAGGTCCCAAGAATAGAGGCAATGACGTGAAAAGACAAAGTCTCAGATGTCACAAGGTAAGTACATCCCCACTAATTTGCTCCAGACCCTCAATGTGGCCAGGTTTAAATAAGGAAGAAGAATGGCAACTTGTCAGGCACCATCCTTTGGCTTTGTAGCTTGATGGCCTCAGGCCTCAGGGAGCTGGGCTTTAGGAGAGGTGCTGGGAAATGATCCTAAATGGGTATCATGGGTATGTGCCTAAAGAGATGTTTCAGTTTTAGTTTCATGTTCTAGTGCATAAAGATCATTCCTTCACAGAATCACAGAATATTCTGGCTTGGAAGGCACCCACAAGGATCATCAAAGTCCAGCTCCTGGCCCTCCCTAACATACTGCAAGTTGCTTCTTTTTGCTTCTTCAGCTCTCTCCTTTTTTTTTTTTTTTTTTTTTTAACTTTTTTTTTTTTAATTTATTTTTAAAATTTTGGGATTTAGTTGAGGTTTTACAGGATTTGTCAGTGGAGAGTCCCAGGCTCTGGAATGACATTATTGTCCAAAGTAAAGAAAGGCAATAGATTGATTTATGGAACAGAATATATTCCAGGATAGAATTTTTTTTTTTTTTTTTAATTTCTTAGTAGCTTTTTGCAGCTTAAGAAGTCCTGTTCTGTATTCACTTTTAACAGGCTACTGGAAAAGTTTGTGTTAATTCACGAATGTTAAGACTACACCTGCCATCCTTCTCCTGTGAATTCTTACCACTTTGACAAATACCACCAGAAATCTAGAAAAAGTGAGTTTTCACTAATATTTTTTTCTTTAACAAGAAAGTCCTAAGGTTTGTTCACCTAGGGGCAAGATCTAGATGCAAAACTTGTGCAATTTGTCACGGCCTGTACCTACACGCTTGACACATTTACTGCTACAAATACAATAAATATCTGCAAGCAGTAGTGAGAAGAAGAGAACAAAAGAAATGTTTTCTATAAATCATGCATTTGAAAATGAACACGCCTCTTTCCTTCTATGTATCTTGTTAAAAAGAGCAACAATCCTTCATTAAACCTTTTAAGCCAAAGAACTTTCTCCCTTGTGGACATCCATCTTAGCTCTTTCTAATGCCTTACTACAGACATGTATTAAACTCAGATTTACACTCACACCGGATTTTATTTCCAAGACATAGATTGAAATGGCACAGGGTGGGACTGTTGGGGTTCTGTGCAGGGCCAAAAGTTGGACTCAGTGATCTCTGTGGGTCCCTGACAATTCAGGATATTCTGTGATCCCGTAAAAATATTAATAACTGATATCTGAACTATTTATTACATGGAACTCTTTCAGTCTTCAAACATAATGAAATTGAAAAATGAATGAAAGAGAAGGAATGTCAAGCCTGCTGTCTCCTGCATCATTTCACATGATGGAAAAACAGTTCCTTTAAAAGAAAGACCATCAGGAAATTGTTCCTGAAAAATCTTACCTTCCAAAGAGTAAAAATCCCTCATCTCCAGCATGGAAGAATATCTGACAGGTTTTTTAATTCAGACATCACACCAGAAAAAGATAGATTTTGTTCAAACCAAAACAGAATTATTCTGAGGACTGAAATGTGATTTAAAAAAATATTGACCCTCTCAAACTACTAATTAATTAATTAGCCAAATGCTAATTCCAGGTGTTACATAATTTGCATTTTAACGTTTTTAAATAGCTGCTTTTGAATGAAGATACAAAACCAGCCAATCATAAAATGCAAAGTTTCTCAGGTTTTTAGAGTCACATTACTAAAGGAATTTACAAATTTTGTTAAGTCCTTCTTTTTCTGATCATCCATTGCTATGTGTTTATAAATACTGTAAATATATAGCTTTTAATTCAGCGTCCTTTCTATCTGCTTTATCTGGGATGTTTCCTTTCTTGCTCCAGACAGACATTAAGAATCTCACACTGCTCCTACTCCTTGTGACAAAGTGCCACTAAAAACATGCAGGAAAATTTAACTGGATTTTGAGTCTGGATATGGAACTATTTGCAAGTAAAGTTCTCAGCTGTCTCTTTGCAACCAGAAAATTAAATATTTTCCTTTCGTTGCCAATATTTCATGGTAATTTTGATTTCTGACTTCACTTTTCCTTTTTAATTTCAAGTAGTGCTTTTTCTCCCATGTGTATGATGTGTTACCTTTTCTTTACACAGTATTCTTTTACTCCCAGATCTCTACTTTGCATTTTGTTTTTGTTAGTCCTGATGTATTTCACTTTGCTGTAGGCTGTGGGGTGGGAATAAAGTCTGTTGGAAAGACTTGCTGTACCACTTTCCACATGGGTATTTCTGTTCAAGCCCGAAGTGATATTTAAATGTCTTCTCTTCTTCCAGTTTCATAATCCTTTCTTTGAAGCAGAACGTTAAATGGGATTTAATGTAGCCCAAAAGAAAGTCTTGAAAATGGTCATTACCTTTGGAGGTGCTGAAGGAAGCATAGTGCTGCCTTTCAGAAGGACCTGGACAGGCTGGAGAGATGGCAGAGGGGAGCCATCTGAAATCCAGTAAAGGTGAATTCAGGGTCCTTGAATTACAGGGCTTTTTTCATGTTTAAATGTTCCTCCAGCAGCTTTAGAAATCCAAGGATTTTCTGGTGTTCTTAGTGCTCCAAGTAAGAAATTGCTCCCAGTCGCATTTCCCTTGCTTTCCCTCCTCTGTCATTTTTTGGGTTTTCTTGTTGTTTTTTCCTCAAGCAAGCCGGGTGTTCCCTAGATTTTGGGAAATGCCCTATGGAAGAAGAATTCCTCACACTGTTCCATCCTATACCTCACTGCTGTTTCTTTGAAATCACCTCCTTCTAGTTATACTGGAGCTTTAATTCAAATAGTTTGGAAAACCTTTACAAAACCAGAAATCAACCATGATCCAAATTGCGAGTGAAGTTTCTTGCTCAAGAAACCATCTGTGTTAACTTCAGCATATTTGATGCCAAATCTATGAAATTCTGATTCATTCCAGTGACTCTAAAATTGTGGTTTTAGTCAGATCTGGTGGGGTTGTTCCCCCCACCACCACCCTCTTTTCCCCAAATGTCTCTTCTTTAAATAAAGAGCTTTGTTCCGTGGCTGCAATGACCCATTTGAAAAACTGTTGTCACACGACATCAATAATTAAGATTTTAACTCTCTGTTACTGATTCTTCCCATAATATTGTTGCTCTAATGTATTTAATAATTGCCCCCAAAATAATTCAAAGCTGAGAGATGTTTTCCTCAAATACAGACAGCTAAATAGTGCATTTAATTCCATTTGTAAAACTTCTGTTCATCGATTAATGATGGCGTATTTGGAAAGAATATTCTTAGTCATGCTCTTTAAATTTGCTTTTTGGGTTTGCAAATCCAGAAGACTACAGACATTCACTAATGACAATTACTGCCTAAAAGGCAGGTTTTGCATCACAACAAAATTAGCCTGAAAAGAGGGAAAATAGTATAAAAAGAATCATAACAGCAAGCTGAAAAACACAACAGCCTTTCTTCTTGATTTTTTTGGGAAATATAAATAATTCTATAGATCACTTCTCCAGGGGTTTAATTATTACTGACAAACATCAGCACATGAGGGTTGATTTTGTAAAGTGTTCACTGAGAATGCAGGTGAGCATCAGAAATTAAGTGAAGCAAAGACCCAAAAGAGTGAATTTCTCTGAAAATTAAAATAACCCTGTGGTAATATCGTTCACGAATTTGTACTTTATAAAGAAATGGTTCTTCAGAGTGCTAATCATTGCATAACAGTGCGAATTTTAGTTGTTCTTGGATCGGCTGGGAGCTAAAACCAGATTAAAACCAGACATAAATAGTTATTACCTTTTATGGTTCTTTGCTTGTGATATATATAATAGTAGTGCTGCTTCTCTCAGCACTTGTCTCAAAATTTGTGTTTTGACACCTAAAATTTCATTATTTGAAGACACAAAGTGTTTCAGTCACTCATTCCCAAACTATCTAACCTTGTTGATGTTTGTAATAACGACTTGCAAGAAAAATCACTTGTATTAGTAAATTACTGTTATTGAATTAGTAAAGATCACAACCCTGACACAGACGAAACAGAGGATGTTAATAGTGATGAGGAAATGTTTATTTATGAAAGACAGGGAGGAATGCCTTCAAACAGAGAGTAGGGATGGGAAGGAGGCTATTGGGAAGAAATCTTTCCCTGTGAGGGTGGGGAGGCCCTGGCACAGGGTGCCCAGAGCAGCTGTGGCTGTCCCTGGATCCCTGCAAGTGTCCAAGGCCAGCTTGGACGGGTCTTGGAGCAGCCTGGGCTAGTGGAAGGTGTCCCTGCCCATGGCACGGGGTGGCACTGGATGGGCTTTAGGGTCCCTTCCACCCCAAAGCATTCTGTGATAATTTACAAATATATTAATACATTCATCAAGCTTCCAGTCACATAATGCCCTGATCTGTCACGTTTGGGCATCTTGAACTTCTCTGCTGAACCCCCCACTTTCCTTCTGGAATGGCTTTTTCTTCCAAAGCATTTCCTCTATTTAAAGCAATGATGTGCTATTATTATCATGTAAGTATTAGATAAATCTGACAGAGTTCATCATTATTGAATAATGAAAAAAAATGCCATCAAAGTTATAATTTCACAATGAAGACTAATGCAGCGGATTAAAGAATTCCACTTTCTTGTTTTTACACAAAATCCATGCTGGACCTATACTAAAATACACATGTTTTTACATGTGTATTTTACACATTTTTTTTTTTCTAGCTGTACCACACAGTCTGATGGGTGGAATTCTTCCCATGGAAAAAAATACATTAAGGGAATAAAATAAAATAAAATAAAATAAAATAAAATAAAATAAAATATATAAAAAAGAACTATACAAGATTACAGTTTGCATTTCAGATTTCAATAAATAATTTTAATTAAAGAAGGATTATTGATTATTTGCAGGTTAATTAAAGAACTATTATTTGGCTTTCCTTAGCATTTGCAGCATGCAAATTATTTGCAGACAAACTACATATTAGAAAGGCAAGCCTTGCCTCCTAAAAATTTGTATCAGCCAAAACATTCCCATGATTCAGATTCGCTGGCAACACGTGGATATCCTAACAATAGTATTTATTTAGTGGGATTATCTTTATTAAGGCCAGTATTTCCTATCAGGGTAACATTAGTTGACACACAGTTTTACACACCTCAGAGTTCACTAGACTGTAGTCTAGAGAGGTGTGTCTCTTTTTAAATTTCTAGTTCCTTTTTGCAGTGATTCATCCTTCTACAGTACTGAAAATTATTTATTGGAAGAATTATGTATAAAGTATTTTATGGACCTGCTTCTCTGATAGTTTTATGTTGACTGATGTATTGATAAGATTGCAAAGCAGAAGAGCCTGGCAGGGGACGACGTGGTTAAAAAAATGCAATCCTTGTGGGAACACGTGAGCACAAAACCAGCTCGGCTTTGAAAATGCAGGATGAATTTGAAAAAAATGCAAATATACTGGTATTTGTGAATGACCACACTCTTATGGTGCCACTGTAAATAAGAGGAGCACAGGCTGTGGTGAGGCCATGTGTAAGCCAGCCTTGGGAGTGAGAGTGCATCAAAGCCATGCTCAGTGTTGGTGGTGCGTGGGGTTACAGCCAGCTCTGAGCCTGGTGCCACCTGTGCTCACCCAGTCCTGAACGGGAGAGGGCACAGGGGACACACAGACAAACAAACAAACAAGCAAACTAATAAAGTCAAAGCCTTTTCTAAGAGGACAAAGCCAAATTATAATAAAAAAGATTGACACTAGACACAGCAAGAAGAGGGCAAAGGGGTTGTGAAGCCTTTGCGTGTCTGTACATGCTAAGATGATTTTCAGCCCTCTCAGGCTGGTACACTTAATTCTTTTTCTATTTGTTATTCTATTGGCAACCAAGCTCCTACACCATGCATTTGTCAGCATTGAATTGCATTTGCTTCATGTCAGAAAACCATCTATAAAGGGCTGCTGCTGCTTTCTTGTTGTCACTGTTTGCCACAGCTCTGAACATTGGAGCACTGAGTGTGCAGGGAATACGGGAACAAGTCTGGGGATATTGTAAAGCTTCACCAAAGGGAGGAATGTTGCTCTTGAACTTATTAAGGAGTGATTTACGTGGGGAATTTCTGGGAAGTTGGCTTCTTGGATCTTTATTGCTTTCCTGGAAAATTTTGCCCTTTCCAATATTTCTCCAAAAAAGAAAGGACTGCCTACAAAGTGGGTATCCTTAACTTTCTATAAGCTCCTTTTGCCTCAGAGGATTCTGTCTACGCAGAGTAGCACTTCCTATTATTACCATGTTACTGAGATTTGACAGAAGATGCTTTTAGTTCTGGATTTGAAAAAGAACAGGAATTTGTATGACTCCACGTACTGTCAAGCCACCAGACATCTTCTTCTGTGAACGTTTGGTAACAGGTCTAAGAATTTGCTATGCCGTTACAGAGAAGAATCAAGACAGTGAATCAAATCCTGCCCTCAGTGCTGCCAAGAAGAGTTTGGTTACTGTCTTCAACAGGCTCCAATTTTATCCTCATATTTTTTTCATAGGAAAAAAGACTGTATTTTTTCATGACTGAATGACAAGAGGTTTGTTTATCATGTGTGGAGCTAAGCTCGTGTTTCAGTCCAGGCTTAGCAATGATCAAAACTCTCTGAGAAAATAAAAGAGCAGTAAAAGGCCATTACTCAGAGCCACTAAAACTACCCAATATTCTGGAATCAACAGTGAGTTAACTTCCATAAAACTACTCCCATCAGCCTACTGCCCATAACGAAACTAATTCCAGGATCTCCATGTGCCAGTGTAGAGATGAAGTCCAAAAGCTTGAGACAGCCTTTGACACCAAGTAACTTGATCCTGGATATTCCCTCTATCTTCAGGTGAAACTTGATGTTCAGAAACTGCAGAGAATCAAGCAAACCCCTGTTTTCTCTTTAAGAACTATGAGAAGCATCAGTGTCTGTCTTACACATTGTGCACTGCAAATTCCAGCTGCCCATTTAGCAAGCTCATAGTGATTAGTTTGGAAGTTGATTCTCCTTGTGCAAAAACAGGTAAAATCAATTAATGGTGTAATTGGGATGCTGGAGTTGATGCAGCCATCAAACGGAAACACCACACTCCTCAAAGGATTGCATCACAGTAGAGGAAAAAAATGGTTTAGAATTAAACAGAGTCCTTTAATCTTCAAAAAACAGCCCCTGCTTTTCAGGTGCTCTGAGAATATCTAAGCAGACAGTTTAATAAATTAGATATAACAAATCATTTTTATGAAAATGAGTTGGAGACATTTTATCAGAAGGTTTCCAGAGAGCTTTTTTTTCTCTGTAGTCCCTATACTTTGGTGTTGTCTTCAAGAACTAGGATTTTTTTTTCCCTATCTGAATGTATGGAGAAAAGAAATATTGATTCTAATAACTGTATTACTTGAAAGCATGCCCACATTCAATTTACCAAAATCAGATTCCCTACCTACTCTGAGCAGACAGTAACCATGCGATTCTGTTCTAAGGAGCAACAGAAATACCTGGATTTAGTTTTTATTGACATTATTGCAAATATTTGGTCACGCATTCAGTGATGAATTTGTATAAGTACATACACCCACAGCATGCGTGTAGGAATCATAGCACCTAAGACTGGTTTGGGTTGGAAAGGACCTTTAAAGATCATCTCATTCCAAAACCAGGAGCTGCCATGGGCAGGGACAGCTTCCACTAGGCCTGGGTGCTCCAAGCTCCATCCAACCCGGCCTTCCAGGGCCACTTCCAGGGATCCAGGAGCAGCCCTGGGGCTGCCTTCTCTGGGTAACCTGTGCCACGGTCTCCACAGCATCATAATAAAAAATGTAGTCTCTATACAAATCCAAATTTACCTTCTTTTGGGTCAAAAGAGTTGCCCCAGTCTTGTCACTACAGGCCCAGAGCTGGATATAGATGTGCAGAATATATAAAATTGCATGGAAACAAATGCACGCCAGAGAAAGAATTCGTGGCCTCTATCAATATCTATGTATTTTATATGTAATAAAAATAGACAGAACTTGTTTTCTTTGTGATTATAGCATTTAAAGAAAACCTTCTGTGCTCTCGTCTGGGAGAAAATGTGGTAAGTAAAATGTTAAGTTAAAAAGGCATACAACTAAAATGTAGGAAATAAACACCTGTCTCCCCTGTAAAAAACAGTACCAGCATTTCTAATGTTCCTTGGATTGAAAAAGGGTTTTAAAGTGTCTTTTTTTCTCACTAGGTTATTAATTCATGAGATATAAGCATTTCTCAGACTGTCTCAGTAGTGTTTTCTTCATTCCTGCCCATCACACATTTTAGAAAATCTAGGCAATACTTGCATGAACAATATTTGCATTGGTAACTGTGTTTGTACAGAGTGGGGTCCTGAAGTCCACACCTTCAAAGGTGATTATGTACCTGACTTCCACAAAAATCCCAGTAAAATCAGTCATGGTCTCTCACAGTAGATACTTCAAATGTATGGGACTAAAAGAAAGGGATTGATCTACTACACTCATGAATTAATCTCCACCTAACAATTATTTAGATTTAAACTGTATGAAATGGAGGATTTCTTTATTTTCCCCTAAAATAAAGCAAATATATGTAAGAAGGTGGTGATTCACACTGCAAGTGGCATTTCTAGAAGCTCCCCATCTTTAGTACTAAAAATGCTTTACCATCTGTCTCCTTCTCTCTTCACTCATTTGTTTTGCTGTCTGCAGTCACGTTATTTGCTCTTTGAAGAAAGAGCAAAGTTGGCATGAGGAATGCAGAGATCCTCGTCCTGCAAACACTCTCCACCTTCTGCCTCCTGTCCCCTGAGTGAGCTGCTTTTGCATAGAATCACATGCTCTGGTGATGCAGACCATCAGTACTGACACAGGCTAAATATAACTCAAACACCAGATTGCGTCTCCTCTCAAAGAGTTCAATAACTAGTAAATGAAAATTCTTCATTTTCATTGTGTCCAATTCCAGCTCAAGATTAAAAAAAAAACCCAAAAACAAACAAACAAAAAAAAAATCCAGACAAAACCCCCAAAACAAATCCTACAAAATAAAAACCAAAAATCAACAAAACACCACTGATGGTTTTTGTGCTTTTTCCATTTCTTTCTTTGTCCTGCTCTCATGGACACATTTCTTCAGAACTCCCTGGGGCATCTTCCTCTGAGCAGGTCCTTCAATAACACCCACATAAAAACTGCTGCGGAGTAAAAAAACATGTTGTAAGCACATATAAACAACTCACAGTTACTACTGTGCAAGTAAAAACTAGTGGAATTAAATAGAAGACATGTCACATTGGGATAAGCAGCTTCAGAAATTAAGGGAATCAAATCAGAAATGTACAGATTTGTGGGTTCAAATCAAAAAGAAACATTCCATTGTTAGCAAGATAGCTTGCTGTTCTGGTTTGGCCAAATTTAGAAATATATCCTCTGAGAGAAGGCAGGTCACAACCAGCCCTCCCCCACCAGGTTTGGGGAAAATAAATTTTCCTCAAAGGAAAGTAAAGGAGATAAAAACTATTTATTTAGCAAACACACTGTTAAAGGATAATAATGCTAAATAATAAAATCTCTCAGTGTGGAGAAAAACCTGGGAAAGTGTTTGAGTCCTCCCTTTGGTCTCCTGGGAGCTGGGGCTTGGCCCAGGGCCAGGCCCTGTGTGCTCGGTGGAAAGTCCTCCTGATGTGTTCTGATATTGAAGCAGTCCAGCAGAAAAGGGAGAAAATCCGAAATTCCAGGGAAGGAAAACCAAAAGTCCAACTCTCAGTCTCTCTCTGGAGAAAAAGAAGCTGAACAACTGGCCAAAAGCTGACTGGAAAGCAGCAAGCCCGGGCGCCTCCTACCTCCCCTGCCGCAGTTGGGAAACAAACTATCTCTGTGTGACCTTGAACAAGCTGCAAACTGCTTTGAAAAAGTTTTGCTCAGTTTTTTTCCTTCCCCCTCTCAGGCTCAGTTTAAAGGCATAGAAAGGCACAAAAATTAATTTCTGGGCATAGGGCAGCGATAGGGGATACACATCATAAAGTCACCCCAAGACACTGTCTTACATGAATATCAAAACTGGTTGCAAGCTTTGGCTTTTCATCAGAGTCTGTAAACTCAGGTATGCACAGCAGGAAGAGCACTGGGAGTTCAAGAAATGCTCTTTACTTGGCTTCTTAAATGGCAGTGAAAAAGACCCATTGCGGGAGTTACAACACCGATGATGAAAGGTGTGTGTGTGTGTAACACACAGAGAAGCACACACACAACTGGTAACTTGGCAGGAAATAGGGTCATTTTTCACAATGTGACAGATTACTCTTGGCATATACATTTATTAACTAGAATATTCACAAATGTCTTTAATTGCTTGTTTGGTATCTTGCTAACATTGTAACCCATGGAACCCTGTTCAAACAGGACTTCAGCGTTCCTCACTCATCGGCCTACAACATAACAAGGTTCCTTCCCCCCTCCCCAGCTATCAGACTGTTGCCCACATCCAGGTTTTGGTTATTTCATCTGTCCACAGTGAGTCAGCAATGAACTTGGTATTTTAAACACAGTTGCATCCATGTTGGGGTGGAAATCAGCAGCCATCTGGTCCTTGGAAAAGGAAGATGTTAGCAGTGCAGAGATAAATCAAGAAAAAATATAAATAAGTATTTTTAAATAAGTTTTTTAAATAGACTTGGGTTTTTTGGGTTTAAATTTCTCTCTTAGAATGGTGAATCAGAATGCTTGGGTTTAGAATAAACAGTTGTAAACAAACTGCAATTTGTATTAATGTTCAGATGGGAAGACTTCATCAAGATGAAGACAAAATTTGATATCAGTTTCAAACCTGCAAGCAATTTGCCAGAAACACAAGTAAAACAAACAAAACTCTCCCCCTCTAAGCCTCTGGTCTGACAGGAAACCTCCTGATCAGCCTTTCAACATGCAAACATGACCATGGCATACAGGATAATGTTTTTCTCTGGTAAAGCAATCCATTTGGGAATCAGCAGAGCAGCCGTGGTGAATGTGCAGGGATTGATGAGGATTTGTGCTTGGAGTGTGTTAATGAACAGCAATCCATTAGTGCAAACATGCAATTTCTCAGTCATTACCTGTACATTAACATTTGATTTTGTATCTTGTCAACATCGAATGCAAACTAACTCAGACATGGAGAAAATATCCTTTGGAGACTCCTCAGTAGGAAAAATAGCCTAAATCTTAAAAGAATGTAAAAGGGCACATGAATGTTCACTGCCCAAGAGCTGTTCTGCTGAAGGCTCTGGTAGTGAACTCCTTTCTCGGTAGGACAGCCTGACCTGTGTCTGCCTTCTGCGTGATGCCTGAACTGTACGTCTGTGCCTGGGCCTCTTTTAACCTCTGCAAATGCCAATTTCTTTGAAGTCTCTGTAAAGCAAAAGTGACAGAGTTAAAAAATACTGTCTAAAGCCAGAAGATATTGAAAATCTGAAGACAGATATTTACCCTAAGACTCTTTATTCCTGGGAAATAATCCTAGTAGCAAGGGAAGTGAGTAACAGATGGAATTACAAACACTAAAATTCATCTGCTGACAATAGATGTGTATAATAAATACTGTAAAGATTTTATGAACAGTGAAGATCTTACAGTCTATAGCACAGGATAAAAATAGCATTAATATCCCCAAGAATCCTGAATACCTTCATTCTTTCTGATGCCATCATACAACTGCAGAATCACAGAGTAGTTTGAATTGGAAGGGACCTCAAAGCCCATCCAGTGCCACCCCTGCCATGGGCAGGGACACCTTCCACTATCCCAGGGTGGCTCCAAGCCCCGTCCAAGCTGGCCTTGGACAATTCCAGGGATCCAGGGGCAGCCACAGCTGCTCTGGGCACCCTGTGCCAGGGCCTCCCCACCCTCACAGGGAATCAATTTCTTCCCAGTATCCCATCTAAACCTACCCTCCTAAACTGGGGTATTCACCATTATATCCTCTTGTAACTTCCCTGTTTAAATTGGAGCTATGTCAACATTCTCCTGTGGGGCCAGCAGCGTTCCAGAGTCCTTTGTGCCGTGGGGCTGCGTGTGCCCAGAGCCCCTTGTGACGCCGGGGCCGCGCCCTGAGCAGGAGGGTATCAAAGGGGGCAAAGAGCCCCGGGGTGCGCACTCCCAGGAGAGCAGCTCCGGTAGGAGACAGCATCTCCCGGGATAGCACAGCGTCATTGCGTGACAGAGATGGCTTCAGTGGAGAAGAACGCCATGGACGTCCAACCAAAGAAAAGGTGGCTGATATTCCAGAGGCAGAAGCTGAGGGATGGGGCAGCACGCAGCTGCCTCGGGGCCCGGGCCGGGCTTGCGGGCACGGAGGGAGCTGCTGTGCCAGGGCAGCCCTTTGGATGCCACGCGGCCGCCGGGTGCTCAGCCTCGGCCTCCTCCGTGCAGGGGCGCAGCTGCGAGGCACGGGCAGCCCCGCAGGAAGCTGAGGAGCACCGTGACTCCTGTGCTGCCCCTGGCGCGCAGGCGGCAGCAGCAGAGAGCCGGGCAGCGGCCCCGCACAGCCCCAGGGGCTGCGGGCAGGCTCTGCTGCACTCGCTGCGGCGCGGCTCCCGGGCCATGCTGAGCAGGGTGGCGGCTGTGATCCGGCGACGCGGCCAGCAGCCGGGGACACAGCGGCACCTGGACCAGGGCACGGGCTCAGGGACGGCGGCAGCGGCCCCCGCAGCAGGGGCACAGAGCCGGGCAGCTGCCCCGCACAGCCCCTGCTGCGCCCCCAGCCCCTGGCCCGGCCAGCTGGAAGCTGTCGGTGGGCAGGGGGCAGCAGTGGGGGCTGTCCTGCCAATAGCAGACGGTGAGGAGCAGCCCTTCTCCAAGCTGGAGGAAGGCTGGGAAGTGGACAGCCCCAAAGAGCTGTCCCAAGAAGAACGTGGAACAGAGCCAAGCCAGCGTCGTGGAGAAGAGAGGCCCCCTGTGAGGCCACGCGAGGCACGGGCAGAGCACGGGACAGCCACGGGCCACGGCCCAGCTCTGCCCGGCAGAGCCCCTCATAGCAGGGAAAAGGCCTCAACTCCGGAACTGATTCCTGAGCGCTGCCCCCGCAGGCCTTCGCCAAAGGAGCTGGAAGATCTTGGGGGGCAGGGGGCAGGGGCAGAAGCAGAGCCATTCCCGTCAGTGTCACCAGCTGGGGAGGGGTCCCTCTCCAAGGAGCTCACGTCTGTCTGCAGCATGCCAGGGCTGTCCACAGAGTGGGCAGCAGACTTAAATCTGAGCTGGAGTGCTGCAGAAGAGAGCGCCTCAGTGTGTGTCCCAAGTGACTTATGGTCAGAAGACACAGACCTAACCAGGAGGACTGAAGAAGAGAAGGGCTCAGTGGACCCCCATGCAAGCCATAGGCAGAGAGCTGGGACTCTCAAGCTGGATCAGCTGGAGGCAGCCCAGACGTATCCACATGATGTGAACACACTGGTGTTCTACATGGGCACGGGCACAGAGTCAGAGGAAGGAGGTCTGTACTGAATGGAAGATGCAGGGAGAGCTTGCAGGGAAATGGAGGCTGTCCTGGGGGCCATTTGGTGGGAGGAAGTTGCTGGAGTGGGACAGGTGCACGTGCGAGCGTCTGCAAGGCCTGCGCTCAGCTGCAGCTGTCCCCGTGCTGCGGCCGTCCCCTTCAGGAGGGTGGTGTTGGCACCTGACTGGCAGGCTTGGGATGGATCAGTGCCCTTCCCCAACCAATGTGCTTTAAAGGCCCCTTTGCCACCCTGGCAAGGTCCCAGTCAAGGACCCTGTTATCCCTTCTTTGTGACATGGACCTTAACAGTAAACCAGATGTGGCAAAGCAAATGCCAAAAGCAAGTCAGGGTTCTGGTCTGAGTAGCCAAAACCCTGACTATGGCATCGACATTTTCATCAACGGCCTGGACAAGACGATCGAGGGCACCCTCAGTCATTTGGCAGACGACACCAAGCTCAGTGGCAGTGTCGATCTGCTGGAGGGCCAGGAGGCTCCTGACTGAGGGGCCATTGTAGCTGCTGCCCCAAGGATTGGAGGAGCAAAACTAGGAGAAGGAATAGAGTTAAAGTCTGTAGGGGAAAGTAGGGGTAGATGTTAGTAGAGCTCCCTACTAGTGTTTTAGATAACGAAATAAAGGCCAATCTCATGCCTTCTATTCCTGTTTAATTAATAAATTACAAACTGGGGCTCAGCCTAGGCAGTGATATAAGAAAGCCAAGTGTTTAAGCTAAAGAGCTCTGAAGGTTTAAACTAGGCATTCATTTGTAAAGAAAAATGGTAGGAAGCTCTTTTTGTTCCTGATAGTCTTATTGAGCACTTGTTCTGGAATCTGTTCCTTAGGCAGTGGAGCTGTAGCTGTTGCCTTTAGAAGAAGTTAGATAAGATGCTTTTATTGAAATAAATGGATTGAATTGATAAATCAGAAGCGCTTCTTGTTTTCACTGCACTGTAGTCATTGATTTGGGGAGGAAATCCTGAAGCCCGAAGCCTTTGTCCGTGTTGTGCAGGGGAGCAGCTCCCAGGCCGTTTTGTGGAACTCCTTGTGAGGCACACAGGGATTTTGCTGCCAGGACATTGGATCCCACTCGCTGGGGCAGGTGCCCCCAGAGGTGCTGCAGCACTAAAATGCAGTTGCCAGTGCAGCTCTTGCTGCCTCGGTGAAAATCTCCTGAGACAAGGAGCCTGGCAGGACACGTGCTTGGCAACAGCCAGTGTGCAGCTGAAACCTCCAGGATGGCCCAGAGTGCCACGCTGGACACTGCCTGTCCTTGGGGTTCAGAGCAAAGCAGATGCTTGGTGTGTCTGTGCAGGATGTGGCTCCTGCTTGCTCCCAAATGAGCAATTGCCAGGAGATGTGTGCAGAGCTGCCTGGGCTCCCTGAGCAGGCCTGGCAGGGGCTGCAGCACGTGGGGTGGCAGCGCAGCCTTGCGAGGCTGTGAATGTCTTGGTGCTCACCCAGAGGGGGAATGGTGTGGGCTGAAAGGCTCTGTGTTTGCCAGGCTGTTGCAAAGGAAAGGGAGAATCCTCCTGAACTCAGGCAAAGGGGACCTGCAGCCCACTGAGGCGGCTGCTGAGCACCTCCTGCACCAATCCTTCCTTCCCGTGCATTTCCCAGCCTGGTCCATGTGCCCAATTTCCAGTGCCCAACAGGAGCTCCTGTACTGATCATCTGAATCTCCTCCACGTCACCAGAGTTTTGCATCTGAAGCAGAGAGTCCTGTTCAGTCTCACAACTGCTCCTCCTTTTAAACTCCCTGCCCTGCCTGTAGCTCTTGGCTGAGGCATTCATGCAGTCAGCTGTGACCAACTGGAGTGAAGCCAAGCACCAGTTACTTTATTACTTTTTATTCCTCTCTGCGTCAATAATTTTGCTGATTTGGTGTCATTGCAGTGTTTGGACGGTGCTGGGCCCTGGTTGGCACCAACCTTTCTGCTTGGTTTCTCTGGAGCAGTGTGTGTGGAAGGTGTAAGCTGGTAAGGAACGATGCCAGTGCAGATTCCTGAACACAGGGACGGTACAGAGAAGCAACTGAAGTGCCACAGAAGTGGCTGAGGTGGTTTAGACTGATGTAAATTATTCTTTGGAATGAATTCTGAGTAGCTGACAGGGACAACCACAAAACCAGGGATGAGATGCCAAGAGCAAATTTATTTTCATCATTTCAGCAGCCAGGGGATCCCCAAAGCAGCACCCAGGCAGAGGCACACAGGGGATGACATGCGAAGATTCCCAAGCCTGCAGTTCTCCCCTGTTCATCATGGTTCTCCATGGGCATAATTTACCACTGTGTGCTTGGATTCTTCACACAGAGGGCAGGAATCTCCTTTCCTCATCTCCTTTCTAGGTCTCTCTGCAGTTGAGATGATCAGTTGAATTTGTTGAGCCTTAGAAATAAGGTTTCATGATTTTGCAGGAAGAATCAGTCACTGAGAAAAGCAGGGTATTTGTTCAACACTGACTGGTTTTTGGTGGTCGCCCAGTGTGTGCAAGGCAACTCCTCAAAACCAGACCAGGGGTAGCGTGCACACCTTCAGTTCAAGAAACACTTCAGTTTCACTGGAGACCACAAAAGTTTTCATATCTGAGGCTGGCTGTTCCTGCTCCTCAGAGCAAACGAGCCAAAGGAAGGGAATGGAGATCACCTGCTCAGGCATCAGAGCAGGACACCTTGAACTGGGAAGTCTCACCAGCTCTTCTGCCCAACTGAAATGGATTCTCATTCCACAGCCGGGAACGTGGTGCTTTTCCAGAGCGGGACAAACAGGCTGTAAAGCACTGAGCGAGACTCCAAACATTATTCATCCTCTCGTGTCACAGCAGATCTATTGCTGGTGACCACTTCTTAGAATCTTGGAGCTTCTGCAGCAAGAAGAAGGGGAACTGGGAGAAATGCAGCCGTAGGGCTTTCCCTGTGGCAAGGGAGAATCTGCAGCAATCGGCTGTGTATTTAGGAAGGCTCCCTCACTTGGCTGGCTGTGGCACGGCTGGTGGAAAAAATACTCCTGCAACTTTGTCTGGAACCTCTGCTCAGCTACTGGCAGATGCCAAATGTCCGTAATTCAAGAAGCAGCTGATTTAGGAGGGCTTTCTTGGTGTTTCTCATCAAGAACCTTGCTTAAAATTAGCACTCGGATACAGCTGTGCATGTCATTTTAATGGGGAGGTATTTTCAAGGAAGACAAGCTGTTGTTCTGGAGTGATTTCCTTCAGTTCCAGAGCAATGACAGTTTTACACTAAAGCACAACTAAACACAAGACATCATCGTGAAAAGTCCTACAAGGCAGGGTGACTGGAATTCCCTGGAAATCGGGGAGAGGTGTTCCATTTGGTTGTGGTCTTCCTACACTCTGTCCAGCAGCATAAAGTAATGAATCACCCTGGGAAGGAAACGGGGAGAGAGGAAGAAAACACAACCTTCCAAAGCAGTTCCAGAATATCCACGGAGAGGCTTTCTAAGGGCCCCAGGCCTGTTAAAGATCAGTGCCATGGAAGCACTTATGTCCCCAAAATGCCTTGAAAAGCAGCCCCGCAGTAACAGACCCCCTCCCTTTATTGTTATTATGGAACTGATCCAAAAGGGAACATGAAACACCGGAGCACACAGGTCAATGTCCTACAAATGTCATAGATGGGAATGAGTATCAGGCTAATTTGCCAGACAGGGAAACCACAAAATGGACATTTTCCCCTTTTTTAACACCTTGGTTTCAGGAGCATAGAAGTGGATAAAGCAGAGCTTTGGAACCATTTCTCTGAGTGTCCTGAAGGATCTCAAATGAGCACGTTGTTCCCTAATGGAAGGTTTTCTAGGACATCCTTGCTGGTAGCAGTGGGCTTGCATGTCAGAGATTCAGTTTCATGGCAGTCCTTTCATTTGGCCAAAAGGGATGAACAGCTTGAATTTTGCATCACCTAATGGATTCCAGAGGCTCTGAGACTCTTCTATTTTTGTAAAAAACAGGCATTTTCCCTAGAAAACCCCTTGATCTTTAAGGGAACCTACATTAAACTTCCCAAGCAATGGAAGGCAGCCCAGGTGATGAAACAAGTGAAAAGATTTCTGGACTCAACTTTAAAGTCACAGTCTTTTAATAACATCCGAGCAGAGCAGCCACTTTATTAGTGCAGGCAAAAATCCATCAGCTTCCTGATGAGTTTTAGGCAACGCTCAATCTTGGTTTTCCAGGACTGAGCCCAGCCAGTTAGAACTGGCAAATACAGGGCAGATTTGCATGTGTCCCTGTGCTCCCTGATTGATATTCTCGTGTTTGGTGGCATTCCTTGTGGATCCTGGAGTTTCATCTCCAGCAGGGCCACAAGGACGTGCTGAGGCCTGAGCTTTTAAAAACGCACGTAAAGTCCCGTGCTTGGGGATATTTCCCCTGTGTGAAGGGAGCGGTGAGCTCATCCAGGTGAGGTAGACATGGGCATGGTATCCCTGATGTCCTATTTCTCTCCACCCTTTACTCTGCCTTGAAGTGTGAGGAACTGAAGGGAGAAATTCCCTCAGGAGCGGACACGAGCTGCCGCAGTGCTGTGGATACTGTCAGCCCCGGCCTGGGCTGAGGGAAGGTGGAGGATGCTTTTGCGATTCATCTCCTCCTTCAGCAATTTTGATTTTTCACAATCACACATCATTATGAGGTTTCTCACCAATTCTCTTTATTTAGGAGATCACCGTTTTCCCAAAGAGCAGAGAGTGTGTGTGCTTGGAAGGGAGCTGAGGGCTGCCTGGGGGATCCAGAGCTGCCTACAGGATCCAGGGGCTGACCACAGGATCCAGGCGCTGCCTGGATAATCCAGGAGGTTCCGGGACATTCCAGGCCCTGCCCGGCCAATCCGGGCGCTGCCCACAGGAAGATTCAGGCCCTGCTGGCAGGATCCAGGCCCTGCCCGGCCGATCCAGGCGCTGCCCACAGGAAGATTCAGGCCCTGCTGGCAGGATCCAGGCCCTGCCCGGCCGATCCAGGCGCTGCCCACAGGAAGATTCAGGCCCTGCTGGCAGGATCCAGGCCCTGCCCGGCTGATCCAGGCGCTGCCCACAGGAAGATTCAGGCCCTGCTGGCAGGATCCAGGCCCTGCCCGGCTGATCCAGGCGCTGCCCACAGGACGCTGTCCCGCCCCCGTGGCCCTCAGCGCAGGAAGTGGGAACAGAGGAGCCTGAGAGGAGTGCGGGTGGCAGGAGGGGTTGGTTTCATTTGTCTTTGTTTTTTTAACATCCAGAGCTGTTTTAACTGGGAAGAAATGACTTTTCCTCAGTGGAGTCTGTCTGCCCAGGATGTGAGGGAGCGAGGTGGGGCTGGGCTGGCAGTGGGGTGGGCACAGCCCGAGCTCCTGGGATTTCAGGCTTCCTGTGGTAGCAAGATACTGTATTAGAACCTAGAAATCCATTTTAATCAACATCTCAATGGCTAAGCAGCACCACTTTGGGGTGGAGGCATGGCTGGGATTTTATCCCAATGGAGCTGTGAAACTCCCCAGTTTTTCTTCTAATCCAAGCCCAGGGAGTCCAACCTGTGAAAGGCACTTTGGAACAGAAACAACCACGTTCTACCAGTGTCCTGCAGGAAGGTGGGAATGGCAACAGGAATTTGCCCAGTGTGCTTTGACTCAAGCACCTGTAACTGCACCTCTGCCCATAAGAGCAGCAGGCAGGGAGGTGAAATACTCATAAGCATTCAAAGACCGACTCCTTTGGCCAGTGCTGCTGTTAAGTCAAGCTTACAGTATCAGTTCATATCCCTTCAGAGCTGACCCCAAGGAGATCCCGACCACAATGACATCGAAACCCAGCTTTATTGCGGTGAGCCACGGCTCCTGCCAGGGTGTGCTGGACCACATGGGACAAAAAGTCCAATGGTTTAACACGCCAGGAGCCCAGGAACCATGAAATGGCTGCCCGCCTGGACATGGCCGCCCTCAGGCAGCCCTCAGGCAGTTTGGCGGGAAAAGCCGTTGGCCGTGGCGGGAAAGACGTGCCAGCTTGCGCGTCTGCAATGGCCGCCACTCTCTCCTCCCCTGGTTACGCCACTGTTTTTTTAATTGGCCCTGGCTCACCTTCCCCACGTACCCTGTCTCCCCTTGGTCTCGGTGTGTGTTTCCCCTTTGCCATGTCCCTCTTGGTCACTTCTGTGTGCTCCGCCTCTGTCAGAGGGGTATAAAACCCCCTGTCAGGGGCTCCTCGGGGCTTTTTCGGAGTTTTCCTTCGACCCTCACTAAACCTGCTTCTGATTCCCCAAAAAGCCTCCCTCGCCTCCTTCTTCTCCCCAGCGCCTCGGTCAACTGTGGCTGAAGCGAGCCTCACCACAGTTCCCACCCAACCTCCCGCTCCTCCGTGGACGAGCGTCCTTTGCTGCAGCGGCCGGCAAAGACTTGCCCAGAGCTCGACCTCAGGGCGAGCCATTCGGCGAGCGTCTGCAGCACAGCTTCAGCCAAGACTTCCCAGCAATTCACAGCATTTCAGCACTTCGTACCTTTCATGAGATGAACCAATTCTGGTATTCTTAGATAAAAGCTACCACCAGGAAAAAGCCCCCTTGAAAGGGTTTTCAGAGTTTTGCTGGTCATCACTTTGGAAAGGAAACAGTTTGAATTGAAGTGAAGTCAAAGAGACACTGAAATACTCCAGCCCTTCATGGGTATTTGGTCTCCAAGGGCGGAGCAAGGCAGCTCCAAGCTAAAACTCCCTGAAATGCATCCCTTGTGGTCCTTGAGTCCTCATGTCCAGCAGGTGATTTCCACATAGGCTTCCTCAGGCACAGGCAGACGGGGGAAGGCAGTGGCACTAGAGAACTGTCCTTGCTTCACACAATGCCTTCCATCCCCAGGGGTTGTGTGGGGAAGCCTGTACTTCCTGTTTTCCTGTTTAGAACACCTGGAAAGCACCAGCAATGCCATGGGCTGCACGGGCATAAAGAGGAGAAGGATCTCTCCTAAGTGTGCCCTACAAGTGTCTGCAGCTTAGGAAAAGCTGCTGAGTACTCCTGGAACTTTCTAAATATTTCCAGCTAAAACTCACACGGCAGTCACTGATGGCAGAGATGCGGTCTGTGGCTATGAAATCCTGGGGGAAAAAACCCAACGTGTTACTGTGTAACCCGTTCAATGTTCAGAGAAGCAACTACTGTTGTTCCCTCTGCACTGCGTGTTTCTTTATAAAACACAAAGATGCTTTGGTCAGTTTGCTTTCAAGTACTGATATTAACATGTCTATTATGATAAAGCAGATGCACTAAGTACAACAAATCCCTTTACTTTATCTTTTTTTTCTCTCCCAGGAAATGCTCTCTCTCCTTGCTCTAACCACATTATTGGCCTCAAAATCTGGGCAGCACAGAAGGAAGGGGTGGTGCTCGGCCTGGAGGCACCAATCCCGGTGACATATGCAGACAATTAATTCCTAAGGAGTCCTGAGGCAGGAATTTGTGACCCTGACGGTTTTCATGTACCCCCCACTCTGCCCGTGGGCTCAGGAGTCCCCTTTCAGCCAGCCCAGGGCCATGGTCTTGCTGCTCCTCCTCTTCCCTGTGCTGCTCCTGGAGGGGCCCTTTGGGTGAGCTGAGACACGGGACTAGGATGTCTCCTCCTCACTGTCATTCCTGGAGCAGCTGCCCAGCGCCAGCGTTTACTGTCCCTGCCTAAGGACTGTACATGGGGATGGTTGCTATGAAATCTGGATGTTCTTCACTCCAGTTCCATTTGTTCAGCAGGAAGAAAGGGAACCTCCCCCCCTCTTATACCAGTACTATTTCTCACAAAGGATTCTCACAAACTCTTTTCCCATATTGTTCTTCTGTTTCTTTGACCCCCGTTCACCCGAGTTTATCAGTTTCAGTATACGAGGAACAAACAGGCAGAGAGTAAACAAAAGTGCAAAGATGAAGAAAAAGGATTAAGAAGTACGAGTTGTCTCAGCAATTTGGGAATCCATCTCCACGTGTTTTCCATGTGTTTTCCATGAACAGGCTGCCTTTGCAGCCCACAAGCACAGCAAATGTGCAGGAGGGACAGGAGTAGAAAGCCAAACACTTGCCCTGAATCTTTCCCACTCCCCTCTCCCATGTGATGGGGATAAGAAGGAAGGCCAGGTTGGATGGGGCTCGCCGCACCCTGGGCTAGTGGCAGGTGTCTCTGGCCATGGCAGGGAGTGGAACTGGATTCTCTCTGAGGTCCCTTCCAATCCAAAGCATTCTGGAATTCTAGGCTTAAGACTGGTGACATGATGACCGTTTACCAGGGAAAGTACAGCTGGGAACACAAAGGAGGAAAGGGAATTAATTCACTACTTCCCATCAGCAGGCAAATATCCACCACCTTCCTGAAGAGCAGAGCCTCAGCGCTTGTAGGCTTTGCTTAACCACGGAGATCCCTTTTGATCCTCCTTTCCCCAAGCTTTGATTTGTGTCCCATGGCTTGGGGAGTCCCTTTGCTCCTCTGGGCTCAGATGTGCTGGTGAAGGTTCTCAGCCTTCACCTGCCAAGCCCAGGTAGATGGAAGTGTGAGTGGGCTTTGCTCAGTGTCAGGCAGAAATGGAACTGATCTTCAACACCGTTTCTGGGACAGCCTTGCCAAGAGGCTGAGCCTGAGTCCAAAGGGAGTGCCAGTAAAGGGGAGTTGTGAGAAATGGTGTGGCTGCTCAGTTTGGGCTCAGCTGAAGGTCTTGAAAAGCAGAAATAAAGATGGAGAGTGGGGAAAAAAGTCCAAATAGGTGTTTCTTGTGGCTGGAGAGGACACTTGGAGCATGGAAGGCTGCAGTAGGTGTTTGTGCACTGGGAGAAGCAGGAAGGTGTTGTCACACCTGAACTGAGTTTCATGGTTCCAGCCGGTTTGCAGCTGGTTCTGAGCCCCCTGCCCCGCTGTCCGAGGGGTGCTGGGGAGTGGCCCGGGGACCAGCAGCGTTCCCAGGTCCTTTGTGCCGGGGGGCCAGCAGCGTTCCAGGGTCCTTTGTGACGAGGGGCTGCGTGTGCCCAGAGCCCCTTGTGACGCCTGGGGCCGCGCCCTGAGCAGGAGGGTATAAAAGGGGGCAAAGAGCCCCGGGGTGCGCACTCCGAGGAGAGCAGCTCCGGCAGGAGACAGCATCTCCCGGGATACTGCAGCGTCGGAGCGACTCGGACATGTCCACGGACATGGAGAAGAGCGCCGGCGCCAAACCAAAGAAGATGTGGCTGCGCTGCCTGAGGAAGGAGAAGCTGAGGGATGGGGCTGCACGCAGCTGCCTCGGGGCCCGGGCCGGGCTTGCGGGCACGGAGGGAGCTGCTGTGCCAGGGCAGCCCTTTGGATGCCACGCGGCCGCCGGGTGCTCAGCCTCGGCCTCCTCCGTGCAGGGGCGCAGCTGCGAGGCACGGGCAGCCCCGCAGGAAGCTGAGGAGCACCGTGACTCCTGTGCTGCCCCTGGCGCGCAGGCGGCAGCAGCAGAGAGCCGGGCAGCGGCCCCGCACAGCCCCAGGGGCTGCGGGCAGGCTCTGCTGCACTCGCTGCGGCGCGGCTCCCGGGCCATGCTGAGCAGGGTGGCGGCTGTGATCCGGCGACGCGGCCAGCAGCCGGGGACACAGCGGCACCTGGACCAGGGCACGGGCTCAGGGACGGCGGCAGCGGCCCCCGCAGCAGGGGCACAGAGCCGGGCAGCTGCCCCGCACAGCCCCTGCTGCGCCCCCAGCCCCTGGCCCGGTCAGCTGGAAGCTGTCGCTTGGCAGGGAGCAGGGGCAGTGCTGGGAGGGCAGCTGGAAGGAGACTTGGAAGTGGACAGCCTCCAAGAGCTGTCCCACAGAGAAGAACGTGGAACAGATGCAAGCTGGGGAAGTGAAGAAGAGAGGCCCCCTGTGAGGCCACGCGAGGCATGGGCAGAGCACGGGAACCTTCACCCGTGCACAGCCACAGGCCCAGCCCCAGCTCTGCCCAGCAGAGCCCCTCACAGCCGGAGAAGGGCCTCGACCCCATACCCGGCTATGGACCGCAGCTCCCCCAGCCCCTCGCCCAGCCAGCTGGAAGATCTCGATGGGCAGGGGGCAGGGGCAGAAGCAGAGCTGTGCCTGTCAGAGGCACCATCTGAGGAGGGGTCCCGCTCCAAGGAGCTCAGGTCTGTGTGCAGTTTGCCAGGGCTGTCCACAAAGTGGGCAGAAGTCACACACCTGAGCTGGAGCAGTGAGGAGGAGAGCAGCTCAGGGTCCCCTCCATGTGAGGAATGGCCAGAAGACACACAGCAGAGCAGGAGCATTGGGGAAGAGAGTGGCTCAGGCTCCTTCCCGTGCAGGTCATGGGCCGAAGACATGCACCTGAGCTGGAGCAGTGAGGAGGAGAGCAGCTCAGGGTCCCTCCCATGTCAGGCCTGGGCTGAAGACGGAGACCTGAGCGGGAGCATTGCTGAAGACAGCGGCTCAGTGTCCCTCCCCAGCGAGTTATGGTCGCAAAGCAGCGACCAAACTGCAGCTGTGCCCATGCCGAGGCCGTCCCTCTTCAGGAGGCCGCTCAGGGCCATGCGCAGGGCGTTCAGGAGCCTCAGACATTTTATTAATTAAAGAAGGTAGTTTATTTTTGAAACTAATAGACTTGTTTTAATTGTTGTAGTGTTTTTACCTATAAGTAAAAATATCATTTTGATTGCTCAATAAAATAAGAGGCTCTAAGCTCTTATATTTAAGGTTTTTTTCCCTGATAAGGGATGAGGATCACATCTGTACCTGACATTTCCCATGGAAATGGTATTTCACTTTTTGTTGAGCTTTTAACATTATAGTCATCAAATTTAATGTCATTTGTGACACTCACTCAAGAGTGAGACAAAGTAAAGCCTTCAGAAAAAGTACTTTATTAAGGAAAGTGGTTTGTTAGCCTGGAGAGATGGAGAACTTTTGCTTCCATAGATTGGTTCCTTATTTCTTTCTTGTAGTAGGTAATCTTTGGCAGACACTTGATAGAACTTGTTTCAGTATTCATCCAATGAATTTTTCTATCATTTTCCTCTAAATTTCAAATAATCTGAAGTTCAGAAACTGTCTGTGTACTCTGATTGTATGGTTCATATTTACAGAACACGAAGTAGTCCCTGTATAGCCACCTGTAAAGTAAATGACAAAGCTTTGGTTTCTGAACAGTTATGGCCCAGTCTTCAGGATTTCTGGACTGAGGAGCTGGAGCATGTCCAGGGAAGGGAACGGAGCTGGGGAAGGGGCTGGAGCCCCAGGAGCGGCTGAGGGAGCTGGGAAAGGGGCTTAGCCTGGAGCAAAGGAGGCTCAGGGGGGACCTTGTGGCTCTGCACAACTCCCTAACAGGAGGGGGCAGCCGGGGGGGGTCGGGCTCTGCTCGCAGGGAACAGGGACAGGAGGAGAGGGAACGGCCTCAGGCTGGGCCAGGGTCGGCTCAGGTTGGACACCAGGAGGAATTTCCCCATGGAAAGGGTGGTCAGGCCTTGGAAGGGGCTGCCCAGGGAGGTGTTGGAGTCCCCATCCCTGGAGGTGTCCAAAAAACGTGTTGGCATGGCACTTTGTGTTATTGTTTAGTGGGCAGGGGTGTATGTGGTCAAAGGCTGGACTTGATGGTCTAGAAGGCTTTTTCCACCATTAATGATTCCATGATTCTCTGATACGTGATCCCACGGCTCAGAGCTCTGATTTTTTCCGCCTCATGTGGCACTTCCTACAAAGTTACACTATGGCTTTGAGCTCAGCACTGGCACCTCCCAAACAACTTCCTGATGAATTGTTTGCCCACCCACTCCCTGGAGTTTCTGCTTGGCAGTGATCCAGGTGACCTTTGATGCAGTGCCAACAGGAAAGGGTCCCACTCTGTCCACTGTAAGGACAACTCCAGCAACATCTTCAACAAGTTCTGAAGCTATACCTCCTGACTTTACACATTCCTGTGGGCAGCAGGACAATTTTGATATTTAAACAAATTAAACAAATCAATTCACAATCTAAAGCATAAAGCTGAGGTGAACTAACACTACCACACCTTAAATATGATTTTGTGTTATTCTGGGTAAGAGCTGTGTTACACAAAACCACGAGATTGGCATTCATGATGAAACTACTCATTAATTTTTTAATACAGTGCATTCCATTATTTCACTCCTTTTCCCTGTGATCAGCATTGGGGTAACTGATTTAAGATTGACAGATAGACTGTTTGTCTCCCACCCTTTAGCAACAGTGTGACATTTGCTTCCTACCCCTCCCATTTCCTCTAAGGCATCATAGTAATATACATGACTGACAGAAATTTCCCATTGGTTGAGCTTTTAATAAAAGCAAGATCTTGACATATTTATGATATTGAGGACCATCATTCACTTTTTCTTTTTCCTTTTTTTTTCTTTTTCTTTTTTTTTTCTTTTTCTCTTTTTGTAAGGTTGTAAAATTCTACTTTTTTCCAGCTTTCATATTTTATATAAATAGAAATAGCATTGCATCAAATCTTTAGAGCTGAAGAGCCTTAATCTTTCTGCAAGTTAATCAATAACTATGCCACAGGGAAATCTTAGAAATCGGGATTACTTCTACTACCATATCAACAAGCATATGCTGTTTACTAAGCTGTAAGCTGATTTTAAGAGACAGGGTAAAAACCACCCAACACAGCATCTGTTTATCAGTAGAGTTCTCATTTTCCCATTTTGTTTCCTATTTCTTTCCCACCTAATTTTTATATGTCTGAATCCAGAAAGGCAAACCTACAGATTCTCTTGCAAAGCAAATTACAGAGCAATTGTTCTCCTTAGGAGGTATCACAAAACCACTTGCTATTCTCCTGGTTCCAGCACAAAAATGTCCAGATCTCCATTCCAAACTCATGTTCACTTTTCCTTATCCCCTATTTCCCTAGAACTGATGTATTAAGTGCACTGATAAAGTCTGGTCTAAAAATTAAGATTAAAGAAAATACTGAGAAAACTCATTTCTGTGTCTTTCTGAGATAGATATAAAATGAATATTCCTGGGTTATCCACATTGTGAACCCAAATATAAACAGAAATCAGGTGGAAAGAGGAAATATTACAAATCCAGGAAAACAGGAAAAAATTATCAGGTCTAACATTACTCAAAAAATGGAAGCTTGGATGAGTACCTGGCCTTTCCTGTTATATTGCACTGGTCTAAAGGGAACCAATCTGTGTGGTTTTGTCATTTTGAGTATGACCTGAATCATCATCATCATCATCATCGTCATCATCATCGTCATCATCATCATCATCGTCATCATCATCATCTCCCAGGGTGTTGGAAATCAATTCCAACTTACACACCAGACTGGCAGAAGAGAACTTGTAGTGCCAGTTCAAGCCCTGAATCAGTTCTGACATTGCCTACCTGTGAACTTAAGGAAAATGTGTACGAAAACTTTTGTTTGTGTAGCGGGTTGGGTTTGTAACTGGGCAGAAACGCCAATTTAGTGTAGTGGTTTGGTCCAAAATACTCATTACTGTTTATCTTCTGTGAGATAAGGAGAAATGCAAACCAGGCACCAAACTTGAAAGACTATAACAAAGTTTATTAACAGACCTAAAAGAGGAAAAAAAAAATTATACCACCTTCAGAGCTCTCCTCCTCCCCCCACCTTCCTCCCTTCTCCCACTGACAATGTGAAAAGACAACCCTTAAGATGTTCAGTCTGTTTGCCACTGCCATAATAACCTTGTTCAGTCCATTTAGAAAGAGAAGTCTCTTCTTGCTCATGCTATGAATGAAAACAGTATCACAACGAGACAGCCGCCCACTTCCAAATATTGTTCAGTCCATTTAGGAAGAGGAGTCTCTCTGCCTGCGTGTGAGTCCTTTCCCCCGACTTGCAGCTTTTCCCACAACTGCTTTCGAGGGTCCGCTCTTGAAGTTTTTGGGGTACAATTTTAAGCTTGAGCCATTCAGAAACAAAAAACAGAGGCCCTTCTCCTTCCCTGGGAGCTAAGGGTCTTCCTCATCTTCATCGTTAGGACTATCTCTGGGAGCATCTCTAGGGACTGAGGTTTTCTCCTTTCCCATTTGGAGCAAAAGTCCTCATCTGGTTCATCTCTCCCTGTCCAAACTTCTCATGAAATTACAGCTGCGTCAGCATCTGCCTATCTCAGCGCAGGTGCTTTTGCTCACGAGTTGAACACTCCACCCCCCAGATCTTCATGGAATTACAACGGGATACTCTGATATATCATAGCTTCACAACAGAATTTCAGCTTTAAGCATCTCCTCTTTCTCTTCCCTCAGGTTTTCAGCTCTTCACAGCAATAAAAGGGTTACTCTCACCTCGGCCTTGCAGCTTTGCAGCTGGAATGTTGAATTTTTCTTATCGCAGTGGAGAGGGGGGAGAGCCGAGCCGCTCCGGCTGCCCACGGCAAGGCAGTGGGGGGGGTTCCATGGCTGGAACAGGTCCATGGCTTCAGGATGGCCGTGGCCCGGCCCAGCCTGGCCCAAGCAGGGCCTGGCCGGGCCCGCTGGCCCCCACACGGGGCCCGCAGCCACCTGTCCCAGCGCCGGAAACGAGAGAGAGCTTGGAGGGGGAGTTTGTCTATTCTTAAGTGTGGATCACAGAGGCAGTCACAACTTTAAGTGGCTCAGAGAATTGTCCATATTCAAACTGGCTGCTGATAGGTTCTATCAGTTCCCAGAGGAAACTGTAAGCACCCCTTAGCAAGGACATCCCTTCCGGGACTATGCTTGCTAACCTATGACAGTTTGCTGCCAAACTCTTGCCTTCTGGAAGGCATAAAAAGAAAACAAAAAGAATAACACTGTTAAATGCCATTAAAGCACTCAGGATTATGGATTATTGGGCTATTCGGGATGAATCAATGAATCTTTTGCATTTTTAATGATTATCCATCATAGTCAACGTAATTCTTCTGTTGAATTCAAGTAACGTTGGTATCCTGCCAAAATCTATGTGAAATTAAAATTAAAGGCTTGAGCTAAGAGCATATCCATCTTGAATAAATAATGTTAACATATATATGTATAAAAGTATAACATATATATATGCATATCTCATCTGCCACTGAACAACACTTAATTTTAGTCACTCGATATGGTAAGAACTTGAAGGGCTGTTACAGTTCTTGTAAACATTTCCTAATGCAAATCAATGTGACACAGCAATCCATGACAATGAAATGTTTTGAACTTCAGTGGGGCAAGTTCAGTCAGAGACCTTTGAAAGGTTGGGTTATATGAGGAGATGGAAGTTGAATGGCAGTCCAGGAAGTGAAACACTGGTTCTGAAAAAGAATAAACAAAGTACAGATTAGCCTTAACTCTGTAAGAATCAGCAAATCAGAGAAACGTGGAGTGATTTGGGTGGGAAGAGACCTTAAGTATTAGCTTGTTCCACCCCTGCCATGGGCAAGGAATTTTCCATGAGAGACCATGTAGCTGTGGAAAATTACACTCACCTACGGCTTTCTGCAGTCTTAATGATTCCCTATATTTAAATTAAAACCCCATGACATTTGGTAGCTGCCAAATTGAAATACTAACTCCAAAAGTACTATTTAGGGGTGTAAGCTGTGGTGGGGAGTTGCAGTAATTGGATTGGGATTGGCTTTATATCAGAAGGGAACAGCATAAAGGACTTCCCAGAAAAGTGCAAGCTGAAAGAATCTCAAAGAACCTTTGGTTTGCTTGTTTGGGGTTTATTTTAATATCTGAGCTTACTTTCATACATTTCATACGCTGTTTTATAGAGAAAATTTCATAGACAATTGGAGGTCTTTTAAACTGTGAGTTTACTTAATGCTGAAAAACATCATCTATGTTCCAGAACCTTAGAAGAGCTGAGTTCGACGGTACCTCTGGATACCATCTGGACCAACCCTCCCACTGATTCCACAACCTTTCTGGATAGCCTGTTTGCATATTCTAATGCTCTCACAAATTCAAAGGAAAAAACAAACCAACCTGAAATTTTCCATATGTTTAAGTGGAATTTTCTGTGTTTTGGCTTGTGCTGATTTGCCTCTTGTCATGACACTGGGAACCACTGAGAAGAAAGAGTTTGGCTACTTCTATGCCACTGCCCTCCCATCCTAAACCCAGGGATAGGATACCCCTGAGCATTCTCTTCTCCAGGCTGCTTGGCCCAGCTTTCTCAGCCTCTCCTTGCATGGCACATCCTCCAAATCCTAAACATTTTGTGGACCTTTACCAGACTCTCTCCAGTGTGTTGATGGCCACCCATACTGGGAACCCAAGGGCTGGATACACTATTGCACTGCCCATTTCAGGCTTGGACAGTCTATTGGCAAGGATGGTTTTGCTCCACCTAGAAAGGTGGATTGTGCCTCATCCTTGGTTTCCCTGTGGGCGTCATCCATCAATACAATACTTACATTTCTAAAAAATAAGCTGAAATATCGTAGACCCCCGTAGTAGGAGCCAGGAGTAACTCATAAATCAAAAGGCCTTATCTGTTATCTTAGAAGGGTTTTAAACCCCAGCAAATTTCTAAAAGAAGAACACGGCTTGGAAACTACACTAGTGTTTTCTAGTAAAAACAATGAGAACGAATGCAAGGAAACAGTGTGTGAAATTGCTTGTGGTGTTTCATCGTTCACATATATCATGTGAAATGATGAGCTCCAAGCAGGAGGGAGAGTTCAATGCTAAAGGAGGCAGGGAGGAGAGAAGTTGTGGGAATGAGCACTAACTAAAGTTGTGGATATTTTACTTCTATTTTTCAGTATTGAAGCGGCAGTTAGACTTGCCCTACTGAAGAGACCATGGATTACAGTACCATGAAAGATGTTAATCTAAATCTAGGAATAGGTGGTAGGTGTGGACACAGACAGCTGTCTTAAGTGTAGTGAGAAAATGTCTGAGTTTGAATAAAATGTGACCCTGGTGCTTGAAAACAGAGCAAAGCTCTAAAGCTTGAAGGTTATTAGTTGCTGTATGGTCATAGGTTATTAACTGCTATATAGACAAATTCCATTGAGTTATGACCTTTCCTAGAGAAGTGCTGACAATGAGCACCTCCCACTGAGGGAAATGAGAAAGCAAAGTTGTGTTCTCTCCCTACAATCAAAAGAATTACTCATACAATAATTCCCAGGTACTGACTTTTGCTACGAGATAATAAAACATAGACCATTCTCCCTTAGTTATTTTACCTATAACATTTCATGGACAAAAGCACCTTGTAGAAACAGTTGGTACCTTGAGCAGATTTTTCTTTTTCTTTGTTTATCATTGTAACTATTAATTGGTGAGACCATTCTCTCTCCCAGATCTTCTCTGACACATAATTTTATTTCTTCTTCTGACGGAGCAAGGTGCTGAAAATAGACAGAAGAAGAAAGGGAAAAGTATATTTTTGTATAGTAGTAAATAGAAAACTGCATAGGAGTTGTACTTAGTCATCAAAGGGGGAAGTTGTCAAATCTTTCAGAATTAAAGTGAAAGAAAAAAAAGCAGCAGAAAGATATCACTAAGTCAAAAGGAAAAAATCAGTAACAAAATCCTGGAGGTTATCTGTGATCAGCTTCTTCTTTTAATGCTTTATTCCATCCAGATCTGTTCCAAAAACTTTGGGTAAAAAATATTAGAGCCATTCCAAATGTACTCTGCAGGATAGAAAATAAACCCGTAATTTTTATGCTGGAAAATGACCAAATCCTATTTCTTTTTCCTGTTTCTTTCCTTAAACATATTATCGGAAAAAAAGGTAATACAAATTACTTATCATTATATCAAGCAGTTTATCTTTTAAACATAGCGGTTTTGTCATTAATAACCCTTGTGGAACACTGAGAAAAGCACTTTTTCAAGTGTATACAGTTTTCCTCTTTCTACTGTGTGTATTATTTTGGTTCTGGACATTTCAATCCCTGTCGTAAAAGCTACAGACAACCAAACCTGACATCCACACTGTGTTACAAAATGGAATCATTCAGATAATCAGATAAAACCTACAGAAAGTATTTTCCCAATGTTGCACTTAGTTTAAAAGAGTAAAATTAGAAAGAGAAAAACAATAAACAATAAATAAGTTACTTAGAAGTTGTTTAATCAGATAAATGCTATGCAGTCAGTACTGATGGCTATTGTGTAAATCATTTATCTTTTGATAAACATAGCAATTGTTTCCTAAAATGTCCAGTGATGGAATTGTCATTTTACTAGACAAATGGACCTGGGTAGAAGACTATCAGTTTTAGCAAGCAGAACACAAAATTCATCACTATATTCCCATGATTGTCTGATAAAATTTGTATTATGCCTCGTTATAAATATCCATAATTGCATTCTCATTTCCATTTAGGCAAATAAAAGACTTTTACCATCAAGGAAAGGTATTGTGAACTGATAACGGAAACAATCTGATGTTTATTGAGAGATGGGAATCAGGAGGTGGGCAAAAACAAACCCCTTTTTGAATATGCATGAATGTGGCTTGAGTATCAGAAATTATCACTTCAACTGCAAAAGTTTAATTATCAAAACAGTTGTTCTGTCAGCCACGGACATGCTGGGATGGTAAAAAATGCTATGAGAGCTGATTTTTTAGTGAGACAATTTGTTCTGCTTTGTCCAGGTTCACAAAGATGTGTGGAAGTGCAAGACATCCCCAAAGCCCCCTCTGGCTGTATAAAGTCCTTGTGGCAACGAGTGGATCTGGAAAGAGCTTGACCCACCTGCTGTAAGTGCAGCTCTTCCAAAAACCACTCAGTGAAAATTCCACTCACTATTCCAATGGCTTCAATCATTCCCGAGTGAAAAAACTTCAGAAAGACAACCTAATTAAGTTTAATTAAGGAAGAAGAAGCCTCGGGCTTATCTGGTTCTTGGTAAATGTTGTCTTGAGACCTGATGTGTCAATGCCATGCATTGATGCTGGTTTCTGATAGGATTTTATTGTATCTCCAACTGTTTCGAGATAACTCGCTGACATCAAAGTCTCTTTTCCTTTGGGGGAAGCAATCTTTATAATTGGAAGCACTTTGAGAGTAATCATCCCAATACAACATCTCCAGAGTATCCAAAGGCTATGTTCTTCCACTTGACTGCATGACCCACTTTGCAAACTCAGGAACCTGTTGGAGGCCTTTCCACACATGGTACCAACCACATAACAGGAGGCAGTGTCCTTGAAGGGGTTAGAGCACATTAGAGTCAGAGGTTGGGGCAGTTTCCCAGTCAGGAATAAAATCTGTAGGGCAACACGCTTCATTTTTTAAAGTTGCTTTGAGTAGGGAAATTCAGACTAAGAAATTTTTGTGCATACGTAGACACAAACATATTCTTTATATATCTGTATTTATTATATATCAGAAACTCCTCTTGGACCAAAATGTCTACAGTGTAAGAAATGACTGTCCTCAGGAAAAGCTTTAGTTTTTTATGGAAAACTGATTGAGGCAACCTGGGAGACTGCAGAATGACAACAACTGAAAGGAAGAGCTAAAAAAGGCATTGATAACCCATGTGGAGCAAACATCAAGTCTGACAGATCTGAGCCTAAAAGGTTGTGCTTTGAGAGAAGCACATGGCATTGAGAAAGGCAACAGAATACAGAACACTGCTAAAATGGCACTAAACAGGCTTTAAAAAAATGTTATGTGTAGTTTTGGTCTTGTACTGAACAACTATTTGTATTTAATTAACTGTTACTGAAGTAACTCTGACTTCTTACCTCCTAAAGTTTGCCCATTGGTGAGTTTAATACCATATAATTTATCTCCATTGTCATTATGGGATCAACAAAGACACTGAGGACCACTATCCATCTTCATCTCTCCTGAGTTTCAAGGCCACACATCAGCTGATCATTCTTCAACTCCATTGCTTATTTCCTAAAATCATGGGGGCTTTACTAAACTAAGGGAGGCTCAGGTCAAACACTGAGATCAAAGTCAGATAAAATAAATTCTTTCCCAAGTAACAGTTCAAGTGGTTTAGCAATTCCTATCAGCACAAGTGAAAGATCTTGGAAGGAATTAAATAAGCTATTAAGTAAGCAGCTCCTCAAAGTGAGTAAAATCATATCCTAGAAAAGAATAGGGATTTCTGGAGAATTCACAGGGAAAATGGAAAATTTATAAAAATTCATTTACCAAAAAAATTATCCAAGGACCTGTAAAGAATCTGCATTAGATATTTAGATGTCATCAACTACCTCTGCTTTCTAAACCAGCTGATTTCTAAGTGGAATAATTCCTGAACATGGACCAGCACCTTGGAATCCTTCTGACAGCCAGCCATATACACCTCAGAAATCCTCTTGCAGGTGATTTCTAGCAAGTGCTGGAGGTGCTGGATGCTGTACAGCTCAAGTGTGTACAACAAACAGCTCGGGGAAGCCTGCAAACAATGAATTATGGCATTCCAGCCTCGCTGTGGTGGGCCATAAATCAAGAGCCGTGGATCCTGCTGAACCAGCAATGTCCTTAACCTTGCTAAATTCCTGATGTGTAAATATGAGGACTTAACAATGTGGCCTCAGAACAAATTTCAGGGTCAAATATAACACCAGAATTATTCAGCGAGGAGGCAATTTTCTATTTCCAACCAGTGGTAGCGTAAATGAGGTGCTGCTATTTAGCAGGCAGCAGGCCAAATAAAATCAATTCTGGTTTAAGCACCAAATGTTAGCAGACACTCCACACTTAGCATCTCGTAAGTATCTTTCCAGACTAGAGACAGATTTATCTAAGTCATCAGGAGCTGTTTGATGCACCTATTATATTTGGGTGTCATCAGCATAAAGACAGTAATTAAGATCGTGCTTGTAGAACCAACGACCCTGCTGGGAGTGCACGCCCTGCATGTTAAACAGGAAAGCCTGGACTGGGATTTCCAAGCCTTGTCACTACCCCAACACTTGTAACCCAGAATTTTAAGAAGCAAAGAAAAATGACTGAATGAAATTAACCAAAAATTCATTTTTCTTGTTTCCTATAAAAATAAGTAATGTGGAACAGATGATTATTATTCAGTCTTATTGTGGCTCTGTGACAACCTGAGGTTTATGATGTCAGGTGTTCAATTTTTTGGTGATTTTTTTTACGTTTATTTTACTATCTGCCAAATAGTTATGGGCACAAGAAATACTGAAATCCTGCTCCTTATTCATGTTGAATTAATCAAAACTTCTAATAACTGCATGAAGTGAGGGAAAATTCAGAAAAGGAATACACAGTATTAGGATTTATAAACTGCTTGTTTTGCAGCTCTGCTAAATTTTTACCGTCTAATTAGTTAACCACTGTATAAAAGGGGAGATTAAAGAGATATTTCTCCTCTCAGGAATAAAGTTGGTTTAGAACTTTGAATTTAACTTTCATTGACTTGTTGAAATTTGTTTCAAGCTTTCCTACAAATGATTGCTTTATATTTCACAGGTATGAACTATTCAGCACTTGTCCACATATCTCCAACCCTTAAAATTTGAAGAAAAAAGTTTAAAAGAAATTCAGAAGAATATATTAATTTATTCTACTCCCTTTTTAGGTTACTGATGGGCTTTTGGTTTGCTGGAATTTGCATTCTTTTAATTAATTGCACTGGGAGCTGTGCAGAGGAGAGAAGATTTGGGGAAAAGCTCATAAACAAGCAAGTAAAGCAAAAGCCTCAACTTGAAATACAGCATTAAACTTCTGAGTTCTGTTTCCTTTTCTGTGAGCAATACAGTGTATTTAATGTATTCATCACTCACTCTAACCTTTATATATTCCCATGAATAAAAATGTATTTAGTCTGACAGCTTTTTTTAGTTTTATATAAAAAAAAGAGTATTTTTAAATTTTCTCTGCAGCTGAGCAGAAATGTTCTTTCTGAATGCTCTTTCCTTCTTAGTGGTGTCTAGATATCAATCTGATGAAAAACAGGGTAAAATTGGAGCTTGTTTTGCACAGAATACAAAATTCATCATATTTTTCACAGGTTTTGTATTATTTTTCACTGCTGCTGTGCCTGTTTATATGAGAAACTTGACAGTTCTGTAAAATTGTGTTATAAATACACCACAAGATAGCTCAGGAAGAAAGAAAAGCCAAAAAAAAGAAAGAAAAACAAAGGAGGGGATGTAAATGGTGTTGAGTCAAAATTTAATAACTGAGATGGAAGCAGGATGGGACCTTCAACTGTCCTAACTCCATGGGAAAATCATTATTTAATATGCTGGAGCCTCTTCTTTTTTCCCAGAGAATAGTTAGAGAAATATTCTTTTTCTTTTCTTTTCTTTTTCTTTTCTTTTCTTTTCTTTTCTTTTTCTTTTCTTTTCTTTTCTTTTCTTTTTTCTTTTCTTTTCTTTCTTTTTTTCTCTTTCTTTTCTTTTCTTTTCTTTTTTTTTTCTTTTCTTTTTCTTTCTTTTCTTTTTTTTTTCTTTTTCTTTTCTTTTCTTTTCTTTTTCTTCTTTTCTTTTCTTTTTTTCTCTTTCTTTTCTTTTCTTCTCCTTTTTCTTTCTTTTTTCTTTTATTTTCTTTTTTCTTTCTTTTCTTTTTTTCTTTTCTTTTCTTTTTTCTTTTTTCTCTTTTTTCTTTTCTTTTCTTTATTTTTCTTCTTTCTTTCTTTTATGTTTTTTTCTTTTTTTCTTTTTCTTTTTTCTTTTTCTTCTTTCTCTTTTCTTTTTTTCTTTTTTCTTTGTCTTTTTCCCTTCCTTCCTTCCTTCCCTTCTTCCCTTCCCTTCCTTCCCTTCCCCTTCCCCTTCCTTCCCTTCCCTTCCCTTTCCCCTTCCCCTTCCCTTCCCTTCTCCTTCCCCTTCCCCTTCCCATTCCCTTCCCTTTCCCCTTCCCCTTCCCTTCCCTTCTCCTCGAGTTCCCTTGAGTTTCCCTTGAGTTTCTCTGGATATTTTCTTCCCTTGAGCCTATTGTAATTGGAGGAGCCCACCAGAATCACTGCCTTGGCACATCTCAGAGGGAAATTAACACAATTCAAAGCTGTTTGATATCACACGGCAAAGGGCCCAGTCCTTACTGTGGTTTTGTGGACTCAACAGCACCCAACAGAACGGCAGAAAGATTTTGCAAGTTCTCTCTTTTTTTTTTTTTTTTTTTTTTTTAATGTCTCAAAAATAATCCTGGTGAGAATCTGAGATTTTATTCCAAGGAGAATTTTACTGAGGTTATTAATCTTAGTCTATGAAAATATGTCATTCTCAACCTTCAAAATACAGGCAGAGAATGGAGTTTCTGTCCCCCTTTATACAGGGAAATAAAAGGAAAATGAATATGTCAACAGTTACCCATAACTGCTAAGAAAGTCCAGTTTGGGCAGCAGTTTTACTCAAACTGACTTTACAAAATACTTCCTTCAGAAGGGAACACGATCTCTGTTCAGAGAAAAAACATTCCCTACATCCAATAAAATAAGCAGATTGCTGTTAAAGTGCTACCAAATTTCTAATAATTATGAAGTATTTTCATGTTCAGTTGAGAAACAGCGACATAAACTTCCATGCCTGGAATAAATTTAGTTAAATTTCAACGTAATGTGGATATCAGAGAATTATTCATAACCCTTACAGAGAAACTGTCTGAACGCTCCGAGGACAAAGTACATTTTCACTTCATTCTTTATTCTCCTACGGTAACACAAGGGCAAATGAGGATTTATGAGAGAAATACATCGGGAAATAGCTTAAGTGAGCCTAACTCAACAAATATTTATATAAATACATACAAGTTAGTAACGCTGGGCTTTATAGTGAAGATTAATTTCTAGAAAACAGCACGAAAATGAGTTTTTCTCAGCCTTCAAACATTGGCAGGAGTTGCTATGGTTTTTAAATGAAATCCAGCCCAGTACCTGTTTTTTCAGAGAAAGGATTGTGAGGATCTGAATTGTGACTTTGTAATTCTGTGAAAAAACCTGATGAATATTTGGTGTAAACACCTTCCAACACCTTGTCTGTGAGCTAAGAAGTCTGAACCATTGGTTCTACCATAAATTCTGTTGATGTTCCAGCTCAGAAACTGAACTCCAAGGCTCGTGGATTATTCAATATTTGTGTGCCACCAAAAAAAATGCACATTATTGCTGATACCAATCACTGAACTAACAAATTTGCAAGATCTTTTCTCGGGTCTAACGACAGAATTAAAGTTATACATAGCTATAAATTGCAGTCACAGGGGAATAACATATAAATGTTATGATAGGCTCTTTTTTCAGAGCACAAATATTTATGAGCCAACCTCCTTCATGAAGTTCTTACAAGATGTTCTGAATTTCCTCTGTGATAGCTTCCTTCATTCCCTCATGAATTTGCCAAGGAATATTTACAAATTTTGTCAATGTTTCAGAGATTAAAATATTCTTAATATATTTATTGCTATTTTGGCTTGGGCTACAAATGAGATGGGTTTCTGGAAATTTCTTACTAAATTAAGAGTTAGTTTTACTGTCCCGTGATAATCATTCAAGGCTTGATTTTTTCAAATCTATTTTGCTTTCCAATACATGATCATAGAAGAAGATGCTACATGAATACATGCATCAGTCTCTTTTCATTTGATTTTATGAACATTTAAATGGGAATAAATCAAGAGACAAGGAGATATTATCTGACCAACATTGTCTTAGTGGCCTAATGTCCAGAGTATAAAGGAATTCTCTTGTCTTATGTATGAACACATCTCTTTGATTGGCGTATTCCAACAAAAATACTCTTAGGATTAGCTCAAAATGGGCAGTAACTAATTCATATTTATATAGGAAAGAGAAGCCAATATTCACCTTGATATTTCTGTTTTCATTATTGTGAATGTTTCATCAGTTTTATGACACTTTTAAGATAAGGTAATCTATATTTGGTTCTGTGCTATCTTGGTTTCGTATCAGTTTTTCCCTGGCCACCTACTCCATTACTGGGAATAGTAATATCTGCAGTATTCCAGATTTCAGAAGGCTTAATAATAAACTATTTTTAAGTGCTTAGACTTCTGCTGAATTCTGATAAAGAATTCTCCCATGTCCTATTCTTACAAAAGGTTTTATAAAGATTATTTGGGTGTTTTCTATAACAGCCTCTTTTTTTTCTTTTCAAATTTACATTTTTCACTAATCAGATTCATCAGTTTCAAGTGACATTTTCTGCAAAGCTTAAAATAGCTGTTCTTTTAAGAACTTTAACTCTCTGCCTAATTAAATAATTTTAATGGCTTTTCTTGTCAAGTTATAAATGGTAAATCCTGCCCTCTGTGTAAACAATATTATTAGATGTTTTCCTTCAAACTGGTTCAGGTTTATTGAAGTCATCCCAATTTTTTTGCTAGATTTACTCTGTATTTCACAGTTTCAATATTTACCAAAACTCTTGCAATATAAGTGTATTTTTGTCTTTGGTTTTCCAAAGTGTTAAACTATGTCCTTTTATTTTAATGAGGAAAATCACCAATTTGCAGACATCAAAAGCAGTTCCCAGAGACAGCCCTTTGAACACCAATTCACTTTTTATTTGGCAAATGCAAATATTTAAGTCATTCTTGTACTGAGAACAGAAAAGTCATCATACAAACCCAGGTGAAGTATTTGATGGCTTTAGATGGAGAAAAGCCAAGAAGGACTCAAAGGGAGATGCAGAGCTGAGAAATAACTTAATTTTCCATTCTTTTATAGCAAACACTAAGCAAAAAGAGTAAAAATAACTAAGAATACTGGGGGTTTGAACTTGTTAACTAATGATTTACTTCAAATACTTAAAAAAAAAAAAAAGAGGTCAGGCTTTAGCAAAGACCTCAAGAAGATATTATTAAATTCAGTTTGAAGAAATTTATGCTCCACACAGTATTAATTTGTGGGTAAATTAGGTGAAATATATTCCAATAAGACAATACCTTAAATTTATGAAAAATCTTATTTTAGGAATTAGGCCTTTTTGATGTTTTCAGTGTTCTTTGAACCTGTCATGGGAGCTGACAGTCATGTACCAGGGAAGCACATCGCAGGCTTGATTTACTGGGATTTTCAAAGTACTTTTTGAAAGTATTCAAATAATGTCAAAAAGCTCTGGCGTTGTAAGCACCTAAAAGGCTCTGCAGCCCACTCAAGAGTTTCCTCAGCCAAAGGCTCTTCTCATGCCTGATTGTCTTCAATGGATAGGATAGATGTTTGTTATTAACAAGCTTTTGCCTGTAACAAAACACTGTATTCAATTAGCTGTGTATTATTGCTTTATTTTTATTCTCAGCTACCACATGCAAAGCAAACACATCTTTATTAGGAACTCTGAGATGAAAGTGTTTGGGGTTTTTTTTAGCATAGTGTTTCTTACTCATAATTTCGCTTTCCCATGGTATTCTGACATCGAGTATCACAAAAGAAAGTGTATTTCTCATCGCAGTTGTTGCTGCAGTGCTTGGAAACTCCAAGGACCGAGCAGAAATGTTTAACAGGTAACATTTTGATGGGTAGCATGGTCTTGCTGGAGGATCTAGACAGACTGGAGCATTGGGCAGCCATCAGTGGCATGAAATTTGATAGGGACAGATGTGGAATCAGAGAGGGGAGAGCTGATCTCCTGATATCCCTTGACAGGATGTGTGGGAATGGCTCAAAGCCCTGTTGGGCGCTCACAGTGTTCCACCTCCCATTTCACTGGTGAATTCTCCATTCAGAACCGTGACTCCAGAGATATTCCAGACAGTGACCTCGCCTGCACATACTGACGGGGTCACACGTGCAACATCTGAACCATGAGACAGCACATTTCCTGGTGCTAATGCCTCAAAGTTTCCATGAAGTCCCAGAAAGAGTGTGCAGACATTGTTTGGATTTTATGATTTTGGGTTTTTGTGAAAGCCAGGATGTTCATCTGGCATGAGAACAGAGTTTAGGCAAAGAATCAGAGATTCACAGAGTCGTTAATGCTGGAAAAGACCACAAGATCATCAAGTTCAAACATCAACCCAGTGCCACCAAAATTTTCACAGCTAAACCAGTGCCACAGCCACAGGTTTTTCGAACACGTGCAAAGACAGGGACTCCACCACTGCCCTGGGCAGAGAGTGTTCCAATTCCTGAACATCCCTTCTGTGAAGAAATACTCCCAATATCCAACCTGAGCCTCCCCTGGCCCAGCCTGAGGCCGTTCCCTCTCCTCCTGTCCCTGTTCCCTGCGAGCAGAGCCCGACCCCCCCCCGGCTGCCCCCTCCTGTCAGGGACTTGTGCAGAGCCACAAGGTCCCCCCTGAGCCTCCTTTGCTCTGGGCTGAGCCCCTTTCCCAGCTCCCTCAGCCACTTTTCATCAGACTTGTGCTCTGAAACATCAATTTGAAATAGTTCAACCCTGAGCAAATACTGCTCAGCTCCATGGTAAATAGTTAAAGGAAATTTCTCTTACTATATTGGTATCTACCCAGACAGTGTGGACTATACAACTGTGCAGATCCTTGGAAGCAGTTCTTACTAGATGCATTTAATTTAGGTCTAGATCTAAATCTTGATCTTCCCTAGATCAAGATTTCAATTTTAGGCGTTTAGATATTGAGTCTGCAAAAACAAATCTTTCCTGGCTTGAAAGTGAAGTTTCAGAAGACTTTGGTACCAGGATGGTTTCACCTTTCAGAATATATGGATTAATAACATTCCGTATCTTTAGTTTCTCCATCTTAACCAGCAAACCCATAAAGGTTTTTATAAATTCATGACTCTGACAGAAAACTCTCTGAGTATTCCCTGATTCTCTTGGCATCGTGTCTGTCACAGAGGTAAGACTGTCTGGCCTCCTAATGAGGATCCTTGCAGTACAAATCAAAAGTCTCTGAAAACTCTGAGAGAATCAGCTCCTGTAATGCTTTCTTCTCCTGAACTCCAAATGATGCTTTAATCTTGGATAGACAAATTTTTGAAGCTTTTTCATGGTTTTAGAAGTCACATATGACTATCTTGAAGGAACATTGACAGTCTCTGTGAATAAACTCATAATGGCTGTCATTTGTTACGAAAACAAACAAGCACTTATTTCTTTACAGAATCCTAAAGAAAGTGAGTTGTCAAATAAACTAATTGGGCTCATATATCTGAGTATAAAAATATCACAGAGAACACCTCATGTCTAAAACATCATGTGAACTGCACCATCAGACCACTGGGGAAGTCAGATATTGGTAATGCATTATACAATATTTTCATTTTCTTGTTAGGTAGCATCACAAATATGCTAATTTTCAGCTCTAAATGTCACATTCCTAATCATGCCAGTGTGATCTATATCAGTTTTTCTTAATTTCTCTATGTTTATCTTATTTCTCATTTGTGTAGGGACAAAAATCTAAATCCTGATGATCACTGTAGCAGCTGCTTAATTTCACTTGCAGTGTTGGTATCCTGATAGCACTTTACTGTGCAGCTGATTGCTGTGTTTTAATGGTGCAGTCAATTCAGGAATACTGTGGAGTAGATGCCTGTCTTAGAATAATAAGTGCCTTTCTATAAAACAAAAAAAATCAAAAGGAAAACTCAGTCTCTCTGTTCTTATTAAATCCTTCTCTTACCAATTAAAACAAACTCTCACATGTACACAAGAAAATATTTTCTGTCAAATTCTTTGAAAAAAAGGCATCATCTGCTGCTTAAATTTACGTTTTGTTCTAAAGAAGCAGGATTTTTGTCTCAAGGGATTGCAGCATCTCATTGTTTTTATTCCCAGAATTACTTCTACGGTGGGACACCACACTACAGAAAATAACGCTGTCACCATCAGCCCACGAGTTTTCTCATGACACATTGGGAAATTTAAACTCTCCGAAAATGGGAACCACTTTTGCAGTTTCTGAAGCCCTGTAATGCTCCTTTTCTGCACGGATTTTCATCGTAGAATCACAGGGAGGTTTAGGTTGGAAGGGACCTTAAAGATCATTTCATTGTGCCCCTGCCATGGGCAGGGACACCTCCCACTGTCCCAGGTTGCTCCAAGCTCTGTCCAGCCTGGCCTTGGACACTTGCAGGGATCCAGGGGCAGCCACAGCTTCTCTGGGCACCCTGTGCCAGGGCCTGCCCACCCTCCCAGGGAAGGATTCCTTGTGTAATATCTAACCTAAATGTGAGAACTGGGGTGTGTGCATCACATTTAGTTGCAGTTGGAGGGGGAAGACTTGGATCTCAGTTTTAGAGACAGGTTCTGTCATTCTGTCTAAGCCCATTTTAAATTCACAGCAATTCCAGCCCATGACCTCATTCCTGCTTCTACTTTTTTACTGACTATCTAGTTTCATCTGGTGTGAACAACATAGTGCCCAAACTGACACGTCAAATAAAGGAGGAAGTGATACTTGTTTTGGTCTTAATTATTCAAGTTTTTGCCAAGAGAATACTAAAGCAAAGTCAGCAGATAACTAACTGATGGATATTAAAGATGTTTATTTTAATTAATCTATCCAAACTTTTCTCTGAGGTTACCATTTGCCTTGCAGCCTGTGGAATCAGAAACTTATTTCTCTTACTTACTCACTGGGGTTTATTTGATTTCAGATTGGCTTTCCTCACTTCCACAAGGGAGTGTTATTTCTGCATGAATTTCAGAGAGCATATTATTTAACAATTGGCATGTTCTTATTGATAAACCATTAGGGAACACTTTTCCTCCTTTGAAGATATAATATGTTGGGGAAAAGTAAATCTGTTACCACTCTCTCCCTTTGCACTTTCTGCAACGAGTTGAAGATTGGGGTTCTTGATGTTGATAAGGTTGGACTTGATGATCTTGGAGGTCTTTTCCAATTTTAATGATTCTATGGTTCTGTGTTGTACTGGAGGACTGGGGTTTCTTTAAATGAAGACTGCCTTTGAATATTTGACCTGTTTCCATGAGAATTTTCAGTAGGAAATCTTTCTATTTCATATTTCCAATTATTATTCTTTCTGAAAGATTCTGCAGTTGCGTAACTTGCTGAAGCTCTTATGTCACACTGAAATAAATTATTTTGTGGTGTGAAATATGTAACCTCTGGAACACGTGATCCTTTGTAGTGTAAATGTTCTGCAGAGACAGAGTTGCTGCTGGGTCTAATGAAATATCACCTGATGAACATATTCCTCCCTGTCTTAGCATAGTAAATATTCCAGGGTCAAATCCTGACCCCACCTGCACAAATCTTGCTCACAAATGTACCCCCTGGCCTAATGTTCAACAGGGATGCAAAAATCAGTCGCCAGCTTAACTGCTGCCAGAGAACTATAATTCAATCTTCATCTTCTGGTACATTTAATGGGTTTCAGTGTCTACTATTTAAAAAATAAATATTTATCAACAAGACAAAGTGTCAGTGGCTTGACGTCCATTTTTAGTAATGTGAATGACAATAATTTTCAAATGGGTTCCTAATTATGAATTCTGCCCAAAACACATCCCTTTTAATAGGTAAATGGACAACTCGCTGTCCTTGTACATGCTTTTAGAGCAATGGGACAGAAGCTGGCTAACATGGTTATGGAACAGAGAAGTTTTCAGTGCACCCTTCTGTTTTTGAGTTTATTTTTAAAATGCAACCCTGCTTTTTATAGCTGCCTTCCTAGAGAAAAATCTCATCTAGGACAAGAGCAAACCCTTCAGCAATGAACATGTTTGAGACATCACACTGAGATAAAGCATCAGCTTAGGAGCAGAAAGATGAACTGGCTGGTTTGTACTCAAGGAGGACGAGATGGAGAAATTGAAGTACTTTCCATACATTGATGTTATTTTTCAGGGCCATCTAAAACACTGAACAGTCTCATATGTTCTTCCAAGCATTAATCATCCTAAGAGCACTTTAAAATTCAACTTTGCCATTAAGTTTTATCAAGTGGCTTTTATTTGTGACCTGAATTAACATCGAACATTTGTTTCATTATAGAGTTTGCTGTATATCAAGGTTTCTACATAGCTTGTTAAAAATTCAGCCTGGCATCTGCTTTACCTGTGTTCAGTGATTTGCATTGAAGTTTTTCAATAGCAAATATTTCTCAGGCAAGAAGCTGGTATTAAGTCTAGCAGCTCCTAGAAACTTTGGTTTGCTAATAATATTAACAGTACAGGTTGCCACATTCTATATTTAACTCTGTTTCAGTGGTTGATTTGGAAAAATTACATGAGTAAGAGTATTTTGAAAGTAATTTTGAAACCATAAAATTAATAAAAAGTAGAACTCAGAACCAACAATTGACATTTTACTACAGTTGTACATGTTCTCTGAGTGAGCATAGACACCTCTTTTTTTTGAACAAGCTTCTCCAAATTTGCAGCAGGTTTGGAGCTGGAGCAGGGAAACATCCTGGTTTCCTTTTAGGTTGTCTGTGGTTAATGAAGTAAGTATGCTTTTATGAAATTCATTTGTGTGTGTTCTTCCTTCAAATCTATAAATAACATTTGTACTGTGGATATTAATTAAGGGAAGTAATAGAAGTGTCAGGGCAAGTCCAGAGGAGAGCCACACAAAGGTCAGAGGACAAGAACACCTTTTTCATTTTTAGGAAGTCTGAGGGAATTGAGGTTCCTTAGCTTGGAGAACAAAAGGCTCCAGTGGGATTTTATTGCAGCCTTTCGATGTGCAAAACAGCTTTAAGAAAGAGGATGAAAGACTTTTTACCAGAGCCTGAGGTGGCAGGACAAGGGACAATGGTTTTAAACCAAACAACAAGGGATAGATTTACACTGGATTCAAGTCAGAATTTTTTTATGGTGAGAACACTGAAACAGACGTAGAGGTTGCCCAGAGCAGCTGTGGCTGCCCCATCCCTGGAAGTGTCCAAGGCCAGGTTGGACAGGGCTTGGAGCAGCCTGAGATAGTGGAAGGTGTCCCTGCCTGTGGCAGGAGGGGAGGATTAGATGATCTTTAAGGTCCTTTCCAACCCAAGCCATTCTATGAGTTCCATTTTTCATGGTAACATCCACTGACCTCCCCTTGTAATGTAATCTTTACAGATAAAGGGCATCCAAATTATGTAAAACCTAGTCCAATATGAAAAACTAACACTAAGAAGGAAGGTTTTCTACTTTTACAGATAGGATAACCAAGGATTTTCCCTCTCTTGAGGTCTGACTTTGCATCCACGTGGAGCAGAACCTTGCTGGTTACAATTCCAGTGCACACAGTCCCTGAACTTCACTTCTCTTCTGTAATACAGGCAGTAAATGTGTCATTTGAGTATGGTTGCCTATGTATTATACATGTGTCATTCAGAGACTTAAATGGCCATAGTCAATAAAGGTGAATTGATGATTGATATGCAGTAACAGCAACCCAGACCACAGAAGTTAACATCCAGAGAAATGCACTTGGAATAATGTGATACAAATCAGTCGGTAATGTCATGTCTTATTTTTCCTGTTGTACCTGTTTTGCTAAAGTAAAAATAAAAAAAAATTACATTCCTCTCTGTGCTCTTGATAGATCTTGCAATATTTTTTTTTATACAACATGGGTTTTAGAGTCATAATAACTGTAACTGGAAATCTGTACAATAATCTGTAAATGGAAAGCTCCAAACTGTGACCCGAGGTGCATTAATTGGTAGTTATCATCCTGCTCTTGGTGTAACAAGAATCAAGAATCACTAAGAAAATATATTTTTTGAGGGAGATGATTAAGGTTATTTCCCCCATTTTTCACCCAAACAAGCACATTCAAGACTAACTCACATATTGCCTTGATTCTCCAGGGATCTCATCACCTTTCAGTTTCTCCCAGCATTCTGAATGCTGAAGAGTGCAAGGCCTACACACAAAAAAAATGCAACTACAGTTTTCCTCATAGTTTCTTCCTAAGCTGTATTACCTGCTATAAATAGCACAGTGCTTTACAGAGGAGTTAAATGTTATCCCAATTTACCAGGGAATGGAAGTAACACAAAGAAAGCAAGTATTCAACATTTTGAAAGCACTAAGAGACAGAAATGAAGATTTTAAAACTTCTCCTCTGTCTCCTACGCAGGAATCTCCTTCTCATTAAGGATAAAACTTGTACAATTTTACATGTGATGTGTATATAAACATGTAAATGTAAACATTAATCCTTACACAATTAAATCAAGCATATTATATATATATACATACACACATATATATATTACAATAACTGAAAAATAATTAATCAAAATGTAAATTTTACAAGATCACAGACTGGTTTGGGGTGGAAGGGACCTTAAAACTCCTCCAAATCCTCTGCCCAACCTGGATTGGTGCCTGGGATTGCCCCACCCAGGTGCAGCACCAGCACTTGGCCTTGCTGAACTTCATTTGGCCACTCAAAAGCAAAGTAAGGAACTATGAACAGGTTTAGTCTGTTAACACCTGCCAACAACGGAATGTGAAAAACTGGAGAAAGACTTTGGGAGCTCCCTTGTTTCCCTGAGAAACATTCTCAGACTGAGATCTATATACAGAGAGATTTATGCCTGGATTTTCAAAGATTTTTACGAAATCGTTGTTTGGAGTTTTGCTTCTTGAGCAGCTGTGGGAAGGCAAAGCTAAGGCACTGTGGGTTTGATGCTGAGCAGCTCCTCTGTTCCTCTAATCCCAGCCTGGAAACACGAGCGCACATAACAAGTCCTAGGAAAACTTTGCACTGGGTGTTTTCAAGCAGGAGAGATGGAACTCCCTGTCTGAGAAGGGCTCTTGCAATGCAGCACCTCAGAGCACTGAGCAAACACGAGGTGAGTGCGAGCAGCTCTTGTCACTGATTCCCCTAATCAGAGCAGATGGCCATTGCCATTACCTCATTACTGCTAATTAAGGGATGGAGAGAGCTTGTCTTGCCATAAATTGAAAGTAATGACCGTGAGTAAGGTTGGTGGATATGTATCATGTTCATATAGTGATATAGAATACAGTCAAGATATGTAGGATATATAAAAGAAACCCTGAAGCTTTTTAATTTATAAGTTTTCCTTTCTTGTGCAAGAAAAAAAGAAGGGTTAGCCAAACTGTGTTAGAGTTCCCTTACTTGTTTTCAGAGTTAAGGGACCTAACCCAGATCTCTCATGCCTTTGGGTTCTATTTATCCTCTTCCTTGTGTATAAAAGAGAATTGCTGGTGCTTTGCTTCCCTGTTCTTATTGATGTTTAATGTTAATGTAGTACATCATTGAGCTTTCCTAATGTTTTTTTCCATACATTCTACTTGTTCAACCAATTGATTCTTTAGCAGCTTTTATCTCCTCAATCCCAAATGCTAGCTGATCTATAAAAGCCAATAATTGGAAAGTGGCTGGGTTTTCATGGCTGCAATAAATTAGCTGCGAGCAACTAATTTACCTCAGAAAATGTAAATGCATCAGCAACACTCTGAACTGCTGAAGTGTTGTCCACTGAAAAACCAGGGGAAAGACTTTTATTGCCTGGGACAGGCTTTGGAGTAGACCTTTGGCACAGAAGGAAAAAGAGCAGGACTGAACTAGAGAAGAAAAAGGAACCAGCCAACAGATTTACTTAAAATTCCCTTTCTCTGCTAGCCCAAGTGCATGTCCAACCTCTGTGTTTCTGTTCGTATTTTTAAGTAATGTGATAATTCCTACAAAAGGCCTAAGGAGGATTGTGCATATCTGGAACTTAGAAGACTTACTGAGAAAAGTGTTGCAGAAGCTACAGAAGACATTCGAGAGTACTATAATTTGTAAAAAAAAAAACCAAACCAACACACCATCCTTCTCAGATGTACTTCGTAGTTGCTGCAAACTGATATTTGAAATCTTTATCAGAGTAAATTTAGTTTGCCAATGGATCCTTTTTCTGCTAAAAAAGTAGAGCTGTACAGCTCAGCTCCAGGCATTTCTCAATAAATACACAGGAGAAAAAGCCCAGGTGAATATCTGACTGAGAAACATTTTCAAACTATCTGAAGAACTACACTATCAGTGTAGGGAGGAAAAAAGAAAAATCCCAAGGAAAAAAATAAGAGTTTGGTTTTCTGGTTAAAATGCTTTCTGAGTAGACAGAACAAAAGAGTCAAGGGGAAAAATAGCTGGTTTTACTGGTAAATGTGTTCTAGCAGTCTCTCGCAGTCTACGTCTATTAAGTGTTTGCCAAAGGGGGGGATATGTTTTTCTCTCCCTTTCTATTTATCAGCAATTAAATTTAATCATAAAAGGACAGTTTTATGCTTACGGACTGCCAAAGCTAACTTTTGTTTTTAAAAAAACCTATCCTCTTCAAGAGTGGCAAAAGGCTAATTTATTTTTCAAAAGTACTTATCACATATGCATGAGAAGTTAACTGTCAAGACCTTCCTAGGGATTCTTTCAAATTTTAGCATTTTATGCTAAAAAGTTCAAAGGAGACTTTACAGAAGGAATCTTGAGAGATGGATTTTAGAACCCTCAGGTGAAAACACTAATGAAGTACCAGAGGTTTCATACCCAAAAACTATTTGAGAAGATAGCTTGTCATTATTCTCTGGCATTGCAGCTCAAAGGCTGTGTTCTGCAAGACCAGGATCTGAGGGTTTAACAGGAAGGGTGCAAATATCTCTGATTTTTAAATTGCACTGAAATGCCATATTTAGGGATTGATGCAGGCAACTGGAAAGAACCCCCCCCCCAAAAAAAAAAAAAAAACTCACAAGGAAAACCAAACAGTTCTACCAAAATCATTGTTCTTTTTGTATCATGACTTTGCCTGGCTTTTCCCTTGTAAATCCAACCTGCAAAGGATGCCCTCGTCTGACAAACTCATGGTACTGAGGACGGGTGGAAGCGTGCTTCATCCTGAAGAAAGCACATTTTTTTACTTTATCCACTGCCTAACAAACAGTGTGATTAGTAAAAGAGTTCTAATCTGTTCAGGAAGGAATCATGGCACTAGATAAGATTATCTTCACATCTATTAACTGAAAATCCTTTACTCATGCAGGCTGGAATTAGCCATTTTACAAAAGGCATTTTAACCTTATTTTTGTCCAAGTTTAAAGCTGTGTGTTTCTAAACACTGACAGCACAATAAATGTTCACCTTTGTAAAATTGAAATCTCTCTTACAACAGAGCATTTTGTGTCACTTTGCCTGGCAAACTTTGACTTTCTGTCCAAATGATCACATTAATCACTTAATAGTCTTGAGATTACCATTGTAAAAGCATCTGAGAGTCATTTCAAAGACTCCCTTCATAAAACTGAGCAAGTGCAATGGAAGTTGTGAACTGGCCTGGCACACGTGCCTGAAAGATGCCTGATTAGTTTTTTAATGTTCAGTTCTGCTGTGACAGGGGAGGGCATCCGGTGGGACTACAACAGTGATGCCTTTTCCTGGTCTTAAAATCAAGAGTCATATACAGTTAGAAGGGGAAAAGGGATTTTACCTTGGTATTTATTTTAAGGATCCTTAGGTGCACATGTCCAGGTCGAATGCACCTCCATGCCCACCACAATGCACACCCACAAAAGATCTGGTCTAACATTATAGGTGTTACTAATTAGCAGATCTATCAAAGATTCCCCAATGAGAGGCTCGAGTGAGCCCCCCTCCCCAAGGAACCTTCCCCTGGATGGTTCTATCTTGGTTTACAGAATGTGTTCTGGAGAGGACCTTGGGCTCTGGGGCACACTGATCCCTAACTATGAAGCTTCTAAAATGTTGAGTCTCCCAGCTGAACAAAAAGTCCAAGAAAGTAGGCAAAGAGCACTAAGAATACAGAAGTTGTAAAAAGGTATAAAAGGGGTATAAAAAGAAAAGGCATAAAACCATCATGGCATCAACACCCCGAACTGGTTTAACGTAGCTCATAGGAGAACTTCCACAGCAGTCTCTGGGACCCATGGCAATCCTTGATGAGGCAGGAATTGTAGGGATTTGGAGAGTCTGGTTTGAGGAGTGGGCTGGTGGCCACAGGAATTCAACTTTCTGAGGCTTCTTCACAGTTCTGTGGGGGTTCTTTCAGTTAAGCCAAAATGAGGTTTTACATCTGCACCAAAGAGCTTCTGGGTGCCAGTGGGACAGTTTGATGTTGAACCAGGAACCAGCAGATCCCTGCTGTGTGCTGAGTTACTGCTGCTTTTCGCTTCCTGGCAAAGGTGGAAGAACACACCAGAGCTGGAAACACATCCCGTTGGAAACAGCATGGATGGCTCGCTCCTGTTCTTCACCTGGAGCTCACTAGCACTGGAGTGCATCCGTAGGACGGATGTGTGGGGGGGCAACAGAGCTCGGATAATTCCCTGTTTGCCAAGTGATCAGAGCAAGGGAGATGGGGATCGCTTTGGGGGTTGAAGGATGCTGAGACCAGCCTGACTCATCCATCCCAAAGTTAAACATCCCAAAGAACAATGTTTCCAGAGTTCCTGACAGAGGAGCCAACAAGTTCTAGTGCTGACACCTGATCTAAAGCTGCTGAGCTGGCACAGCCTGGGGGCATCTGACTGACAGCACAGCACTTTATACTGTAAAAACCCAGTCCCAATTTTTAGGAGAGGGATCTTCAGCTCTTTCTTGGCATGTGTGTGGAGGTTCTTCCCTGGAGTGAGGACACCCCTCAAGGTCACTCCTCAAGGCTGAGCTAAAGAGATTTGCCCACAGTCACTGGGACGGGTGAGTAACATCAATCTCTACTGAGTAATGATTCTGCCAGCTTTAATATCATTGCTTCAACAAATAGTGCACTGTAGTAGTAGTTAGAGCTGCCTATACTGTGCAGTAAATAATTCTGATTAAGATCTGTAGTCTAATCATTATAATTATCATCATTAATCTAAACAAACCATTTATTTCATTTATATAAACATATTTGATTTGCCATCCTTAATCCTGGGGGACAAAGTCACATAAAGGCTCGATTGCACCTGTACAGCCCTGGGAGTTTCTTTGCCTGCTCATGCTGGTGTGTTTCCCAGTAGTGCCAAGAGCAGTCCTGTCCTCAGGCAGCCCCTGAGGGGTGGAGAAGAAGGAGTCATCTATTTCCACTCATTCTGTTTTTAGGGTTCTCCTGCCTGCCATTGCACCTCTGATCATTCCTGGATTTGTGTTTATGGTGATTAGCCTTCAATCACAAGCCCTAACAATTACATTTTGTTCCAAAACACGCAGCCTTCCCATTTTACAATCAGTCTTTCACTGAAAGTCTTGTGGAATGTCACTAATGGAGCATTGTGTCGTATAAATTAAATGGGGGAACAACACAGTGGGGGTAGAACGCAAAGAAGGATCCAGGATTAGAGCCAAGCAGATAGTTTTCATTCGAACTCTACCTTTTTAAAGGTTATTTTGAAAATTACAGAACTAAAAATGAAATTGCTGATTTGTTTGCTTCTTTCTTGCTGATTTGAACACGTAGATGTAGACGGATATGAGAAACATTGTTATGTGCAGTGCTCAGTAAATTGTGGATAAATTTTCAGCATTCCTGAAAATTCTTGGGAGGGAGAGGTGAAGAAGGAAGTCTTTTTTTCACCCCTCCCAACCACAGATGCAATGTGAAAGATGGCCATGGATGAAAAAACAAAAAAAAAGGATTTTTTTTTAAAGAGCTCTTACAGAAATAATTTCCCCAGTGCAGGACACCCGAGGTTCTGAATCAGTAATGCCCTGTTTTAACATTAGGCTTCTAAAAGCAAGCAGTCACATAGGACTTACTTAAAGCTTTTGTGCATCTCTCCTTCCTTCTGGTGACCTGCTGTCATGGCAGAAGAATTCCTGAGGCCAAAAACATCACTGTGGCATTGTGAGAGTGAGGTGGGGCTACGTCTGCCCTGCCAGGTCAGCACTTGTGACAGCGGGGTACAGTTTTTGTGTTTCAGCAATTCCACCTTTCTGATACTGTGCTAGTCAAAGCCCTTTCATCAGTTTGGCATCCCTGGCTTGCTGGAATGATGTCAGGGGACATCTCTCTCATTATCAGCACCTCTGCAGCTCCATTTCACTGAAATGTGCCAAAGCAGATGCTCTTAAGGCATCGATGGCTTGGGAAGAAAAATGATGGAGGAAGCTAGTAGTGGCAAAACCCAAGCAAGTTTATTTGTCAGCTTTGAAAGAAACACGAAATCATGGAAATAACAATATCTGCAGGTGCCCAGATCAAGAGACATTGGTGCCAAGTGAAAAAACCTTTGCTATCTTTTTGAAGAAAACTTCAAGCTGGCTTACAAGTAATAGTGGGGACATTTGGGACAGGGTAGTTCAAGAGGAATGCATTTTGGGGGGGAAAAGAATTTACTCAGTTACTGCTTTTTGTCAGAATTCATGGAATCATTTAATGGCTTGGGCTGTAAAGATCATCCAGTCTTAAAGATCATCCAGTTCCAATCTCCTGCCATGAGCAGGGACACCTTCCTCCAGAGCAGGTTGCATTGAGTTGCAGAAGAGCATCCTTTCATGTATCAAACTTGTGATCACAAGAACAAATCCCAGGACTGCTCGTGGATCATGGCCACCACCTGTGGAATTCCAGTCAGTTTGTAGAATTTCATTCATTCTGGACAGCTCCCCAAGTATTCAGCAGGCTGCAAAACAGCAGCTCTCCCTTATGACTTCAGCATATTGATTTTTGTATTTATGCCATAGATCCTTCTCAGTTCAAAGAGAATTTTCCCCCCATTAGACTGTAAATAATTGATTGATCTATTGACTTTGTTTAATGTTTTTTTTTCTGAATTTGTTTTCTTTATCATTAACTTAATGTAACAGTGGGAGCAACATATTGTGACTGTCATAAAAGGTTACTCGGGGGAAAATACAATTCTTCCAAGTCTTTTCAGCAGTCTCATTACATGTGTGCTTAGATAAGCAAGTACTGCTCTCAAATGCTGCTTAAATCTCCTTCCTGCCCTCCAACAGGACTTGTAGGTATGAAGACATTTGCACTGAAATCCAAGAAACTTCCATCATGATCAGCGGCCCAAAATCAATCCAGAGCCCAGGAGCAGCACTGCACTCCAGGGGTTAACACTGGGTTTGAGCTGGTTTAACACCTTCATGAAGGATCTGGAGGATGGGCAGATGCTGCAACCTCAGCAAAAGATCAGAACCTCGTGCTGCCATCCAGAAGAACCTCAGCCGTCTGGAGAAACGGGCTGGCAGGAACATCACGGAGTTCAACAAGGAGAAATGCAAAGTCCTGCAGCTGGGCAAGGACAACCCCAGGCCCCAGGGACATGCTGGGGGCCACCCAGTCAGAAAGGACTGGACCATGAGCCAGTAACGTGCCCCGTGCAGTGAAAGGCTGATGGCAACTCGGGCTGCCTTAGGAAGAGTGCTGGGAACAGCCTGAGAGATCGGATACTTCCCTTCAGCAGTGGTGGGGCCGTGCCTGGAGTGCAGAACCCAGCTCTGGGCTCCCCAGCACTACAGATGAAGGGCCACAAAGGTGACTGAGGGTTAGGAGCACCTCTCCTATGAGGAAAGGCTGAGAGGGCTGGGAATGTTCAGCCAGGAGAAGAGAAGGCTCAGGGAGATCTTATCAATGTCAGTACCTTAAGGGAGGTGCAAAGGGAAACAGAGCCAGGCTCAGTTCAGAGGTGCCCAGTGACAATGGGCACAAACTGGAACACATCCGACTGCTAAATGACATAATTATCAATCCTCTACTGCAGAAGCTGGGATGGCAACATAAGTACATATTTTATTCTTTATGTGTTAAAAAAAACAAAACAAACAGAAACAAACAGAAACAAACAAACAGAAACAAACAAAAAAGCCAAACAAAAAAGTCCCACAAAAATTGCAAACAAACAAACAAACAAAAAGCCAAAAACCAAACCAAAACAAAGAAAGAAAAAAGCTGCTGCTCTGCATGGTAATCTCATCCAAGCAGAATCCACATGATCCTCTTTGACTTCAGAATGCTTAAAAACAACCCCAACAGCAGAAACAAACAAGCCAAACACCTGCTTGTGCTTTAATTGCATTTTAAACTACCCATTTCTTCATTTTCAACTCACCTGTAACAGCAACAAACCTAATTCTGTATCAACAAAAGACAGGGTGGTTCATGTAGACGTGCTCAAAAATGCTCTTCTCCAAACTAAATGTTCCAGGGAAAATGGCCAATGACACAGGGTCAGATTCATGATTCCAAAGAGATCCAGGTTCTCTCACCTTTTCCTGCTTTTCCTTCTACTCCAAGAAGACTGGTGAGCTCTTGCTATGGACTTACTCTGAGTAGTCTTCATGCAATGGGTACATTTGTCTTTCCAGCCTAAACAATAACAAATTCATGTCCAAGCCCAGTGCAGTGTTATCCAGCACCACTGGCTGGACCCTGGACAATTACATGACACTGGATGTATCCCAGCATCTTTCTGTGATCAAATTTATTCTGTTTGCAAAGCTTTTACATTTCTAGGCAACCTTCCTGCATTTGAGTCCACATCAGAAAATCAGGGTTTTCTCAGTTGTGCTAAAATTAGGAGTTAGGACTTGTGGAAGTTACTTTTCCCTTGACATTTTAGAACAGGCTTCTGCACAGCTGAGATGACAATGGATTGTGCAGATATTTTTGAACAGTTGCTGTTATCAGGTTTGTAAGTCAGGCTAACAAGGAAGAAGCAGCAACCGACAGAGCAAGAATCCACCATATCAAATTTGGCTTCCTTCTCCAAAGAATCCAAGAGCCAAACAAACTCAGAGACCTTGAAACCATGACCTCAAAACACTTAAGCTGAAATCTTGGCAGTATTAAAAATTTAAAATGTGGCCTTCGTTTTGTATGTATTCCTCATAGAAAGTACTGAACTTCGAAAAAATGATTAAAAGAAACATCTCTATAATCACCAGATACATTTCACTTTCAGATTTGCTATGGCTTTCTGCTTTTTATTTCTGTTTGAGACTGAAGCAAAGGAATGCTTTCTCTCCGTTTCGTTTTGAGCTCCCTTTTCCTTTCTACATTGTCCTGACAGGGTGCTTTGCCATAGAGTGACTTTTCTTGCTTATTCACTGTTCTTCTCCAAACTCCCACTGCTCTTGTCCTCTTACAAATGTAAGAATATGAGCCTGAAAACTCCTGCTGCTCTGTACTGGGTCATGATTTTGCTCCATATCTCACAGGTAACCCACAGTTCTTGGATTTGGCAGCGTGGAAGTGCGAATATTCCAGGTATTGATCAGCTTCTGGGAAAGTAGTTTGTAGAACAAAAAACCGGGGGAAAAAAAAGGAAAAAGGGAAGTGATTATTGCAGAAATGTGCCTTTTTTAACAACGGATCTATGGTGAGGGCAATGGCCAGTTTAATTTAAAAACAATAATAGAGACAAAGGTTTTAAAATGTGGTATAATAATGCAAAGTTATAGAATATTACTTCACAGATGTTTCTTGGGATTAAAAAAGGTCACCTTGTTATATAGATTTAGTATCAGTTTATATAACTACACATGGAATTATGCACCAGAAAAATAGTCCTGTAGCAAATGAGTTTATCTTTATAGAAAACAGGTATAAACATACTTACATTCAAGCCTACTTTTTTCTACTTTAAAAAAAAAAAAAAATCCATTCTAGGGCTACATTCTAAGAAAAAGATGTTCCTAGCTCTCTAATTCGTGTTACAGTTTTGCAGTTCATTTCTGCAGTTCATTTCTACAGTTCAAATAAAATAGACCATCTAAGTGACCTCATGATATTTTTTATAACATGGTCACAGTGTACTCTAAAATAATGAGAGCTGGTTACAGCCAAGGAAGAGGAAAGTGGAGAATCATTTTAAACACAATTCAGAATCACTACCCTGATTGCAGGACAGGGGGAAAAAAAATGCACTCTTTGGTTGTGTCAGCACCAATTTAAATTGACACTGCCAGAGCTGAGGAGCCATCTGAAGATGGGAAAAAATGAGTGTCAGCAGTCCCTTTTGGACTGGACAGGAGCAGGGAAGTGCCTGGAGAGGAATGGCTCATCATGACAACACCCATTGCGAGCCTGTTTTAGGAAAGGATGAAAAATTCTACTTTTCTGATTAACTTTTTCATATCTCCTCTAGGGGGAGGGACAGTTACTCGATTATATCCTTGTGATAAGATGGGAAAGCAAAGTAAAAATGTGTTTCCCCTGGCAACAGGCAGAGCTGGCCACGGCTGATTTATACAGAAAACATTAAATAAGCCCAGCCTCCACCCCCAGCACGTTTTGCTGGATGTATGGTGGCTGTACAAACAAGCTCTATTTATAATCAGCAGGGTCACTGATGAATAGAGGCACATCGTTTTGCTTACAACTTATAATTAACATTTTATCATTTTCTATCAGCTTCTTATGCTCAAAGGTACTAGCATGGGCATTTAAATGATGAAGTTAGTTTGTCATAGTCCCTGCAGCCATGAACCATTTTAATTGTTGATGCATGTGGAGAGATGATTGATGTGAAAAGGAATTCAGAGCAGTAAACTATTGCACCTCAAACAGCTCCACCCCATATATCACTCTACACACAAAAGCTCACCAGATTAGCTTTGTTTAAATATTATTTGCATTTAAATTACAGGATAGGTTATAGACTGTGTGTTTTATGAACGAGGCTAAATGCTAAAGCCAGCAGTTACACATTCTTTTAAACACTGAGATTCACGGGTGCGCTTTGAAGGCCGAGTTCCAAGCAGAGTCAAGGACATGAGAGGAAAACCTCGTTTGATTTTTGTGGGAGATGGGGCAGGAATGCACCGACTCTGCGCTCTGAACTGTGAATAAAGGGAAATATTCCTTGTTCTGAGGAGTGCCTTTGTAAACACGTCTTCATTCAAGTATTGTACAGCCTTAATAGATTTTTATGCACTGAATTGTTCTGGTTTTTTGCAGTTAACTTCACAATGTTGTGTAGAAGGGGGACTATGCTGATAGAGTGCTACCAAGTCACTTCCACCCAGAGCTTCAGTAATGAAGCTTCTAACTGTATATTGATGCTAAATACCATTGTTAGGAAGCCAATTATATTTTTCTCCATGCTCACTGTGAAGAAGTGCAGTAGGTCATCCATTCTGAATAACAAAATCAGCTTCCTAGCCTTCCCAGAAATAATTCGTTATTCAAAAAATCCATTTTTATGTTCATTTTTTTTTTTCTAAAGGCTGTTGTAAGTTTTATAAAAGCATGCTTTTCTTTTCCAGGGCCTTTCTAAATTCAGTGTCAAGTGCCTAAAATGGGCATTACCCTTGCAAAAGAAAATAATTTCCATGCAAAAGGTTATAAAATGAAAAATAGAATTTAAACTTCTCTATATGGGTTAAAATCTGCAGGGTTTCACTTTGTTGTGCTAACAAAGGACAATATATCATAAAATGACTCTTGAAATTTGTTAGGGAGGGGCAAGGAAATGCTCTTGGAGGAATGATAGTATCAAACACCTCATTTGGAATCATGTCTGCTAATTCAGAGTTTTATAGATGAGATCCTGGAAAACCCTGGCTGACAGAAAATTTGTCCTAATCCAGAAAATAATGAAAGAATGGAATATCTGTGGGGGGAAAAAGAAAGTGCCTACTGGCAAAGGTGATTATTGAAAGACTTCATCAAAAGAATGAAGCTGTGTCACTGGTGTGCTGGCTGTGACTTGCAGGGCATCGGGAACAGAGCTTGGGAAATCGTTCATGATGAAGGAAGAGCTCATTTAAGAAAGATGAGATCTTTTTTCCATGAAGTTAGAGAATCACTTATTGGAAATGTTCGGCCACGAAATTGTAATAACTCACAAGCAGCTCACGGGAAGATCTTCTGCTCCATCGGACACTGAAGGTGGAGGGTTTGTGGTGTGGAAGGCAGAGGGTTTGTGGTGAGCTTGCTTAGGCCATGGGGATGCTGCATCTGCTCACAGCCTCCAAGACAAGGTGCTAAACAAAGAAATGAAGAACAGCAGCAGTGACACCTCTCTCTGCAACCTGCACAGTGGCTCCAGTGGACTGCGGCATAATTAATAGGGAAATATTTCCATGTTCTCGTAGTTTTCCCCTGTCATTCCTCTATCTGTTACCTTCCAACTTATTTAGGGTCTGAGCCTCTCACTATTCCCACAGCTGATGCTGGTGAGTTTGTAGTCACTGCTGGAATGAATTCTAACCATTCTGAGCACTTTGAGAACGTGAGGGAGAGCCCAGAGCTAGATTGAAGACACGCTGAGAGACTGAGGGAAGCAGGACTCCCACACCTAAAGTTGTTCTTGTGAGAAATGAGACAACTCTTAAAAAGATTAATTTATTGAAAACAGAAAAATTGAAAAATTACAGAAATCAGAAAAATATAAAAATTTGGGATCCTATGGCTCAGTAGATGGTATGCCCAGGAGCGCAGGGATAATGAGATCTTCTGGCTGAGACAGCACGGGACCTCAGGTAGAGAAAAAGAACTTGCAGTGCTGGGCTGACTTTTTTAAAAAAAATTACTTAAAGCCCCTTAAAAGGGGTAAGGCTTTGAATGCCAGCACCGATGTCTCCACAGCTAGTCTGGAGAGAGCAAGAGGGGAAAAGAGAAGAGAGAGGCCTCTCAGCTTCGTCCTTTTTATAGTTTTTGCTCCGCCCCCAGTCCGCCCACAGGCCGCCCACAGCCGCCCCTTCGGTCCAAGGCGATGGTGCTTTCCCTTTGATGGATCATCTCTGTCCACCAATGGCTCATCGGTGTCGGGGGGGGGGGGGGGTGGTTATCAGTTTGAGATAAGGGGAATACAATACCTTCATTAAAATTCAGGTATTCAGGTTGCCATGGGACTTGCCTGCAGAGTAATGGCTCTGTAGCTAAAAATAGCTGCTGGCTATTAAGACTGGGTGGGGTTTTGGCCTTGGAATCAAAATGCAAGTGAAACACCTACAAAAAGTATTAAAATACATCCAACACACCTCAAAACACTTGTAAAAGTATACAGTAAACACAGGAAAGGTAACTCTTATGGTGTATAGGTGGTTTGAAGTTTGAGAAGGGGCAAGTTTGTGATTTTTAACTGGGAAAATTTTAACTGGGAAGGGTGCAACTCTATTAATAAACTACTTTAAACAAATGAAAACATTGATAACGGAACTGGATTTTTGTACCTGGGCTGATGGGTTAATTGTAACATTCAATTTAAAAATAATTAACTCAAAATTAATTAATTAAAGCACTTAATATGCAAAGACCAAGCACAAATAGGGATTTCATGTATGACAGTTCTCTATAGGAGAAAGTTTCACGAAGGATGTCTGGACTTCAGGCGGCTCTCTTGAAAGCTGTTTATTGCATAGGCGAAGTTACAGCATTTCAGGGAGTGGGTATCCAGAGCCAGCCCTACAGCTGCCAGCTCCAGCTGTAGGCATACCTGAAGCCACTTTCTGTTCAAGTTACAAAGCATTAGATACTTTTCTTTGCAGAGTATCTTAATACATAACAACCAATAAGCACCATACACAATACCTTTACATTTGCCTATAGCCCATCATAGCTACTACCATTACCATGTTATAGTCATTATTATCCAATCACAAGAGTAAGTAAATTGCAATTTAAGCTTACAGTGGAAAATTCTCAGACCTCTCTTCTTCTTGCTACATCAACATTTCTTGTTTGCCTGCCATATCTCTCTTTTTGGTAAAGACATGTTTTCTATTTACTTATGCTCTTCTTGAGACTTATTTACTTGGTGAAAAACATGTCTTTGTTTGTAGTCACATACCTTTGTCCTATTCCTAAAAATCTCTTTCCGACTCATCTCCAAGCTTTGCCTTCTCAGTTATTCAGTGATCACTGTTTCAGCAAAACCATCTTTTATTCTATATCAAAACTTGCTTTCATTTCTACCTCATCCTCAGTTTCTACATTCACAGATCTTTCTGCCAAGCCTACATACCTGTGAAACTTTCTTACCAAACTTTCATCCTCCCCAACAGTTCTCCCCAGGATCTGCCTTCACTCCATGCCCATCCCACTCCCTCTGGCTCCTTAGAAGCCCAGGCAGAGTATCTGGAAGAAGCTCTGCTCCCCCAAGCAAACTGCACACACCAAAGTTGGTGTGACCCAGCAAATACGATTTGTGATTCCATGTCTGTGTCTACAGAAGGTGGGGGGGAATACTTTGAGCAATACATGTGAAATGTTTGGATAGCTGTTGAGACTCAGTTAATGATTATTAATCCTGGTAGTAGCTCCAAAAACATGTCTGCTATTTATTTGTATCTCAGGACTGCTTCCCAAAATAATGGGCAGCACATAAAGTCAAGGGCACTGGGTTCGCTGATGCACCAGCTGCTCTCCCAGGTGGAATTCTTTACAAACAGCCAATAATCTGCTCTGCACTAAGAAGTTTAAAGCATTTTTTTATTAAACTAGGAGTGCTAGAATTGTATATATCTTCTGGTATTTCATTAAGATTACTGGCCTTGTGTCCAGGGGGATAATAAGATGCCAGAAGGCTGCAAGAAATGCAAATAAAAATGATACGTGGTCCTGGGACTGTTATTTGTAATACTGCAGTATTTTAATTCTCTAGCAATAGCCTTGCCTTGGGAATAGTAGGCCTAAAGCTGGAACTTACTGATGCATATCCTCAACCACAGGGACAAGATTTTTTAGTGTGCTCTTTAAACCATTTATTTAGTGCTCTATACCAGGATGGTTTGGAGCAGACTTTCATGTTGCCAAGTTTTAGAGTGCTTTAGAAAGCTCAGTTAAGAAAGCCAGCATGTTGAAATACACAAGTTAAACCTGCTCTGGTTTACTCTGTGGGGAAGCCTGTCTTTCTCCTGTTCCTACAACAAGAGCACAGCTCCTGCATATTTAAATTGGGAATTAAGTCTTTGGAACCTTAGACTTTGCCTTTTGTGTGATGTATTTAAATGGTAGCTTCTGTTTGCCACGAGGGCAAGACTACAGTGATTGTTGTAAGTTAATTCCAGCACAGCATTTATTCAAGAACTGGCCCATTTTACAGTACTGGTAATGGAAAACTGATTATTTTAACCCACAGTAATTGCCAAGTGCTTTTGTGGGCTGTGGCAGTGGGTAAGAACTAGTGAGATTCTAAATGTGGCCAAGCATGGTGCCTTCTCCTGACGAATAAACCTGTCAGGGTTCAATCTAACCTGTCAGATCAGGCAGCTCTCTGCTGCACAGAGCACTGCCTATCCCTATGTCAGACTGCAGAAATCACCTGCAAATTCAACTTAATCTTTACACTCAGTATTGTTTAAAATAATAAGAATCCTATACGCCTGATTTGGATATAATAAGATGCAGAAGCAAATAAAAGTCTTTTAAATTTCTTCTATGGAAACCATGTAGGCTGCAGTCTGCAAGGCACATCTTCCCTTCTTTGGCTATATTGTTATCTTAAGGAAGATGTCATGATGCTCAAGTGCTCCTAAGAGCTGTGTTTGTTAGAGAAGAGAATATGAAAATTGTGCCTGGAATCAGTTACAAGGAAGCACACTCATTGTCAGAGAATCCCTTTGGAGGTTTGTCAGGTAGAATATATTTGCCATCAAAATTACTTTCATTTTCAAACAGAAATATTATTTTTGACTGGATAAATAGTCTAGAAAGGCAGCACAGAGGAAACTTTAAAGGAAAATCCTAGAAGTCAGTATATTCAGTGACATCCCCATCCCCTGGAGGTGTCCAAAGAAGGCCTGGACGTGGCACTCAGTGCTCTGGTCTGGGTGACAAGATGGAATCGGTCACAGCTTGGACCTGACGGTCTGGGAAGCCTTTCCCAACCTTAATAATTCTGTGATTCTATGAAATCCTGCTCTGTATTTCCACAGCATCCACCACAAATGATTCCCACCTCAGTGTGAGGCCTTTGGATCTCACCAGGGTTGAAATATTTATTAAGCCTTTTAGCAGTTGCTGTAGGCAATATATTGCTACATCTGAGGAGGACCCATCGGACAGGAACTGGTTAGCATTATCAGGGAAAGAGGAAGTTATTTAATAAGCTACTCAGACGTAGTAAAATTAGCAGAAATGAAGGGAAAGTTCAAATTTACTTGTAAGGCCTTGAGAATGACAAGGCCCCTGCTGACCAAAAAGGCCACTAGGCTGAGAATGAAGGGCTGCCCCCTGCCAGGGGGAGGATGTTTTGTTGTGAAGCCTGCCCTGTTCACAGGGCTTTTTATTTTTCCCCCAGATTACTGGAAGAAATAGACTGCTGCACCCAAAGGCCACTTTCAAGGACCTGAGACTCTCAGAAGCCCTGATCAGTTGGATCACTGAGCTGGACCCTGGTCCTCACCCACAGGCAACATCCCAGCCTGCCTTCAGCTCATTCCCTCTCATAAGCACCAGTGGGATCTGTACATAAATCCCAGAATCCCAGACTGGTTTGGGTTGGAAGGGACCCTAAAGCCCATCCAGTGCCACCCCCTGCCATGGGCAGGGACACCTTCCACTAGCGCAGGGTGCTCCAAGCCCTGTCCAAGCTGGCCTTGGACACTGCCAGAGTTCTAGAGGCAGCCACAGCTTCTCTGGGCACTCTGTGCCAGGGCCTCCTCCCCCCCCTCACAGGGAAGGATTTCTTCCTAAGATCCCATTTAACCCTGCCCTCTGGCAGTGGGAAGCCGTTCCCTTGTCCTGTCACTCCAGGCCCTTGCAAAGAGTCTCTCTATCTTTCTTGTTGGCTCCTTCAGGCACTGGGTGTCCCACTTGGTTTGAATCATCCCAGTTCAGAAGCACCAGTGGGACTGGGACATAAAGCCCCATTTATTCAGAAAGCTGACAGCCATATTCCATACTTGGGCCTGGTCACCAAAGGCTTCATTGGCAGCTGTTCCCCATGGACACCAGTCTGGGTGTCCACGTGTGCTCCCCACGAGCAGCTGTGAACGTGTCACACACCAACCCTTCCAAGGGCACAGATTTCAATCTCAGCACCTAATTAAAGTCTGTTCAGAGGGTTTGGTATCAAAGACCAGCAGTATTTGATGCAGGCAGCTGTTCCCCTTTCCAACTGCTTTCGTTGTTTGCTGTATAATTTTTAAATAGAGCTACAGCATGGCAAGTGCTTGTGTGAGCTCTAATGACACGACCAAAATCAACTTCCTCTGGTTATTCTGCTGGCACACCAGCCCAGATAGGCAGCTCTGTTGTGCTTAATTCAGGAGTATCTCAGCATATCTCCTGCTATGAGTCAGTGGAGGCCTCTCAAATGTGCCCACCCAAACTGGCCACTGGGACAAGTGGTTTGCACACCCACACTCAGGGAACATCTGCTTATGGCATGAAAATGGATTATTCTAGGTTTACAGATCAGTGCGGGAATGAAAGGTCACATCAGCTGTTCTGTAAATCCTATCTGTGGTATGCACCAGCTAGTTAAAAAAATAGGGGTTGATTGAGAACTCCATTAAATATTTATAGTAACTATAAGCCTTAGCATAATCGTTTGCATTTCTAATTTACATTGAATTAAATGAAGGAAACCTATGTAGATGTTTCTAAATTACATTTGCAGGAATAGGTAAAAAATTAATATGTCTATGTAATATAATGCATTCCATGCTTATTACATATTATATATTATTAAATGTTAGAAAATGAAAAAAAAAAACCCCTAAAAGAAAAAAATGTACTTAATCATCCCATCCCATAATGCAAAAATTTCTGAAGGGCTCCCTGTAGAACCCCCTCTAGGTTTCAGTCTTCCACACATTCCCATGAAACTGATGAAGTAAAGGATTATGAAATGTAATGAAGTAATGAAAATGAAGTAAAAAGGATTAAACTTCCTTTTATGTGCCTAAAGAGATAATCAGCTGAAAACTTTGTGTTCTGGATTTAGAATCCACAGAGAGACATGTGAGTGTGAAAGTTTCAATAATCTGAATGTGTTATTTTTTTACATTTCCATGTTCAATCACCACACAGAATTTGTTTCCGTGGAAGAAAACCCATCCCTTCCAAATTTCATCTGTTTGTTGCTTTTCCAAGTGTAGCCTGTTGCCCTTTTTTATATAAAACAAGTCACACCAAACCCAAGTGCCCCATTACACACCACATTCAGGAGTGATAGCAGCAGCCCATTAAAACAAGTGACTTATGCAGACATAAGTAGTTTTAATTTATAATGTGCTTAAAAGTGGTGCCAAGTCACTCAAAAAATAATTCCCATTTCTATGCAATTTGTGCCTTCTGCTTCATCCTCCCTCTTGAAATAGAGAAGTCCTAGGAATTTTGGGGTTCTAACCTTGATCAGACAACTCATTTCCAGGATAGATCTTGCCAAAATGCATTTGTAGAGCAAGCATGGTTGAAAATATTTTCTAATTACTGCAGTTTCTGCTCAATTTTTATTTCGTGTGACTTTCTTATATAAGTTTTTCTCTACTTGTAAATTTTCTTTCAGTGCTCCACTGGTGTGTTCTTTGCTTTCTGCTGCTGCTGAGGACCAATATTTTCTCCAGCACAGTTACTGATCCTTCTTTTGGTTTTAATATTCTTTCTTGAGAAGAAATAAGCTTAGCAGGATTTCAGAGCCCTCAGCAAATCCAACTCTCCAGCTACCAGGATGATGACTTTTCTGCCTACATTTCTGAGCAACAATATTTTCTGCATTTTCTTGCTCATACGAATCACAGAAAGGTTTAAGCAGTGCATGTTTTTTCACTGCTTTTGAGAGAGGGATAGAATTGAATCTGCCAAGATTTTAAAAAGTTTTTAAAGGGCCCTACCAGTTCACAGTGGGAAATGAGTTGTTTTATTACTGTGTCCATTTCTGTAACATTTTTGATCTTATTATTTTGGGCGTTTTTCATGCATAGAAGAAAAACCACCATCTATGTACATGCTATTCTTTGTAGTGGTCTAACATTTTGAAAATTTCCAGTATTTAAGGAGGTGGGAAGATCAGAGTTAGTCCTTCTCTAACCCCCTAGGAAAAAAAGCATGGGTTTTATTCCACAATTTCATTCTAAGATGAACAATTTGTTTACATTTATAATTTCCTCATTAAGAAATGGAAATAATTTTCCTATTCCTTTTCTAATCTCAGAAGCTATGGAAGACGGAATGGATCATCAGAAATTTGTCAAATGGCTCCTCAGACAATGTAAGATGTCAAGTTAAGCAGGAGAGGCCTTTCACAGCAAAGAATTGGCACTGATAAGGTTAAAAAATTGTCCTCATCTGGCATGGTCAAGATGCTGAACCTTTCTCAATATGGATCTAAATATTTTCCTTTATGTCATTACTTCCATCCTGGGTAACAGGTTCTGTGTGAATACCTACCACAGAAAACAGCTCCACAAAATGCCCTGCTTAAATGTGCTCCTCTGATTTGTTAAAATTAGTCTTCAGTGCTGCTTTTAATCTAAAACACAAAAAGAGAAGGTCATGACCAGGTTTGTCTACACAAAAGCTATTGAGTACCTTGCAAATTCTTCTGAGCTTCCTTTGTCTCATGTGTGATATTAGAGGAGGCAGATGGGATAAGGGAGTTCTCTGTGTCACTGCAAAGGAAGAGAAGTGGAGGGTTCGTGAAGACACCCACAATCCAAATCCATCCTTTCCTTCCTTCCTTCCTTCCTTCCTTCCTTCCTTCCTTCCTTCCTTCCTCAGTAGGTGACAGAGGAAATTGCATTGTTTCTGGTTTATCCACAGAGAAATTAAACATGAAGGGGATAAGGGATTTGGTTTACATGGATTATGAATATGAATATGGAAGAGACAAGAAATGAAATCTAGGAGTATTCCTGGTTTTATTTGTGGGGTGTTTTTTTTTTTCCCTTTCCCTGTCAAAGGAAAATCCTATCTTATTTTCATATTCATATTCCCTGCCTGCTTCTTATTGTGTAGAAATCCTAGAATAGTGGTGATTTAAAACCTCCATATTGTATTGAATGACACAGCTCTGGTTCAGCAGCCTCTTCTAGAGGTTTTCTAGATGTATAGAAAAATCATAAATAACTAAACCCCACTGAAAACACAATAGAGAGCCTAAATAAAGCAATAAATTGCTGTCCAACAAGCTTGTGTAAAACTCCAAACCTTCCCACTGGGACAAATCTTCAGTATCTAAAAAAACCCAGGGGTTATTGCTTACAGGGCTCTGGAATCCTTCTGCTGACGATGTGTTCAGCATTCATTTGAAAAGCAAGCCAAACTACACCATAAATTTTTCAAGGAAACAATGGAAACATGGGATTTACGATCATTGACTCTTGCCGAAGGCTGATCCTGTAGATCTGTATTTGTCATTTCGATTGCACAAAGTCATTTTTCAGTTTTTCATGGCTGGCTGAAGGGTTAGAGTGCCAATGGAAACATCACGTTGAAATAACAGATGTCAGAAATATTGCACCAGGAACCAGGAGCTACTCTAACAGACCTTGTAAAATATTGTTCCTTCTTATACCGAAAACAGGGGTAAGAGCATTTTTTATTTGCTTTTTAAGTCAATTGGCACTTTGTCTGAACTGGAACCGTAGGCTGAGCTTGTGAGGGACTTTCAGTTTATGCCAGTGCATGTGAAGTTTTGCTTTCAATGCAGTGAGCCACACTCAGCTTTTACTGAACAATGAATAAATTGGCCCTTTAAAGGTCCTTGAATAGTATAGAAGTATTGAATCACTCCTTTATAGCTGTTCCACCAAAAAATATTTAATTCTTGTCCTTGCTTGCATTCATCTAAAGAAGGGTTATTAATTTTCCTTCCAGTTGTGCTTTGCTCAGGGAACATTCCCCATTGCCTTTCTGGCTTGAGCTACGCTTGAAGGTTTTACCAGCATAAGTATGTCAAACAAGAGTGTGAAAAATCATTTCCCTGTCAAGTGCATCTGTGCTACAAAATTAGAGTGGGAGTAAAGAATGTGGCTGAAAAAGGGTGAATTGTTAATGGTTAACCAATTTAATGCAGTATCTTAGTTTCTAAGTGTTCTGTTCCATGAAAATAATCATTGAGTTTGATTTAGGGTGAGAGATCAATATTTTCCTGGTCCTGCATTAGAAAATGCAATTGTTCATACATATCAAGGAAAGTGCTATCACTGTTAAACAGGGCCCCAGGCAAGACATTTTTTTTTGCTATTATTTTTCTTTCCTATAAGGAAATATTAATCAGAGTTTGTTTGGTATGGATTTCGTAAAGATCCTGATTACGAAGGAAAAGAATGCAGACTGGTACTGCAACGAGAGAAACTGAGAAACTGAAGTCAAAGTTCTGTCAAACTGAGAGCTTCAAGTTCCTCTTTAGCAGAAGAAGTATGAAATCAGGAATGGAACTCAAATGCTTAACCTCAAAAACTTCCTGGCATTTTAAACATTTCTTTGTTGATCATTTTGAATAAGGTCTGTACGACCTTGTTATATAAATATTAAACATTGTAAGAAGCCAAAGGCACTGCTCCTACAGAAATAAGCAATATTCCACATGGTGGTTTAACCTGCAGGCAGCTGAACCCCACAGAGCTGTTCATTCATTCGTTCGTTCATTCCCCCCAGATGGGGTCAGGGAGAGAATCAGGAAAAAAGGTAAAACTCCTGGGTTGAGATAAAGAAAGTTTAAAAGGAGGAAGAGGAAAAGGGAAAGGGAAACGGAAAGGGAAAGGGAAAGGGAAAGGGAAAGGGAAAGGGTAAGGAAAAGAGAAAGGGAAAGGAAAAGGAAAAGGAAAAGGAAAAGGAACCCTTATTAAGATCAGAGATATCAGCCCTTCTACTCTGTCTGGGGAACCACCCTCTGGAAGCTGGAGCAGCAGTTTTCCTGGAAGAAACACCTTTGTGACGGCTTTTCTTTGCAACCCTCCCAGCCATGACTCATCCCAGTTCCTCATGTCCTCTCCATGGTCCCACAGGTGAATCCAGAGCGTGGCTCTCAGTACGGATCCACAGCAGCTCCTCGAGCAGAGGAACGCTCACTCCTGACAGCCAAAATGCCGCTCCATACAGGTGGGGAACAGGACATATCCTGTGGGAAATGCTGGAGCTCCCATGCCAGTGTCTCCACAGCCAAGACAGGGTGTAGGGAGGAAAAGAGCCTTTCTCCATGTTGCTGGGGCTGGTCAGCCCGTTGTCCCTCTGTTTGGCCCTGCCCATGTCATGACTCCAGTGAGGCACACTCAGTGACAGTGTCCTCCATACGGACTTTGCCTCATGGATCACGTGCACTTGACTCTATCTGTGTCTTTGGATAACTGCTCATTGTCCAGGTCATCGTGAACACCTTCAGCACAGCCAATTCCCTCTCTGCTGCTCTGTCCATGGTGGTCCCCTTGCCTGGGTGGCACACAGCATCTTCTTTAAAGGGCTACCTTGCTTCACCCCCGGCAGCAGTCACCTCCAGTGCTCCTTTTCCAATCAGTTTGTCATTGCCCCACTCCCCAGAAAGTGATCCCAGCTGCTTGGTTCCCTGCCTTGCAATTGCAGGCTACTGGACCTGTTGTCCCACAGGGATTATAGGTGAAATCTTTTTGCCTATCTCACGGTTCTCTGAAGGATGAGGATCAGGTGTACGGAATGAGGAAGCACAGCAACAGGAATATGCTGGTTCAACATCCCAAGTATATCCAAAATTCTCAAGAGCCATTGCAACCAGCTTGGAGGAGAAGGGAAAGGTGAGGGAGTGGAAGGAAGTGTCCTCCCTTGACTCCCCACATGGATTGGCTCTCTGAGGAGAAAAGGTGCAGAGAGAAACTGTTACTAGTTCCCAAGAGATGGTTCCTGAAATGCAGAGGCGATGGTAATGCTGAGTACAAATACCAGATTAGTGTCACAACCAGTAATTTTATCATATCATGAGCCAGTGTTACGCAGTACAGAAAAATAATAACCTTAATCCAGCCCCCAGAGACGCCAAACAGCACATAAACAGGGAACACTTACAGGAGGTGAGGTGCTACCTACCACAACTCTGGGAATAAGCACAGCAAGTCTGAGATCAAATAAATAAAGATTGTGACCAGCAACTATTAAATAATAAAATGAATTATTATAAGAATGGTTGTTTTTTTCCTAACATGCTGTGGTCAGATTTATCTCAACTTTTCATGCCCCATATTGGGTGTTGTGGTTTACCTGGCAGGCAGCTAAACATTACAGCCATTCACTCATTCCCACTTCAGTGGGATCAGGGACAGAAGCAGAAAAAAATCAAAACTCATGGCTTGAGAAAGAGATGGTTTGAAAGAAAAGGAAAGGGTAATAATGATAATGAAAAAGAATACACAAAGTAAGTGCTGCAAAATGCAATCCCTCACTACCCGCTGGCTGATCCCCAGCTGAGTAATGGCTGCAACTCCCCTCACCTTTTATTGTTCCTCATGATCTTATCCAGTAGGGAATATCCCTCCAGCCAGCTTGGATCAGCTATCCTGGCTCTGTCCCCTCCCAGCCTCTTGTGCACCTGCAGCCAACTCGCTGGCAGGGCAGCAGGAGAAGCCCAAATATCCCTGAGTCAGTGCAAACCAAACCATCAGTGTGGGATCAAAACTGTTCTCATCCTAGAGCCAAAACACAGCACTGAACCAGGACTCTGGGCTAAAACAGGTTTTCCATCAGACAGCAGTGCTGTGTTAATGGAAAACAGGCAGGAGAGTCTGAATGCAGCAAAGAGATCAGTTCCCCAGCAGAAACACAGCTCTGGGCTGAACCTGGGAGCATTCCTCAAGGGGAATGCAGAACCTCTAAAGCCTTTCTAGTATTTGCACAGTGTTAGGACAAGCCATTTCCACTGATTTTGAAGGCACCCAATGTGGTTTAGGTGGTAGCACAGGAATAGCTCATTTCTGAGTCCTAATTGGTCCTTATTGTTTCCTCCTCGCTGTACCCCCATCACACAGTGACCCACCTGGTGGGACCATGCTCCTGCAACACAAACTTTTCCCAGGATGCATAACTGATGAGGAAAACATGGGAATTTGCACTGTTGTAATTTATCAACACTGCATCTATTGTTCCTCTCATTACCGAAGACCAGCTAGAGAATATATGGATTTAAAAGGCAATACACGTGTGTTATGTTTTTAATCTCTGGATTAAAAGCCAAGAAGGCTGTGTGTTCATCCATATTTTTGCAAGGGTCTTGTAGATTCCTAAATGTCACTGGAATGCTATGGTAGAAGCATTAAAGTTGGAGTTTCATTTTTTTTCTTTTCCATTTAGAATTTTATTTAAACACATTAATGGTGATTCTGTCAAATAAGGCAGGAGAAAACAAAACAAAATAATAAAATTAACCTCATTTCTACTACTTATTAGAAGTGAAAATTTTAGGTTACATTTTGAGACTTTTTTAATGAGAGGCAATTTAAAGAAAGCTTCATGGATTTTTTTGTTTTGTTGGATTTTTTTCTTGATCATTTAAATCCTCATCGTGCTTTTACAGTCAGGATCACGAGGCAAAGGTGAAGCAACATCCTCAGATCTTTGGTAATGTATCTATTTCACTGCCTTGTCCCTTTCTGTACAGGTGTTTATGACTTCCCTTGTCCGTAAAATATTGTAATCTGTTGGACAAGCTTCAGAAGTTTTTTGAAAGAGGATTAAGTTCTTGCTAAAGCAGGTGGCAAGAAAGAAGGCAAAAAATGAAGTGATGTCCTATTGAAGAAGACTACTGTATTAGGCACCAAAGAATCCATATAAAATAATTATAACAGCAATTTTCACCCTAATCTATGAGCTGAACTCAAATGTTACACCTACTGTGGATACTCAATTAGAGAAATCTAAGTACATAAAACACATACCCAGGGGAAACTATAACATTTTGTATTGTAACAATGAAAGAACCACTTTTCTTACAGATGAAATGAGAAAATTTGTCTTACTTTTAAAAAACTCTTTTTAATGAACATCCGAAATGAGAACACTCTTCAACTGTGTCAGAACTAAATCATACTAAACAAATATATGCTAAAACAAAGCCTTTACCATTATAAATTGATACAAACCTAACCAAATTACATGATTTTCCTAATTTTCCTTTTCCAGGCTATTTTATTTGTTTAGTTTGAATTATTTTTATTTTTATCAACCTATCTTGTATGTTCTCTGGATTGATTGCTGAAAGAAATCATGTGCAGAGGAATATACATAGCCAGAACAAAACTACTAAAAAATACCTCTAGAAAGATTAGCGTCAGTGATCCTAAAAATAGAGACTAGGACTCTTCCAGAGAGTCTTTCCATACTGCTTGGAATGAATCCTAAACGTCTCAGAAACTACAGCTTTGATCCTGGGTTTTGATCCTGAGTTGTGCTCCTGGAATTTAATACACACATTGAACTCCATAAATAATTGCTTTTCACAGTTTATTCCTGTTTCTTTATTTCTCATTCCTCTGGTTTTACAGGAATTTATATACCAAACTAAAATATGATCATCTGATATGTTTTAAAAAAACACTGAGGTGTTCCTGACCTTAAGCTGCATCTACACTTAGTGTATCTCACCCTGTAAATTTGGTACTCGGGGAAAAATCCAAGTTCATGGTATGTGCCTGACCATTTGTGCCTTTAAATTCTGAGCCTTTCCAGAGATTATTACCTTTACAGTGGTTCTTTCACATGCATTTCATATTACTTTGGAAAAGTACCTCAGTACCCCAAGCAAGCCCATTTACAGCAGTGAATGGAATTCTAATTTCTTTGTCTTTCTGAAAAGAGCATTTTGCTTTCTTTAGAAAGAGAAAAATGGGACAAAACATTTGAGGCAGAAAAGTTAAGTGGGAGACAGGAGAGAGTCTCATGTTGAAGCAGCATATTTTCAATCTTTTAAAAAATTTTTACTTATTTCTGATGAGAGATTTTTTAAGTGACAGCAGAGGAAAACATTCCACCTTCTTTTCTTTACTTTTCATGTCTCCATTTCTGAATGTAATGAGAGGCTCTGCATTTGCTGCTGGGAATATTTATTTTAGCCCTTGAGGTGAATTAAGCACACACTTGCATTTGAATGTAAATTTTTTTTAAAAAAATCAGAAAACAAACAACCCTAAAACAAACAATCAAACAGAACCCCAAACAAATAAAAAACCCCAATACATTGAACAGAGATCTATTGCCACAACAAGGAGACTGTAAAGAAGCACCATGAGCCAACACCAATATTGGGAGTGTAGGAAATCCCAGCCCAGCCTTGGGTCCATCTCCCAGCCCATCCCAGATCAATTCCTCAGTCACAAATTCCTGCTGCTGCTGCTGCTGAGCAGCTACAGTTGAATGTCCCCTTCAACATAAAGGCCCAAAGAAAAGAAAAAGAATGTAAAAATTTTAAAAATCCACATATTTCTTACTAAAACGATTTTAGATTTTATTCTGCAATTAAATATTTTGCTGTTGGTTTCCTTTCTTAACAAGATAACTTTACATTGAGTCAGTTAATAAATAACTAAAATAAATAAAAAACAAAATTTAATAATTAAAACATTTATTAAATATTTATTATCTATTATTATAGATAGCCTAATTAATGACATTCCCAGGTTGGAAAGGACAATGCTATCAGGCACAGGGTGGGATTGTTGGGGTGTCTATGCAGGGACTTGAGTTGGACTTGATGATCCCGGTGGGTCCCTTCCAACTCAGGATATTCTGTGTTTCTGTGATATTAATTCTGCAAACTTCTGCACATTTTTCAGTTCACAGCAAGTTTCTCTTACCTATTATGCAGCCTCCATTATTCTTTCTTTACCCTTATCAGGCTTCTAAACCAGGAAAGCAGGAGTGTGAAGTTTTCTCTCCTTGAGTTACTCATAAATCATAGGACATTAATTATAAAGGGAAGGAAAAAAGGGGAAAAAAATATACCAGTCATGCATGAGCAAAAATCCCAATGAAACCCGTGAGGAATGGAGGGCAAACAGAAGAGTCAGGATGCAAGGATGGGACACAGGGAAATGAACAGACAAATACAGTGAGTGGAAGTTATCTAATGATTAAAGAAAAGAAACAATGAGCATCTTCAATTCAAGGTGCATTACTTTTGCCTAGTGGGCGTTACAACCCCACTCAGGGCCAATGAAATGGCTCCTATTGACTTGGAAGTATTTTCAGTCAGGCCTAAAGCATAATGCCTGTAACTCTTGTTAATCTAGATGTGCATGATTTAACAAAGTTGAAAGGTTCTCTTTTTACCAAGAAACCTAAAAGTTCTGAATGCATTTTCGTATATTTTGGGATATGTCTAAGCCAAAACGTGGAGCAGCAGCTCTGCAAAACAATGCCCTGAGGCAGATGGAATTCTAGCACACAAAGCTCACCAGCTCCTGTAGATCGGTTGTGCATAGGAATTACAGACACTGCTCAGAATGTAATTTCCTTCAAATTCTCACTGGAAAATAAATTACTTCAGATCAGATGAAAGATCTCACTAAAATAGCCTTCTGCAAAATGAAACTCCCATGGCTAGGCAGCTCTGAAGAAGTTCTGGTTGAAAATAGGGTATTTTTTCTATTACCCTGTAATTTAATGATTTTTTTTTTTTTTTACATTATGTGATAATGTAGTATCTGTGCATACTGTGACTTAATGGCTAAGTATGACATAATGAGTCAATACATATATTTTTCAAATAACAAAAAATTTCTCCTGCACTGACAAGAGCATCTTTTTGTATCTATGTTCATCTGAAATACACAAAATATTCAATATATCACAGTCGGAGCCATTCATTCCCACACTGTTACTATATTATTCCAATATATCATTTTTACTATCTTGCTACTTGCTGAACAATCATGATGGAATATAAAATGTATATGCAAGTTCACAATACTTTTCTAAACATTCTTCTAAAGCCATTGCCTAAATCAGTTGAAAATGAAATGACACTTGTTAAAATAATATTTACCTCCGCTGACAGCTTTTGGCAATTTGATGGTGCACGAAAAACTACATCTTTCAGTTCTGCAGGAATATCTTCTCATAGCACTCATATATCTTTTCATCAGACTCTTTTTAGAAGAGGAGAGAGGTTTCTAGCAAATATACATTTGCTTTCAAAGGCAGGGGGATTTTCAACATGAATTTCTTATTTCTGTGGTAAACAGAGAATTTCTGTTCACATGGAAACGTGAAAGCTCCTGATTAGAACTGGTAACCATCAACTTTTAGGGAAGTCACACCCTGTGTTAATTCCATGTTTAGTTTAACCAGAGCTGACAATGTGTTTAAGACAGAAAAAATTCAGGAAGAATTTGAACAATCAAGTAGAGATGTACACATTTGTAGTAGTGTTACTAAGCCTACTCCAATTACTCAAAGGTTTTTAGTAGGGTAGTATTGGAGACTGAGAACTTGTGCTTTATTTTTTCATCTGAACTGCTAATGAACACATTTAATATGCACATTTATACAGAGAATTGGCAGGAAAAAAATACCTTATGGTTACTGATGCTGTTTTTTTAGAAGATCAAATAATTTGCGTGAGGGAAAACCACCACCATTTTCTTTACAGAGAGGAATGGGGCAGCAGTAAGAGCTTACCTTTGTGCTGGTAATGTTCCTGCAAACTGGTGCTGATTCACAAAGGTCTGCTCCAGTTGAGCTAGGCAATAAACTTAAATTGGGGTTTATTCAGCCAGAATAATGCCCGTGACTAATCTAAATTGTAGCTGTGCCTCACATCTTCGGAAGACTTGGCAAACAGGTCCACAAGCTGCAGCTTCTCCCCAAGGGGGACTGAGGGGTTTATAATATAAAACATGGGATTTCTGGTGTGAATATTTCTTGAAGATACGGATTCTAAACCAACAGAATGATTTGTGCATCTCATTGAAGCCACTGCTGCCTGAGGTCTCCATTCACAGAAGCTGGGATATTGTTGGGAAACGATGGTGGCTGAGCTGGTGCAAGCTGTGCTCCTCAGGAACAGCATCACTGCAGACTTTTAGAGCCCTCCTGCAGGAGAAACTCCATATGATGGCAGTATCAGAGAAATTCAGGTTAGAAAGCAGACACCAATATTCTGGTGCTTCAAGTGCACACAGCATGTTGTGCTGTGGTGTGGCATGGTGGTATTAGATCTAAGGTTGGACTTGGTCTTCGAGGTCTTTCCCAATCATAATGATTCTGTCATTCTATGAGTCTACTCTTTTTTTTTTCCCCCCCCCCAGTATTTTTGGCTCCTTTCTTTCCTTTTCACACCCAATGACAGATAATCTATCACCACTCTTAGCCTAAAAGTAGTCTGTTTTAAACACCTAGAAGAAAATGTAACTCTCCTGAAACTGAAGAAGAAATGTAATTCTTTAACTTCATGGCTTGGTCTCGCTTTGGATATCTTTTTTCATGTATTCGAGGAAAGGTCGTGTAGCTGAAGCAACAAAATAAGCTTTTGTCAATTATACACCACTTACACCAAGTACTTAAATTAACAGTGAATGTAGGATAATTAAAAGTGTTATTCATGTAAATTTTTCCTAAATTTTTTTTTTTCATGTCAGAAGTATGAACATTTACATAAAAAGGCAATGTGCCCTCTCAACCTGAATAAATGCATCTGTTCTGGCTACTACAAGGAAACTGCCAGCCTGCATTGTTTCCATCTTTATCTGTATATTTAATCTTTTCTCCAAGTTAGAACAGTCAAATATAGACATCGTTCCTCTCTTAACAAGAATTGAAAAGCACTCTCCTGCTCTTTAAATACAGAGGTGGTGTCATTCTTTGCAACATTTCCAAGCACTGCCTTGATGTTTACAGCCGTGGCCCTTCAGGTGGAGCCACCTGCTCTTGATTTCCCAGTGGTGGAGGCTGGACCAGGCTGGACTCGATCTTGGAGGTCTTTTCCAGCATTGATGATTCTATGATTCTACAGATAGTAAAAGAATTCAAACTGAATTCAAAATGTCTAAATCTCACCCTTCCTGTGAGCCCCTCTGTCTGAGGATAGGAGCCATACATTACACCGTTCCCTGTGTTGCTTAATAGTAAAATGAGTTCCGAAAAAATGGCAACTCCGAAAGGTCTCGCTTCTCTAAATCCATGGAACCAATATGGTTCTGGCTGTATTTGTACCAGTGATGCCTTTTCCTGGTCTTAAAATCAAGAGTCATACACAGTTAGAAGGGGAAAAGGGATTTTACCTCTATTTATTTTAAGGATCCTTAGGTGCACACGTCCAGGTCCTATGCATCGAGATGCACCCCACAAAATGCCCACCCACAAAAGATCTAGTCTAACATTATAGGTGTTACTAATTAGCAGATCTATCAAGGATTCTCCAATGAGAGGCTCGAGTGAGCCCCCCTTCCCAAGGAGCCTTCCCCTGGATGGTTCTATCTTGGTTTACAGAATGTGTTCTGGAGAGGACCTTGGGCTCTGGGGCACACTGATCCCTACCTACAAAACTTCTAAAATGTTGAGTCTCTCAGCTTGACAAACAAGTCCAAGAATGTAGGGAAAAAGCACTAAGAATACAGAAGTTGTAAAAAGGTATAACAGGGGTATAAAAGAAAAGGCAAAAAATCTTCATGGAATCACCAGCAATGGCAAAAGAATAAAATTTTACTGCTTGTAGCAGGGTACTGCCTGAGGAAAGCTTTGGTCCCATGCTGCTCCAGCCTTGAACAATAACATTAAGACCGGATTCCCAAATTTTGGTGGGAGCAGAGCATTCATTCTGCCCATAATTTGAGTAGCTACAAGTCCAGAGAGTTGCACCACAGCACTTCTTGCACAACTTGAGCTAAAGAAAAAATTTTGGAATCATAGGATGGAATCACAGAATATCCCGAGCTGGAAGGGACCCATGAGGGTGATGGAGCCCAACCCCTGGCCCTGCACAGACACCCCAACAATCCCAGCCTGCACATCCCTGAGAGCTCCTGGAGCTCTGGTAGCCTTGGGAATGTGACCACTTTATCCTCCCCTTTCCCACTCTGCCCTCGTCCCTTCCCTGCTAAGGGACTCAGCTAATGCTGACCACACACAAAACCAAGAATTCCTAAAGAAATCATGCTAGGAACACTGAAACAGGCAATTGGACTGAGACAAAAAAGGAGTGGTAGCCTGCACTAGGTGCAAATCATTTCCAGATCTTGCAGTGAGAGAAAAAGGCACATTTTTAGTCACAAGTTAAGGAAATCTGTCTCGAATAACTGCAATAAAAAAATTTATTACACCTGCAGAGCAGCTTTGTTTTGGCTTTCGTGAGGCCTTTTAAATGATCCTCTGACTATACTTTGGTGATCAAGCACTGCAGGTGCAGGCACAGTTTTTCTCCAGGCATGTCGAGGTTCCCTTCTGTTGTTGGGAACCATTTCTTGTGAACAATTTTTAATTAGAGAAAATTCAATAATTAATTTAGTGAGAGCTACCTGGATTATTTCAAAGTCCTTAGAGGGACTACGAGATCATTAATTCTCTGTAACTTTCTCCTGCATATTTACTCTGGAAGGAAAACAATGGCCTCTGTAACAAACTTCGAAGGGAAAGGACATGATCCACTTTCCTGTCCATGGTGAAGAAAGTAGAAACATGGGGCTTAAACTGTAATCTTTTTGTGATACAGCTCGATATTAAAACCATGTTTGGTTGGTTCATGTAAGAGTTGGGGAGCACTGGAATAAATTATACAGGAGAGTTGTGGAGGTTCAGGCACTGAAGTTCTGTGAGAACAAAGCAGCCTGACCACCCTCTGCCAGCAACTGCACTTGGATATTAGCGCTGCCTTGCTGGAAGAAAATGGGATAAATGGTGTTCCAGCAGCCCCATTTTCTGCTACTCCGGGTGTCCTGGGCTTTATGGCCTTGTAAAGTGCACAGAAATGGACAAGCACGGAGATAAACCTTTAGAGACAGCACACAACAAGCCAAAAAAAGAACTGTTTATCCCCCTATGTGCTTCATCTGAATGGTGCCATGGCCTGTTGGCAATGGAGGCTCAGTGGGACAGTAAATGCATGTTTGTTGGCAGATTTTGGATAAGCCTTATCTCTCCCAAGAGGTCTCAGTAATTCATTTTTTGGCAGTGGGGGTACATTGCACTGGGTTTGGTTTAATGTAGCATGAGGTACTATGTATATTTAGAGATTTTGAATCACCAAATTACTCTTAAGCTTTCAAATCACCAAATCTGTCCTTCTTTACATATGATTTAGCATCCTTGGTATTTAACTGTCAATATTTTTGTTCAACACTGCATTTGCATGTGTATGATGGGATCTGAGGGGTTTCTATTCTCGTAAAATAGAGACAACTTGGAAGCTTACTGGTTCTTGGAGGATTAAAGTAACCCAAATTTTTAAGTCCTGGTTTTATGCTTCTTGATGTTTTCTTGCTTTTCATCCAGCTCTGTTGAAACAGTTCATTCACTTGGGTTTTAGGGCATCACTTTTGCTTTGGTTATTGTTAAAATTTATTAGCCTTTCCTCATCCAGCAGTGATAATATTCTTATTCGTGAGAGTTAGAATTTATAAGGTGTTCTGGAGGAAACATTTATTGCCTTTCAGGCTGCAAACTACAGCGGAGCTGCCTCATAACTGAGTTTCCTACGAGTGCTTGTGGCCACATTCTGGTGTCGATGGCAGCATCAGAAATGTGAAGAAACGCTGCTGGCCTGATGGGGATTCTGAGTGTGAAGCTGTTGTGGGACTGAGCTGAATTCCAACCTAGGTTGTACAAACACTGGCACTGGGTGAGGAACACACAGATCATTCTCTCTCCCATCACTGGATTCTGAAACTTAGTAACATGAATTGCAGATATCAATTAATTGATTTCATTTCAAGTCTTCCATGTCCTGCAGGTGCTTTCAGCTAATCATTCGTGAGATACTTTCATCATTTGGACACACAAAAAGAGATAGAAAATCTGTGTCCTGTGAAGACAGAGAGGGATAAGTGCTGAGTGACTATTTAACACCCTAGGAAGCTCTAGACATATTTTTAAGACACTGTAATAAAACTGATGTCTTCCTTTGATTGTTTTGGGGTTTACTACTGATCATTTGTAGGCTTAGGGTTGTGTCTCACCCTGATTGATGGGATGAACAAAAGTAAAATGTCTTCTAGATGTAGCAATGGTGCCAGTCCCAAATTATTTTTTCTTAATGACTTGCCAAATTTTGCTAAGGCTAAATTAGAAAAACATATAAGACTATTTTAGAAATGCACAAAATGCTCAAGCTGGGTCACAAGTAATGATAGATTTTTTCTATATTTCAGATACTATTCTTTATTGCTAATTAAACATCTGAGGTTGCTCCTAACCCCACTCATATTCCTGTTAGGATGAGTCTGAGCTCGAGCACTTCATGTACAGAACTCATAAATGAATTCAGAATGTTCATAAATGTCAGTGCCTTGAGCAGAAGTTGGCAGCAGCTGCACAGAGCTTTAGAAAAACATCCACAATAGTTCAACAGGTCTTTAAAAAATAGGCAAAATCAATCCCTCATCCCAAACCAGCTTTCATGAACTTTTGTGTGTGTCTCTCTGCTCACAAGCACATCACCACTTCAAAAACACATTTGACTGCTTACTTACCTCTGACAGAGACCCTGAGACTGCAGACTGGAAAATGCGATGGCCCAGAGCTGCTGTAGAAGTCCATGGTGTTGAAAGGAAGCCTTGGTATGAGTTTGGTTCTTAATAAAGCTTCCTGTGCCCATGGAAATGCATCATGCAAAATAATCCTCTCAACAAATGTCTGTGTGTCTTCTGCGAGCTCCCCCCATCAACCATTCACGTGCCAGGCTTTGGCATCTACTCCAAACAGCTTTAGATGGGAAATGAATCTCAAGCAAGAATATTCTGCCTATGTGCTACTCTTGCATTGGTGGATTCTGGTACCTTCTGAAAGTTTTTCTTTTTTTCTCAGATTATATCAAATAATTTCCTTGTTTTGTTTTTTTTTCTTTCTTTTTTAAATATAAATATTTGAGAAAACAACCATTTTGTCTGTCATGGTTTTAGACCCAAAACAATGGAAGGCTGAGACACTCTAAGGGATGCTGTAGCCCTGAAACCATTTGTGACTTCTTCAGAAATACACAGGATCTCGAAAAATGAACTCTAAACACTTTAAGAAACGCACAGTTTTCTACTCTTGATGAACAGCCTTCATTATGGATCAACATGAAATTGCAGAGAAGTTCTTCCACCCCGGATGCATTTGCCTGCTTTGTGTGGCTTTACAATGGGTTGCACTGAATTGCTGAGCCCCGACAGCCCCCAGGGCTGAACTGCACAGTGGCAGCCCCAGCGCGCTGCTCGCAGGCAGCACCTCGAGTGTTTTGCTGTGACAAGGGGGCTGTGCTGGAGCAACGGGGCCTCTTGTGCCACTCATCCACTCGTTTGAACCCCTACAGGGCTTTGTTGCTAAACAATGAATGAAGTAACAAGGAGCCCTCCTGCTATTTCACTTAACAGCAGAGCAGAGAGACTCAAGTATGTTTAATAGTACAGAAAAAAAGAGTTAATGAGATACTTTCTTAGTTGTTGGCAAGTGAGAGCTCTGTATTGACAAAACCACAATTGAGCATCAGGCAAACAATCATTGCACTCCTTTGTTCACAATGGAAGAAATCACCAAGTAATAGCGGTGCTTTCAACACTGCCAGGAGAAAGCTCCCTCTCCATCCTCTACCGACACTTTCTAATCTCCTGACTCCCATAAAAACAACTGCAGGACAGGGAGGCCGGAGCTGGAAGGAGCTTGGAGCAGCCTGGTCTGGTGGAAGGTGTCCCTGCCCGTGGCACTGGATGGGGTTTAAGGTCCCTTCCAACCCAAACCATTCCAGAACTCCATGAGTTGATTATATCTTCGATTATAGAGCTCACAGGGCTCAGATTTTTGCAGACACCATCATGGACTTGGACATGCCCAACAGTTTTCAACAATTGTCCCTCTCTCCAAGAGATTTGGATGCTAGATGCCACTCCAAATATTCCCGAGCTTGACAGCAGATCAGCTTGAGAGTTCCAACAAATCCACCAGTCACCAGGGGCAGTGATTACTTTCAGGCTGAATTTGCAGCAAATTTCTGTGCTGCTGGTGGTACCACAGTGAAGGCACAATATTTTCCTTTGCTTTTCTGCCTGGTTGCAAAAGAGAATAAAAAGGGACTGCTCTTTTCACTGCTCTTTCCCACCGTCAGCCTGGCTGAGGGTGGTGTTTCTCCCACCCAAATCCTCCTGCAGTTGTGTAATCCAAATTACAGAAGCGACATTTTTCTCATCCTATTCAACCAGCACAAAATGGGTCCATTACGTACCCCTCTGGACTTCCTGGAAATGAAGCAGACATTAATCCTGAAAGATTAATTGAAACATTACCTCTGGCACCACTACAGGTACTTGAGCTCTTTATTGATTCGAGCTTGGCATTGACACCCAGCTTCCATTTCAGGTGATGATGTAGAGTCTGGTGAGAGAATCAGAAAGATCTTGTTACTACAAGAACAAGGAGTTACTAAGGTGAATATACATGTGGCACGCACACTCTCTTAAATCTTCCCACGGAAGACATCCATGGCAGTTGTTCTCATTCACCAGGGCGAGTCAGAAAATGTGGTTTGCAGCAGAAAAATCCATTTCATTGAAAGCTAAATACCTTGTGGAGTTCTCTCTGTTTTGACACAGCCTTTCTCACTGAAAGTTTTATGAGGTCCTTGTAGTAGTACTGGTAAAAATAACTGGTGGTGGAGAAGATGAAATGAAAACCAAAACTCTCCCAGCAAAGTCTAGGTTTTGCAAAATGATGTTGGGCTTTAGGACGTTGAAGGTTTAAAATCTTCTCCAACGTGGAATGAAAAAGAATGGAAGGCATCCCTGAAATTTATTTCTGTTCTCCGTTAACCATCTCTGTTGCTCACATAGTTGTCGACTGACCTCTTCCTTCAGCCCTCTGCTAACAGTGCAAATGAGAATTAGTACAGATGATTTAACCTCAGACATTTGAGAAACAAACAAAAAAATTTAAAAAGAAAAAAAAGAAGAGAGGAGGAAAAGTAGGGCATTCATCTAAAGGAAGAGAAGTAGAACAGCTGCATGAGACTGAGGTACACACTGCACCTGAACTCAAGGCTAAGGCAGTCTATTTCCAGGTTTAAGAATAGAATCAGGGAAATGGAAAAGCTCTAGAGGTGTTTGGAAGTTAATGATGCAGCATTGTAATAAAGCCCAAATTAAATTCTCAGTTTTCTCAGTAGAAGCACGTTAAAACAAAAGTACTTCAGGATAAGGGTGTCTTATGCTGCTTCCTTGTTACTCCCTCTGAGTGGGTTCTCTCTTCTGGATTTGCTGCCAAGCGATGACATATGGGAGATTCCTGCTCATACTTCTAAGTCAAGTATTTTTAGGACAAAGACAAAGGATAGAGTGGCTGAAAATAGGAAGCAAGTGCAGAAAGTGATAGAAACTTAAATAAAGAAGAATATGTCAAATTATGTACTCTGACTGCTGGACATTATTGCCAGCAAAAGGAAAAAGAAGGGTAATTGGTCTCATATAAGTATCCTTCCTTGTCCCAATTGCTCTTGCCAGTGGGATTGATCTATAACTCTGATCTCTGCATCATTATTTAGGAACTTAAAAGGAGCAATCAGGGCAGTTTGAGTCACTGGACGTACTACTGGGTTTTCCTTACTTGCACAGGATGTTTAGGACAGAGGCTAAAGGTTTCAAAATGTAAAAAATGATCCTGCTGTTTTCACACATCTGTGACTGTACCCATGCAGATGAGCAGAGGAAGAGAGAATTAATATGCCCCTGTTTTGTTTTAAAAGAAATTTCTCTGATTCCTTCCTTCCTTCCTTCCTTCCTTCCTTCCTTCCTTCCTTCCTTCCTTCCTTCCTTCCTTCCTTCCTTCCTTCCGAATTCCTTCCGAATTCCTTCCGAATTCCTTCCTTCCTTCCAAATTCCTTCCTTCCTTCCTTCCGAATTCCTTCCTTCCGAATTCCTTCCGAATTCCTTCCTTCCTTCCTTCCTTCCTCCCTCCCTCCCTCCCTCCCTTCCATACTCTTTATTCTCTAAATCTTCTCTCACTTAGAGACTCAGGTTTTATTGTGTAAATGAAGCCATTTACACTAAATTGTGTTTATGGTTGTGGGTTCTACAGTTTAGGCTCTGAAACCTTTTAATTCTCTATGAGTCTTTGTTTCTTCTCTTTCAGAGGTGTCTTATTCAGGCACTGGGGTTTTTTCCTCAGGCAATAATTACTCTTCTTCAGCTATATTGATAGGTTTTTGGGTGCTGTTATTTGAAAATTGGGAGAGGTTAATTTTTTTTTTTAATGAAAAAGGGATGGTAGAAGATGTTTTGTTTTATAGCTTGCCAAGCTCTTTTTTTATAGACTTTGATTACTCAAGAAACGATAAAAAAAATTGTTAAATAACATCTCCATCAGAAAGGATTTTCACAGGGGGTCGGCTGGTAGAGAGCATTCCAAACAAACCTCTGCAACAAGAAACATTTCTGTAGAGAGGGAAACCACAGACAGTCATGGGAAATTACGAACATTTTGACAGATGGATCACAATATCTACCAAGAGGAAAATCAGAGAAGCAGTCTATACCTTCTGTCCTCTGAGCAGCCTAAAATTTGATGTCTGTAACACCAGCCTGAGCCCTATTTATAAGGACAGAATTTCACTGGCAAGGAAATAAGGATGGCGTGTTCAGGACTGGGGAGGGGAGGGAGAGGAGGTTTGTTCTCAGCAGCTGGTCACAGAGAAAGGTTGTTTTCTTGGGAACGAGAAAAAAATCTCCATCTGACAGCAGAGCTGAAAAGGTGGTCACAAACTAGACAGTGCTGCCAACAGGAGCTGTCACCATATTTAAGGCTGATGAGTAGTAATTAATGCAGATTCTTTCAAGCAAGACTTGCAGGCTCAAATGGTGCTTAGTGATTCATAGAGGAAGAGGAAAGTGAGAGACTCTTCCTTGGAATTTGAATTCAGTGCCCGTGAAAGCCAGGAAGTGCTGGTGTGCAGGTCTCCCAGCCTCCAGCAGCAGCAGCAGCAGCAGAGGAGTTCCTGCGTGTTTGCTCCAGTTGCAGCAGCTTTAAATACAACAACATTCACAAGCAGAGGTGTCTCTAATAGGTTCTGACTCTCCCACACCCCTTCAGGTTCTCATTTGGAACCTGATGGAAGCTCTTCGTGCTCTCTGCTTCACCCCTCGGTGTTTGCAGTCCTAAGGTTAAGATCCCAACTGTTTTGGGAGTTGGAAATCTTAATCCAAAAATGTCTGAGAAAAAGTCAACAAGGACGAAAAGGTAACAGGTTAATGCTTTCTGCTTAGCTCAAGTGTCAGCCACCTGGAGATATCTTAATAATTGTGGGATGCAAGGTGTAGGATGTAAGGTGCGGGATAGGAAAGATATACATATTTTATGTATATAAACCATATGTCTTCTACCCTATGTGACTTGCAAATTATGTCATTCTTGAATTTTCGGGTGGAGGTGCACTGTGTAAACTGCTTTTTGTGTTTTCAAACAATGTCATGCTGCAGAAATGTTTGTAAGTCCTGAAGCACAATGCAAAAGACTCCAAAGTCTGTACTCCTGACTGTAGTGTTGATCAACTGCAGGTTTTAATGTCTAGAAGCCAAAAAGAGATATGTTTTACATGACAAATGGGCTCTGCAGTCTTGATACCTAAACGTATGTGTCACATAAGTGGTTAAACTTAGTCTCTCCGAGGTCAGGGGAGGAGGTAAGAGCTGAGCTCTGCCCAAATTCTGATTTATCTTTTGCCAAGCTACCCCTACTCCCAGTACAACTTCTTACCCAGAATGGCTAAAAGCCATGTAAACAACTGCTTCACCACACAGTTCAACAAAATGCCAAGTGCTCCTGCAAGTTCTGCCCTGAGGTTCTGTGAGTTTTTTTCAGTCTGGACCGTGAAGAGCAGGTCTTGTGAGGAGGTTCTGAACAGGCCAAAGAGTTACTTCACATGGTTCACCCTTCCTTTCTCTCCCCCTGGAAAAGCTGTCCCACTGAGCCGTGTCAGTGCTGTCCACAGGCTTGTTTGACACTAGGATCTAAGGAATGGGGATTTCGAACCTAAATGATTCCATGATTCTCGGATTCTATGACTAGAGTTAAGCTTTCTGGCAAAGTGACCTACTGATTAATCATGGTTTTCACAGAATCACAGAATATCCTGAGCTGGGAGGGACCCCCAAGGATCATCCAGTCCAGCTCCTGGCCCTGCACAGGCACCCCAACAATCCCACCCTGTGCATCCCTGGGAGCGGTGTCCAAACGCTCCTGGAGCTCTGGCAGCCTCGGGGCTGTGCCCATTCCCTGGGGAGCCTGGGCAGTGCCCAGCACCCTCTGGGGGAAGAACCTTTCCCTCATATCCAGCCTGACCCTCCCTGACCCACCTTGAGGCTTTCAGTGTCTGCACTGTGGGTGTCTGCCCCACCAGGGTCTCCCCCAAACTCTGCAGGGCAATCTGGAGCACCCTCTCCCCTCCTTCTCTCCCTTGGATATTGCAGGGCTGCTTTTCCCAATTCCTTCCCCACTCTTTGTTTCTTTTCAAAGCAGGGGTATGGTAGAGTTTCACTAACAAATTAAATAGTTCTTCTGTTTGGTGTAGATCTGGTGCCCAACTGATACAATAATTAATTCAATTTAAGGTTCTGTTCCAATTAGCACAAAGCACATAGGAACAAAGACAAAAATGGTGGATACGCTGAGTTTACTCTTTTCCAAAACAAGTATCTTCTCAAGGAGCCAAGATGTTGTGGCACATACAACTCTGTGAGTACAAAAATTAAAGTTCAGCCAAGGATAGCAACAGTTCTTTGATTAGTTGTAAGCTTCCAAGTAAAAAAAAAACAAAACATCAGTAATCAGGGCTATATATTAGCATAAATTACACATACTAAGAATGATGAGAAAAACAACAAGGATCTGATCCTTGGAATCTGGCTTAAAAAGCATGAGACTGCCTTGTGATTTAGCATTTGTTTAATTTAGTGTATTGTTTTTAATTTTTCCAGTCAGGGAGGTTCACCCACAGATGTCAGTTGTAACCAGGGCAAAGACAGTGAGACGGTTTTTGTCAGCCACGTAAATTTGAGGGTTTATTTCTCAGAAACTTTTATATATCAGAAGGCTTTGGCTGCTTAAAAATCTTTGGATTTTTCTTTTAGCTCAAGCCTGGTATGGGACATGCCACCTGGAAGGCTATTCCCCACAATATTCCCATTATATCACCAATTATTTCTAGCCTTGAGGATATGGAGGTTTTTGTGTGCACGTAATGAAGACTCACTCAATGACAGCTTTCCAAGACCTGGACTTTAAAACAAATCTGGTCTCATCAGCCTTACAGTAAAATCCCTGAGCTGGCAAAACATCAGTGCTTCCTAAAGGAGTCAGTCCAGCCTGTCTCTAACAGGTAGAACAGACATTTGCTACAAGGAAATCAAAAAATAGTAAAAGAAAGAAAGAGAAAAAGTGGCTAATCAAAACAGTGATTTATTTTTACTTGTATGGTTAATTCCCTTAAATAAGCAGCAAGTAAAAAGCAGCCTCCCTCTAGCTACAAATTGGCCTAAGCCTTCACAGATCAATCTTGATCACTCTTGATAATGGGCTTTTTCCACCGAGTCCATTTCACCCAGTGTGCAAAGTGCAGCTCCTTACTCTCAGCTTAATGCATTTAATAAAACTTAATTAAACATTTGTGAGCTTAATGAAGCACTCTGGAAATGAAAACAAAGGCAAGCCAACATCCTTCTAAATGGAAACTTGGCCATCAGAGTCCCACTGAAAAACCTGAAACTGTGCTGGGCTTTTACTGTGTCCTCTGGGGTTAATAGGGTAGACCAGGGGAGCATTGAAAGTCCTGCTGCAGTATATCATTTATTTCTTTTATTAGCATGTCAGCCAGACATAGGTGTTTATATTGTGCTGTGTACTCCAGCTGGAGCTGGACAAAATCAATTTAGAGGTAACAAAGAGAACAAATCCCCAATATTTAACTTATGCAAAATGCACCACGTGCAGTGAATTCACTTACGGCAGGAACCTTCACACCGACAAAGGAAGAGAAAAGTGGACAAAATTGTTGGACAACAAGTGAAAATACCAAGCCTGTCCCTGGGGGCTGGTGGGGAATGTGTCACATCCTATTTCTCCAGCAAAGCAAATAGGATACTGACAACTTGATGTTCCTCCCACCACAAACTATTGCCTGAAGCCACTAGTTTAGCTATTAGATGAGTTAGCTATTCATCTCATAAATGAGTGTAACTATTATCATTATTGTTGCTATTACTATTATTATTATTATTATTATTATTATTTGTGTAATAGTATTCTACTCTTTATTTTTATTCCAACAATTTGTTCTGAACTAATATTAATTCTCTGATTACTCTGGTAAGATTTCCAACATGCTGATAACTAATTCTTTGCTTTAATGTGTGTTTTATTGTTGTCTCTAACAAGATTTTGAATGATAACTGAAGCAACTAATAATTGCCATGGGCTGGTTTTTTCATCTCCCACAGTCTCTCCTCACCAGAGAGATGCTCCAAACCCTTCCCCATCTTTGTGTTAATCACACTGCACTCCTGTTTAGTTCCCTCCTGCCTGCTAGCACAGACATTGGAGAAGGAGATATCCAAGACCTGATATTCATTTGAACATTTTCAGGTTCAAATGTTGGAGCAACCTCCAAAATTCTCTGAGCAGAAAACTTTTCATTGCCGTGAATAAGATCCAATGGGGCTGTAGCTGCACATGTGGACATTTCATCCAGCATTTTACAAAAACAAGCCTCATTTGTAGTTGTCTAGGAAAGGTACAAAAAGTGCCTGTTGACAGTTTTATCCAGGCCTAACAGGCTCATTTCATGTCATCAAATTTATTGTCACGCTTCCTGACTTGGACGTGCATCACTTGAAGCATGCCTGGTTCAGACAGGTGATTTATGAGGCCAGCTGAGCTCCCTGTGTTTAATTTGATTTAGGGAAATTTCCCAGAACTTACCAGGGGGAACTCAGTTATAAATCCAAACATCATATTTCATAAGGAGGTTTTACATTTTCTCCTAATGTGTTAAAAATGTTTCCTTGAGGTGTGACTGTGCTGCGGTCTCCAGGCGCAGCTGCATCACACCTTGCTGAATTTCAGAGCAAGTCCAGAGGAGGCCATGGAGTTCCTTATGGAACTGGGATGAGAGAGCTGGGAGTGTTCAGCCTGGAGAAGAGAAGCTTGTGTGGAGACCTCACAGCAACTTCCAGGGTCTGGAGAGGCTACAGGGAAGTTGGAGAGGGACAATTCATCAGGAACTGGAGTGACAGGACAAGGGGGAACAGCTTCAAACTGACAGACGTTAGGTTTAGATGACATATTAGGAAGAAATTGTTCCCTGGGAGGGTGGGGAGGCCCTGGCACAGGGTGCCCAGAGAAGCTGTGGCTGCCCCTGGATCCCTGGAAGTGTCCAAGGCCAGCTTAGATGGAGCTTGGAGCTACCTGGGCTAGTGGAAGGTGTCCCTGCCCATGGCAGGGGTGGGACTGGATGGACTTTAAGGTCCTTCCAACTCAAACCATTCTGGGATTCCAAACCGTTTTGGGATTCCATGATTCCATGCTGTGGCTAAATGTGGGCCTTAATCACTTCTGAACTTTTTTTTTCTTCTTCTTCCTTTTTTCTTTTTTTTTCTTTCATTTTTTGTTCTTTTTTTGCTCTTTGTCTCTCACTTGCAATGCAGATTTTTTTTCCTAGTAAACAGCCCTAGGCTCAATGGAATTGTCAATAATGGCCTTAGCAGTTTTGGGCTGATTATTCACATTGCCCTACATTACACAACTAACCTAGGCTGGGAACCTTGGACCTTTGGACTGCTGATGGACAGGTGCAGGCTACTGAGATGTCCAAATTGCCCTTTAGAGCTTTATTGCAAATAGAAAGGCTTTTTTCTGTCTTAAAGCCTTCATTACAGATGCCATAAGTTTTACCATCTGGATGCCTCCATGTGAGCAGGGATGGCTTCAGCCACCTGAAACGTGTGTTACCTGTAGCAGTGTGACAAAGGACTTGCTTACAAAGCAGCTTCACCTGCTCAAGAATTGCCTGTTCCCCCAGTGCTTAGGTGGAAATGACATCTATTAACCTGAAAGTCAAATATCTGCACTTGCCAGGGGGATTACTGCTCAGTGTGCCAAAGTTCTTTATAGAATAGCTTTTCTCAACTCTATCAAAGACATTAAAAGTTGTCTCTTAAAGAAAAAACTGGGCAGTTCAATGACTATGTGTGTGTATGTGTGTGTGTAGACTCCAGCTACTTTAGTAAATATTCACACCAAAAAATTCAGATATATCCGGGTTGAAGTGAAGGAATGTAGTTACTCCAATTTATTCTATGAGAATATGACAGAATAGTGCCTTTCCAATGAAGGAAAAAAAAAATTGTCATCAATATATTCCATTCTACCAAAGGCTTATTAGAAATAGCACCAATGTTTTCAATCTCAGTCAGTTCATGTGTTCATTTTGCTCTCTGAGTCTGTTAAAGCTGAGAAATAATGTATGAAAATAAATGCTTGGTACTTCTACATGTTTTTAACTAAATTCTGATTGACCAGAGGCTTTAATGTTTGGAGCCTGGATAAAATCCATAGCTAAGAATTTCCATTTTCTACTTTGTGCTGACAAGTCAGCATTTTAAAATGCTTAGCAGCACAGTCTTCACCTTAACTGTACACATCTAAATATTAAAAAGGTAGCTGTGATGCTCTCTGATGTCCTGCTGTTAAACCAGAACTTTCACATCTCAAGCTGTCAGACCAGTCCCTTCAGATTCTGGGAGGGAAGCATTAAGCACTGGACAGCAAGAGAGGAATTAAATTAATAGAAAGACAGTGGTACAAAACCAGTTAAAAAAAAAAATTAAAAATCCAGAGAGCTGATACATGGTAGAATTACTGTCTAATCCTGTAGAAATTGTCTATATTGTATTGGGGGGGGGGGGGGATCTTTTTATGTTTGGTTGTTTGGGGTTTGTTTGGTTTGGTTTGGTTTGGTTTGGTTGATGCTGAGGAAGGACTTGGAAAATTTATAATGATAAGCAGGACATATGGCTATTTAAAACTATTTGGACATCTTACACAACCATAAAGTTCTCCCACGTTGTGATGCCTTCATTTTGTAGCAAAGGAGTTACGGCCCAACACACACCAGGTAAAGGGAATAACTGAGGGGGACATGAGGGGCCCCAATGGAAAGGGCACGTGAAAGAAGCTCCACGTGTTTACACCATGAATTATCTCTTGCCATTCTCTTGTTCCTGTTTAATCCTTAAAGTTGCTGAGAGCGAGTGGAAGATGTAAGACAAAAATTTGTGTGTTCAAAACTAGTTATGGTGGGTTTTCTTCTGTCACGCTCATGCTCAGCGATTGTACCTGATCTTTGCATTTTTTTGGTCTTCTGTTATCCCTGTGGTACCTAAATGTTCTTGGAGCAAATTACACAGCTGTGATGGGATCCCAAAGCGCTTCAAAGACGCTTTGTTCTCCCCTCTCTCCCCGCCGAAGAATCGCGGTTTGATGTGTACATACCTCGCTTTGTGTTACTCCTCCTCTTCTGTCTTCCCTGTCAGCTGAGAATTGGCAAAAAGCCCTTTTCCAAAAAGAGAAAGCTCTTGGAATGTGTTCAAAGGTGGTCACGCTCTGGATTAGTCCTTCTTAGGGGAGCATTGTTTTCAGAGCAAAGCTATCTCTGCCTCCCAGGTGGTTTTAAGCTCTTTTCTGTCTGCTGTGTGCTGAGAGCAGATCATAGGCACACAAACAATGCCTCGTGCAGGTGTGCCCAGAGAGTGGGCAATCCTGCAGCACCTATTGTCACCAACATTGGCATTTCTTGTATTTCCCCTTCATATCTGCACGTTGCACTAAATGTGCCCTAAAATAGGGGAACATATAAGTGTGTTGACAAGATATGCTGATGCTTTTAGATGCACATTACCATCCAAGGAGTAACCCTGCAGGGAAGGAAAAGTTTCACCATTTCTGGGAGGTAAAACTGTTTCTTTAGCCACAATTCACACCTTGCTGTTGTTGGCTTGGGAGGGAAAGAAAGAATTTATGACCCTGTTCTCCCACGTGCACTTGCTCCCAAAGCAGTGTCATCTCTGGTGTGGCCACACTGCCAAATTGGTGAACCTAAAATGTCAGAAATCCATGCACTCCTCTGCCATGTGGATAAGCTGACATTTTATCCACTGTGACCCAGGGCTGCAGGTGGCTCCACCTGTGGTCTGTGCATGCAGAAAGTGTTAGGTATGTGCGGCTTCTGGAGTAGATTTCATGCTTAGAGAATGAAGCTGAGTGAGTAGACCCCAAAGTCAGTCATGCAGCCCCATAAACTGCCCTGCTGGGTCCCAGTGAATCCTGCAGTTCAGCAGTAACACCGCACTTGCTCTGGTGGCGACATCTCCCAGCACTGACTCTCATTAAAAAGGAGCCATGGCATTCCTTGTTCCCAAACCTCACCCACACCCAGGCAGATCTTGGCCTCTGCTTTTATCTGTAATGGGGCATACAGGCTCTCTAGCTTGTTTAAAAGCCTACTCAAATGAGATCTTGGTTCCTTTCCTCTCTCTACTTTTCCCTGGCTTCCCCCATTTCCCTGGCACTCCACCCAGCCTGGCAGGAGCCCTGGCTGCACCATCCAGAGGGTGATCCCACTCACAGGGGTGCCTGTGCTGGCACAGTAGCTCAGATTCTGTCCTCTCCCTGCCAAAGAAACACTGGCTGCTGGACTGTAAAACACTGATCCTTCACCATATCCCATTTGCCTGCCTGCTGCCAGCACAGCAGTGAGGAGGGCGTGGATCACTTTTCCTCCCTGTGACATTTTGTTTTGTCCCTGAAATACGTGCTGCGTTTTCAGAGGAAAGACCTTCCGACAGTTTCTGCCCCCTCCTGCCTTCTCTGTCCTCCTTCCTGCACAAGCTGCTTACTCAGCCTGGGAAAACTGACTTTTTTTGGCTTTTGCCTCTTTGCTGACTTGAGGTACCTGCCGAATAAGCACTTTCCCAAGAAATGCAGTCAGCATATGCATACCTTTGCAAACAAAGGCTCTCCCTCAAATTTTGGGAAGGAAGACCCTGAAACGTGGCTACACCTCTCTCCACCTCCAGCCACTAGAATATGGACACATTTTCTTCCTGTCTATATTTTTTTTCAGCAAGCAATGAGAGAAATGAAAGTTCATTCATGTTCACTGTGCTTTTAATATGATTCAATTCAGCCTCTGCATTCTGAATTGTCACCCAGAGACTTAGATCAGTCTGGGAAACCTAATTCTGGTTCCCAGGTAGTGATCAGGTGCCCCATCCTTACTGCAGTCTCTTCCCACGATAGAATTTCTAGATATTAACTTGGCTCCCACACTACAGGCATGATCTGAACTGGATTTGCTTGGAAAAGAGTGTTAGAAGGGTTTTGTGCCAGAGAAGCCTTCACTTAAGCAAGATGATGACTGTTCTCTAATTAATAACTATCTGGATATCATCCCTGTAGTCACTAGAATTTGTTCTGAATATTGTCCTGGGTTGTCATCATGCCATTCCATGGGTACAGGCACACAGGCAGTGACAGGACAAGGGCGAGTGCCTTTAAACAGAAGAAGTGTAGGTTTAGATTGGATATTGGGAAGAAATCCTTCCCTGTGAGGGTGGGGAGGCCCTGGCACAGGGTGCCCAGAGAAGCTGTGGCTGCCCCTGGATCCCTGGCAGTGTCCAAGGCCAGGTTGGATGGGGCTTGGAGCAGCCTGGGACAGTGGAAGGTGTCCCTGCCCATGGCAGGGGGTGGAATGGGGTGAGCTGTAAGGTCCCTCCCAGCCCAAACCAGTCTGCATTTCCATGATTCTGTGATTCTCCATTACCGTAATTTCCTTGGTTTGGTTTTTTTTTCAGTTTATGATGGCAGGTAATAGCAGCATTGGTGAATGCCAGCAGGAAGCACCAGGATCTGATCACTCCAAATATTATCTGCAGTGCCCAGATGGAAATGAGCACACGTGGATGTAGCCACAGTTCTTCCTCCTCCACCATTGGGTTCATATCTTATTACAAAACTTTCTTATGGATCAAGTCATTTCCTGATTTGACTTACCCAGACTTGCCTTTTTTTTTAAAAAGCATCCCGAAGTTCTTTTTTGAGAACACATAAAGATTCCAATTGGAAAAGATGCCAAAAGGGAAATACCATGGTCTCCTCTTTGAGAACCAGATAAACCTGTGCCTTTTTTTTTCTCACTATATACTTGCAGGCTTTTTCCTATCATATTTATCTTTCTAGAATCCAGTTCTGGTAAAATAGAAACTCTCCCTACTCCATGAGCCTACAGGTTCCAAAATCCAAAACTAGTCCGTGACTAGTGACCTAGGAAATCTGGCACAAAGCTAGTGGCTTCCACTAGTCCAGTCCAACACAATGAACATGCTGTGTAATTATTTAATGATGTCTCACTTTTGGGGCTTCTTCTGATCTGGACCCTCTATTAGGGACGTATTTGTGCACAGTGAAGAACTTTAAATCTTGGCAGAGAAAGATATGCAGAAAAAAACCCCAAACCCAACTCAGCCAAGAAAGCAAAAACAGTCATAGGGGAAAATTTTAAGCAGGAGGGTGAAAGGTGTGGGGGGAGGTGCCTCAGATCATTTACTGTGGCAATTGGCGTTTTTCCTTAGTGAAGGGAAGCAAATGCTTCATCATGGCCCACACTTCCATCGTAACTTTTACTTTCTATAAGCAGGAGAGGAATTTTATTTTTGCTTTTTGTTCATTTTATAACATCAGAGTCTTTCATTTGTTTGAACAGACTACACAAGGTACTGAGCAGCAAAATCCAACTATCTAATTTTGCAAGTTGTTATAGTTGCCAAAGACATAAAAAAAGAGCAAAAGAAAGACTTGAAGATGAAAACAGGAACACTGACAATTTTAACTGGGAAGATCTTATTAATGCAAGAGCAAGCCAAAATCTGGACATGTAGAAGAGGGGCTGAGATACATTATTTATCAGCAGAAGAAAGCTGTCAGAGGAAAACAAACAGGAATTCATCTAGAGGTTAATTCCTCCAGAAAAAAAAAAAAAAAAAAACACGCTAATTTTAGTTCTGAGTGACTTCTTAGTGTACAGAAGGCCTGAGGAATTATCCAAATGGGTGGCAGTGAAATAGTAAAGCAGATAAATATTTATTGAAGTCAGGAGAGACAGGAATCCCTAAGGAAAATACTTCCCCTAGCTTTCTAAAGAGTTTCTGCCCTTGCATTTCACCTTGTCTACATTCACTGATAAGGCGTGGCCTCCCCTGTGCTGCTGAGGTCTTGCTAGAAGTGAGGAGTGCACCTTAAGCTCAGATTAGGCTAAACTCAAAAGGCATTGTAATATAACAAATCGAAATGAATGAAGTGAATTTCACTGAAGTGAATTGAAGTCTGGCTGAACTAAAATTGTGCACGAATGTTTTTTGCTTTCTGTGCTTGCCCATAAAATGATGGTGTTTTATGTAATTCTTACCCATTTAAAAAACATAAACTGACTTTTAAATCTGTGATCCAGATTCAGACTGGATGTAAGGAGGTGCTACCGAACCACTTTGTATCAATTTCCTTCATTTTACCCTGTATTTACTAACAAGGACTTCTGGCAGTCCAGCCATTTGTTCTGCTCTCGTGCAAGAGGCAGCAAAAGCTCCTGCTGTCTCAGATGTGCTTTTTTTCTGCTGGGATGTGTCAAGTAGCAAAGAACCTAATTCTGATCCACAGCCATTCACATTTAACTAGTTTCGGTAACTGATCTTGTTTCATTAATAATTTGCACTGTCAGCTTTATAAACTGGATTTCAATGGCTGTCCTGTATCTGTAAAAGGGGATATGTTTTAAAAACTGAAAAACCTTGCACTGAAAATAATGGGAAAAAGTACCCACCTACTAAACAGCAGCATTGGCAGGGAAATTTTTAACATTAATTTGAATCTAAGCAGCATGGTTGCACTTAGGTGAGCAGTTCAGAACAGAGAATTCTGAATATTATAGTGCATGTATTTGGGAGGAGGCAATGTGTGCTCATGCTCAATTCTCTTGGTAAATATGCAAAGCAAAGGATCAGGGGGAGACTTCTGAAAAGCATTTTGGCTGGAAAAGATTGTTGCTTTTGTGACAGGGGTAATATCATTTGCAAAGACAGCCTCTCACCTGTCTCCTGTAGAGCTAATGCAGCCTTCCACCGCTGCGCATCCCACAGTTCCAACCTCCTGCCCATCCTAAAACACTCCATGGGATCACTCTGATGCCTGGGTGTCACATCAAGCACCTTGGGAAGGACAAGCCTCAGGTGGAGCATGTAAAGCATCGCTACAGTTGTCACTTCAGGCCAGCATGAACACTTAGATCCACATCCTAAAAATAAAAAATCCTATGGCTTTGACTTTTTGACAGTTTCTCCCAAAATCTGGAGTCAATCTCTTCTCTTTACCTACCCCTCCTGAGTTCAACACACACAAAAGTGTATCAAAGTTACTACTTTTGTGTAAGAAAAGAGAATCCCACAGCGTTTCTTTGTAATAACTGTTCAGCTACAAAATTTTATTGGTCTCCTTCTATGTTCCCTCTAGAGGATGTAATGCACAAAAGCATTGCCACGGAACATATAAAATTACAAATGAAATTTATTGTAAAAAGTAGAATGTCTTCTAGACTGGTGTCAGTATTTATTTCATTCATAAACCAAAACTGCAGGTATAATATATTCATTTTCAGCAAGTTCATGTGTGTAAATTGCCATCCAACAGTATTGACTGATATAAGACAGATATTGAAAAGACAATTTAAATTTACTCTTCCAAACATAAACTGTTCCACAAAAGCACTGTAAAAACTCCTTCAAGGTTTTGTGTTGTGCTTCACATTTATGGTTAACTACATAATTTGGTTGTGTCATAATCCACTGTGTTTGGCAATTTGGCATTAAAGGCCTGCAAAGCAGATTGGATCCTCACCACTTCACTGGTAGACAGCTTGAGTCTATGACGGAGCAAGCAAGAGAAGAGGTCCAGACGACGTTGGCCGGGTGGAGAAAGTTTATTTACACGATCCCGAATCTCTAACAGCTGCAAAAGTGCTGAGTCCTGTGAGCCCTGAGTGTAGGGGTAGTCCAGCTGCAAAATCAAGTCTCGAATCGCTTCTGGGTCGAAGTGCATGCTGTAGCCAAACACTTGGATGTTGTTGATTTTCATGTAGCCCAGATTTCTTGAGGGATCAATAAATTCCAGGGGTTCATAGTAGATGCTCTCGTTGCCATTTGGACCATTTGACTTTATTCGACTCCTCAAATAGATGTGCACGGTTTCAAAAAATGTCTTCCACTTGTTGCCCAGAGTCAGCGTCCAGTTATAACACTGAAGGGGTAAGTCCAGTTTAGTCCGCTCCCAGTCTGGGAAATTATTTTCATTCACAGGCATAAACCAGCTCTCAGAGTGGCTGCCCCCAAAAGGGTTGATATAAACAGCAAGGACGGGCTCTAAGGTGCTGTTCTTAGTCAGGCAAATTTGAAGAGAGAGGCCCAGTATCATATGGACCAGGCTGGACTTGTACTTGTTGCTCTTAAGAGTCAGGAGCATTCGCTTGCGCCACGAGGGGTCGAACCAGCTGTTGAGGCGCATGTCGTTGCTGATGAAAATGGCGTGGACCTCGATCCTCCGGTCCGTCTTCTGCAACAAGTACTTCATTTCCAGGTCCTGCAGGTCCGTCTCGAAGCCGATGTAGTGCTCGGTGGAGTCGGCCACCTCGGGCTTGCAGAGCCCCTGGCTCAGCATGTAGCCGGCGTTGCAGCTCCCGCAGCGCGTGCGGTTGTCGGGGGCACAGCTCAGGCACGCGGGGCCGTCCCCGACCGTGCAGGGCAGGAACCCCTGGCAGGCCACCTGGTCATTGGGGCAGGTGCACGTGTGAGTCTCTTCAGAAAAGCTTCCCAGGAGCCCGTTCTCGTTGCAGTAGAGAAACGACTGGATGCGGTTGAGCCAATAGTTGGAAGACCTGCAACGTGAAAATAACTTATTTTAACAAAGAGAGACCCGCACACAACAAACACATACTTTGTTATGTTTCATCAGAAAGAGAAAAATAAGGCTGGTTTTAGTGTCAGATTAAGGTATGATAGCATCTGCTGTCAGATAGATACAGGTATAAATTGCCCCCTTAACAATGCAAAATCACCAAAGAAAAGTTTCCTTATAAACCCACGGGCATGACAGGAACATTTGGTTTATGTGTTTGCTTTCTCTGGGTCTCTGTCAAGGAAGCCTGACAAAGAGCCATTTTCTGTAATCGTCTTCAGATTAACATCTTGAAATCCTATGCAGCTGAGATTATTTTTGTGTGTTCTATTTGACCAAAGAAGTGCTTTGGGTGTGTCTAAGTGTCCACAACTCTACTGTCCCTCTATTCTATTATGAAGCTGGGTTTTTTTCACTGGCTGGAACTGCACTGATTTATAGACAGTGAGCCAAAATTCTTTCTTAGAACAGCAATACTTCCCTGCTCCCCACCTACAGAGATTCTTCAGATAACTTCCAGCACTACAGAATCTCTACAGGATCTCTACATGCACGAGCACGCTGTGTTTACTTTTCATCTTTGGGGACAAAATGAAATGATCACTTTAATGTTCTTCTTGTCATCTCATTTCAGTTTCACTAGGAGCAACAGTTAATACCCTACATGACACTGGGAAAACATACTGAAACCAACAATTTAGGCTGATGAGGCACAGTCACTAGAAGAAAGACAATGGGAACAGAAGAACTACATGGAAAAATGATCTTCTTTCTTTGCATTTTTCAGCTCCTATTGTTCCCAGCAACGCACGGTTTAAAGAACCTGTTTTGCCTGCTGCAGTCAGATCTATTGTTGCTACATGAATGATTATAGTTGTACAGCTTCTTCCCCTTTCATTACATTGTTTTGGAAAGAAAATGTAAGAGCCTCATTTACTCCTGACTTACTTCTAAGTCACATCTGAATTTGTCTCAAGGAGAAATCCATGGCATCTCAAAGCCTGACTTTTTAGAAACATGAAAATAAAGTTCAGTAAAAAAAATACATCATTTTACACTCTGGTGGCATTTTAAATCTTCCTAATTTTTCCCTTTTTAGGGCAGGAATTTTGGTTGTTCAGGGTTGGAGGCTTATATGCCTATAGCTCTAGGTATGTTCCAGAAGCACAAGTAAATACAATAACATGCACAACATAAGCACTCCTTATCATTATTCTTCTTTGTGCTTATTTGAAAGTCAGAGTCAAGCAAAAGCATTCTGGCCAGTTTATTCCTCTGTTTCCTGGTTAAAAATTACAATGTCCATTCTGCGAAGAAGGTCAAATCTCACAAAATAAAAGTCACCCCAAAACTAAGACCTTGAAGCTGTCCCAGGTGGAATGGGAAGTCTCTGTGTGTTTTGTATGGGTTGTTTTGACAGCAGCCTGGGGCTGTCCCAGCCAGACCAGGTGTGTGGGACCCCGGTGCCCATTCTGGGCTGAACTCTCCTGCCAGCCTGGGTCTCTCAGCTCTGTTTGCTGCCATAACCCCATGGGCACCACAGCAACCAAAACAGAGCAGGTCCTTTCCAAAGGAGGGAAACCAACCTCTCAAAGGCCTCTCATTGCAGCTTCTCCCTAATCCTTTGTGCTTCTCTGTGCTTATTTAAGAATTGATGCTGAGTCCCGAAAGCTACTGGAGGTAAGGTACAAAAGTGTGGTATATTTACTTTAAGCCTTTGGCTAATGCCATTTGCTTCACAATGGCCTTCATAAAGGGTTATGATTTAGCACACTGGACAGAAAACTGGGCAGATTCCAAGGCTGTACTGTTTGCATTTTAATCTCCAAGTTTTCTGCTGGTGTTGTTACTACCAGGGGGTACCACATGACCACTGATGTCGACTGGTTTTGTAACTGTGACTTTTAGCAGCTTCTTCCGCTTCTGTTGGGAACAGAAGTGTCCACGCCTTTGAAAAGTTTTGTTACATATCAGGAATGCATTTCCAGAGCACATTTCGGGAAACCTCTTTTTACATAGAGCAGCTCTGAGCTTCCAGCTGTGGTTTTGAACTCACCTCAGTAGAGGATAAACAGCTGAAGAGATTTTCTGAGTGAAGTTTTGCATGTTGCTTTATTGAGGTGGATTGGGTGTCACTGGAATGGTTTTGTCAGCAAGGCACAGTGGTGTTCTCTGGGGGAAGAAGCCACAGCTGGGTCCACAGTTTCAGCTGGTTCCAGCCAGATGTTCTTATCTTGACTCAAAAGCTCTTTTACCTTATCTCCTTCTCCCCTCCTACTGAATGCAGTGAATGAGAGAGTGGCTGGGTGTGTGGGAGCAGTGATAAACCCACCACACAAGAAAATAATTTCCAGCTTTAAGTTGATCCCTTTTGTGTTTCATGTACCCTCTCTTCCTCTTAGATCTAGTCAACAGCATTACAATTTTTCATATTTATATATGACAATACTACTTATAATTATTTGGCACTGAAACAAGTCAAAAAGTGCTCTGCACATCAGTTTTTTTCATATAGGAGAGGTTTTGTGAGGGAACTCCTGCATGGTTGGCTGGGAAAAGTATCTGGAATGCAGGCTGCACTAAGCAGAGAAAAAAGTGAAAACTATGGCATTACTTCAGAGTGGAGTAGAGAATGGAACTGGGAACACAGGGAAGGAATTCTCCCAGTCAGCAGGGGTGGCTGGAAGAGGGACAGCTGGTGAGGAATTCGGCACTCTCGGAAGAGCATTTTCTACTGTTGGAATAAGCCTACTTAAACCAGCAGCATTAATTTACTGGCAAGGGTTGATTTGATTTGGGTTACTCACTTTTCCAGCCACATGGTGTTTAAAACATTTTTTTTTTCTTTAGTAAGGATGCAATCTACTGTTTCCATGATTGTGAGGAGCAAAATCTTTAAGGTCACTTCTTTTCTGTTCTTTTTCATTTTTAATCAGCCCACCTTCCTCCTTTTATTCTGTTAGGGATTAGAAGCAGCAGTTTAAAAATCTGCATGAAATTACAAGCTGCACAATTAAGTAAGTTTCTTTCTATAAATTAGTTATATTGTTTGTAAGTTAGCATCTATCTTATTAAAACAGCTATGTCTTTGATGATTAGCAGTTGCAAAGAGGTCAACAACTTTAGAGGGAAGGAGGTTATCTCCTTATTCCAAGGAAGTTCAAAACAATAACATTCTAATATTATTGCCTTGTTTTGATTTCCTTTTACCTGATTTTAACCAGAGAGGTTTCAAGAAGAATCTGCTTATACTTCTCTTTGATTAGTTAACAAATATAGTCTATTTAAAAAAATAAAATCTACTTCCTTATTTAACTGCTTGTTTTAAAATTATTCATTAAGGAATACTGTTACTCTTTGTAAATTCATTGCTTCCAGTAGAGCAAATTAAGTGAATTATGTGAAAGTACATAAAATGCCAGCGATACCTACTTTATTTAAGCCACTCATCCTTAATTGGATAAATTCACACTGGCATGTCATTATGAAATCATCCTTTTTCTCCTAGAAATTAAAGATCAGATAAATTCTGGACCCTGCAGACACGGGAAAGGTTTGATTGGAAGCAGATGCATCCTGCAGGTCAACACCTGGCTGAGCAGCTGATGCAGTTGAGGCTCCCACAGCCACTCTGAGGACGGTGGCAGCTGGGGACAGAGGGGGTTTCAGAGAAGATGAGGGGTGACATCTCAAGTGCCAGACTTGCTGACCCCGTGACAAGGGCTTCAAGTATGGTTAGCTTGGGGCTGGAGGTCTAATGGGGGCTGGGGAATAAAGTATGCAGGGAGAGAGGCTTTTCAGCGCGGTTTGCAACTGCATCGTCCACTTGGAACGAGATGATCTTTCGGTCCTTTCCAACCCAAAGCGTTCCGTGGTCCTGTGACTCGTTCTGTGCAGAAAGTGGTACACCTAGGGCCCCTTCTCTGTGCCTGGACATGGATTTGGGTGGGAAACAGGCAGATTTGGGCACACTTCCAGTACTGTGACTTCCTTGATATCACAGAGTTGTGGTGGGCGGACAGAGACTCTTTGGTGCAATCATCTGGAAGGGGAACAACTGCACTCCCCACAAAAAGAAGACTACAGACCTAAAACTTCACTGCTGAATGAGCAATGGACTGGTCAGGATCTCAAGGGCAGGGATGAGAGCAGAGGCCAGTCAGAGGGACACTGTCAGAACCTGTTACACACCATAAGAGCAAAGAAAATGGATGAAACCTTCTGTAACCAACTGGAGAAAGCAACATGACCACAGGTGCTGAACTTCAGGGGGACTTCAACCATTCCAGCACCAGTGCCAGTGTCAGGCAGGGTAACATGACAGGACACAGCTCCAGGAAATGCAGTCAGGATAAATATTTACGTGGCAGAACAGGGCAGTTGCTCTGCTGGGGCTGCTGCTCCTCAGTAGGGACAAAGGGGTTGAGGACGCGAGAGCTGGTGGCAGCCTTGGCTGCTCTGACTGCACAGTGGGCAATTACCAAGCCTGAAGGAAGTAAGGGAGGCAGGAAACAGAACAGTTATCCTGTTGTTCAGGAGAGCAGCCCTTATCTGGGAATTAGTGCAGGGAATGAGCAGGTCAATCTCATGGTGAAGAAGACCACGGGCAGTAGTGATGTCAACAGGGGGAGGGCAGAAAGTAGTCCCTGAAGTTTGGTCCTTGTGGGATGGCTTGGTACCTCATCCCCACCACAAATGCTCTCTACATATCCCAGTGCTCCTTTGCCTTTATTCAGTTTTTCACATATTTTATGTTCTCATGGTGTTAACGGGGGACTGGTGACAAAGGCTGCTTATCTCGAGCAGTTCCTTCTTGTTTATAGAAGTCAATGAAAAAATTAAGGCAATTAGCCCTGAGCGAGGCTTGGAAGAGCTCTTCAGTTATTCTTTTAACAAAAAAAATTATTATTATTTGATTTGGAAAATTACATATGCTGGCCTGATGAGTTAGTTTTCCAAAGACTGGGATGTAGAACCAGCTTCCAAACCTAGTGAAAGCAGCGAGAACATTCCCCAGTCACTCCACTGAGGTTCAAATAAAAACGGAATGCTTGAAATACCCGTGCCTTCCTCATCATGCAAAATTACGTGATAATTTACAATTAAGAGCTATTTCTAGTGATTCATACACTTGAAATCACAACCTTACTGCAGAAGTAAAGTAATTTTTAGTTTAATTAAACATGATACTTGGTAAGTATAGGATACTTGTCAAATTATGTAATGAATTACACCTTCCTGGAAACTGTTTGGAATTTTTTAAAACTTCTTTTGTTTATTGATATCAAGTCATTGAAATCAACCTTTCAAAACCAGCACAAAAGTACCGAAGAAGTGCTAAGACTGGACAGAATTTCTATGAAAACACGAATATTGATTGATTGTCCTGTTAGTAGAAAACCTGTTGTCTTGGTAGGAAATAGATCATCGAGCTGCTGCTCTGAGTTATGAACACTGAGCCAGGTGACCCATCCAAAGCCCAAACTCCTGCCTTTTAGTTAGGACCCCCAAACTCAGTCTCTGTTATTCTGGGGTTTGAATCTCACCAGTGACTGCAAAGAGCTCCTGCTCATACAGATCACGTCTCTCACAGAACAACTCCTCCCTCCTTATTGAACTCGTCTGATCAAATATGTGAATATGAAAGCACCTAGTGGTACACGACAATATTCCACTAATTTTCTCAGTCCTTAAAATTTACCTGGAAGCAGATTGTTAACTAATTCTGGTTCAATAACAACTCCAGCTCCAACTCCTCGTTTCCTGCTCTGCTACTAGCTCAGGCTACTGTTGCAGGATGAAGAGACTCCCGCTGGTAAATCTGATGCCATATAAACTGCACCAGCTTTCAGCTGGAATGCTTGCAGGGTAAGGAAAGCCTGCCAGATAATCTCACTTTTACACAAGCACGGTAAAAAATATGGTAATCCCAGGGAAGTTAATGCAGCAATTAACATCAGCCAAGCTTCTGAGGAGAATCTCAATGAGAAACACAAATCATAATTCTAAAGTGCATTTAAAATATTTTGCAATTCTTTTTCTTGCTATGAAAAAAACTTTACTTAAAAACAGAATTATTTTTACTGGAGCAGTTGCAAGCTTAATCCAGACCATGTGCCTACTCCTGTTCAGCACACTGTAACATTAAATGTAAGAACAAAGCACTGTGGTCACCCTATAGAATAGCTGGAGCCAGTATTTAATCATGATATGACACTTTTACCTCCTTCTCTGCCTCACTAAGTGCTTAACATCTGTTGTACATCAGATGGCTCAGTAGCAGATGATGAGTACTCAGTGAGGCAGATGCTAAGTAAAAAAATGAAGACAATTTAACAAGAAGAGGAGAGGCAGTAAAATACCCATTACCTATTTTCCCTTCCTTTGGAGGCCAAGTCCAGTATAAATCTGTGAGACAACAACATCAACACCAAATGCACTTACAGACATCTCTGCAATGTCCTACTCTCCATCGGGTGGATTTACATCTTGGGAAGGACAAATCAGACCCCAAGTACCTTCCTTCTGTGATGTGATTCGAAACAACAGCAGTAATTGCCACTTAATTTGATAATGGTGTTTATGTGAATGAGGTTTGCTTCTAGGAATCAGGGTAAAACTACCAACTGCACATAGCCAGAAGTGCAGTGAGTGATCAGAGAATCATAGAACCACAGGATGGTTTGGGCTGGAAGGGACCCTAAAGCCCACCCAGTGCCACCCCCTGCCATGGGCAGGGACACCTTCCACTAGCCCAGGCTGCTCCAAGCCCAGTCCAGCCTGGCCTGGAACACTTCCAGGGATCATGGGGAAGCCACAGCTTCTCTGGGCAACCCCACCCTCACAGGCAACAATTCCTTCCCAATATCCCATCTATCCCTGCCCTCTGGCAGTGGGAAGCCATTGCCCCTTATCCTGTCCCTCCATCCCTTGGAAATTGTCTCTCTCCATCTTTCCTGCAGCTCCTTCAGGCACTGCAAGGCCACAATGAGGTCACCCCAAAGCTTCCCTTGTCCAGGCTGAACAATCCCAGCTGTCCCAGCCTTTCCTCCCAGCAGAGCTGCTCCATCCCTCTGATCATCCTGGTGCCTCCTCTGGACTCTTTCCAGCAGCTCCAGGTCCTCCCTGTGCTGGGCCCCAGGGCTGGGGCAGCTCTGCAGCTGGGCTCTCACCTGAGCACAGGGGCAGAGGGGCAGAATCCCCATCCCTTCCCTGCTGCCCACGCTGGGGGCTCAGCCCAGGCCATGGGGGGTTCTGGGCTGGGGCAGGTCCAGCTCTCACCCACAGCAGCCCCAAATCCTTCTGCCAGGGCTGCTCCAGCTGCTCATCCCCAGCCTGGATTGATCCCAGGGGTTGCCCTGACCAGGTGCAGCCCTTGTTAAACCTCCTGAGATTCCCATGGGCCACTCCTGGAGCATGTCCAGGTGCCTCTGGATGTCATCCTGTCCTTCAGGGGTGTCACTGCACCCTCAGCTTGGTGTCACCTGCAATCCTGCTGAGAGTGCCCTCGGTCTCTCTGTCATTAGAAGATTGAATGCTTTTAGTTTATTCAGCCTCACAAAATTACCCACCACTCAAATAAACCCATCTGAAATAATTTTACTGTGCTCACAATTCAGGTATGGCAGTAAGGCTCTTGGTGACACTGCAAATCCCACTCCAAAAGATGGCAAAGAGGAGCAATGCAGCTGTTCTGAGTTCACATCTCACAATTTCACAATTTCAGGTACCTGCTCTACCTGAGCCAGGTGCTTTAAGGCTGATCAAAAGGTCTGGGTTATGTGGACCACAGTGAACACAAAGAGTAGGGTAAAGTAGGGAAGGACTACAGCGCTTTTCTAAATGTGTATAAAGGAAAGAGAAAGCCCTACCTAAGGGATGCCTGTTAGCATACACAGAAAAGATATTAATTTGCTAAGGAAGTTTAATGGAAATGTTATTTCTACATGCTAAAATTGCTTCCAGCACTGAAGTGGATGCAGTAACTAAAGAAACTTGTCTCAGTGTGAGGTCGCCCTGTGGTGACTGGATGAACATGGAGCATGATTCTGGATTATGTTGCTGGGGCTATTCACAATCTAAACTGAATCTGCTTTGAATTATGGAGGTAAAATATCTTGTTTTCCCTGTTAATCACATTTAAGGAGAGTCTTTCCAGATCCTCTAGCCCTCGTGCCACCATTCTGCAGCTGTTGCCTGGGCCCCTCAGGGCTGGTGCCGTATTTTAAAATCAATAATACATGTTCTTCCTTTTAAATTCCAGATAGTCTTTATATTATGAGAAGCAGAGGAATTAACCCCCTACATTAAGTGGTAGAAACCTGTTGTATCTCATAGAAAAAACTGCCATGGGTTTCATGATATTTCAAGCTAAACAATATTTTGGCACTAAAACATGCAATATTTCAGAGGGTATTTCTAGTTGGTCTGTTATGAATTGATTTACAAAGCTTTGGTAGCTTTAACTACATTGATGCTACACCCTTATAATTCCCACAGTAAAATTTTTCTAACCTGAAACATTTCTGCCACACACACCCCCAAAAGAATAATATATATATAAAAGAATAATATATATTAAGAAAATATACCCATAATTTTTTTTTTGACACAGCTCTAATCATAATGACCACTGTGATATATTTAATTGGGAATCAAACTGCTTTGCAGCACCAAATATTTACATAAAAGGAGTCAAATCAGAGACAAGCTTTGGAAGCTTTTACTAAATAATGATCCAAAGGGCAGCAGGGACAAAGGAAACACACAGAAAATTAATTAATGCAGTCAATTGTAGAATGAAAGGAATCAGAGCTGTTAGGCAAAATAAGAGTTTCCATGTAAAGGAGGAAGAAACTTGCTGCACACATGCACAAAACCCCACCAAAATACTCCAACCAAAGCCCACCAAACAAGCCAAGCAGTGTGTGCTTCTTGGAGCCTCTCAGCTGTCGTGCATCAATGTGTGAGTGTGCTTGTGTTCCTAGTGTTAGACCTGGGAAAAACTGACCTTGGCTCACAGATCAGCCACAAATGTTTTGCAATTTTAGGTGGCATTTTCCAGACGTATCTTGAAGCATAAATATAAAAAAAATTTATGAAGTTATTATAAGGCTTAACTAGATGCCTCTGTGACAGTCAGGTTAATAAACCCCTTTAAGGCTTTAAGGCATTTAAGGCGTTAGAAAAGTAACAGCTACGTTTACTGCAATGTAATCATCTCCTTTTGTGTGAAGGAAAACTGTGGAAACATCACAATATTGGACAAACTGAAAGCAAACACTGCCCTGTCTTGGGTATGATAATGCTGTGTACACTTCTGTAGACAATGCTGCAACAGTTTAGGTTGGAAAGGACCTTTAAGATCATCCAATCCAATCCTCCCCCATGGGCAGGGACACCTGCCACTAGCCCAGGCTGCTCCAAGCGCCATCCAGCCTCGTCTTGGACACTTGCAGGGATCCAGGAGCAGCCACAGCTTCTCTGGGCACCCTGTGCCAGGGCCTGCCCACCCTCACCCTAAAAGGAATTTTTCCTTATGTCCAGTCTAAATCTACCTTCTCTCATTTTGGAACCACTGCCCTTTGTCCCCTCACTACAGGCCTTCTTTAAAAGTCTCTCTGCATATTTCATAGAAGTCCATTCATGTCTCAGTCTGCATTGATGTTGCCCAGTGTACTCCCCTGCACTTCTGCCAGCCTTTCCCTCCCAGGTGGATTTATTAGCTCTGAAAGATGCTCACATTAACGCAGAGCAAGGACCACTGGCAGCTCTTTGCTCTGTGATCAGCAGCTCATAAGGCAGGGGTAACAAAGAAAGAAGTGAAGGAACACCCTGACTTAGGAGAAAACTTAAATAGGATTTTGAAATGAAAATTCCTTTCACCGAATAATTTAAGATGGAATTGTAAATGTAGCTAATTCAGGGGGTTCTTTGAATTTTAATATACATATAGCTGGCATAAGCCTAGTTCCAATATTTAATCTCTAGGAGGAAGGGAGCCAGTAGCAGCTACTAAGACCAACTGGACTCCCTTTTCAAGATCTTGAAGCCAAACGCACAATGATATTCTAAATTGTTTGTGTGAACTCTATTGGCAACAATAACAAGATGTACCAGCAGCTCTAGCTGGCAGTAGAAATTCTAGAATTAATCAAAAAGTAGCCTTGACTGAAAGGTCTTTGTATATAATGTAGCAGATCACAAAATCTATTGAAGATGAGTACAGAACGCTGTGTGTTTTCAGGCTGCACTTCAGGTAGGAGGAAGCAGCATCCATGTTCTTGAAGAATTTTCTTGAAAACAGGAGTAAACCAGAAAGTTCAGAGACTGGAGATCGTTTCTGAGCTAAAGCCTTCCAATATTTTGCAGGATAACTAAAAATCAAGCAAAGGGGTAACTGGTAGGGTTACTAAACCATAATAAACCCACAAAAACCCCGCTGCTGACAAAAGCATCCAAAATTTTAACCACGGTGAGAGGCGAATCTGGATGTGAAAAGAGGTTTAGCACCAGAAGAAGAATTAAAAGAATTAAACCTCATTATTCCAGGTAAAATAAGAGCCTCATTAGCAGCCAGTAGCAGAGAGGCAAGTCCATGATTATATCTGTGAAGCTGATACAAGACCATTACATCTTCCCATTGTCCTATTGATTTTGAGGCAGGACCTTTAGTTCTATTTTAGGCATCCTTTTTCCCAGATACAAATTACTGCAATAAAATAAACAAACAAACAAACAAACAAAAAATGAAAATCTGTTTCTGCAAACTTTGTGGCAGCTATAAATGTGGAGCTAGGGACAATGTGCATTTATTCCTGGCTTATTTCTGTGTGATGATGACTATGGGCCAGTCGCTTGCTCTTTCCTTTGATAATGATCCTTATTTTTTCCCTGCTGTTTCCTATTTGGATTATAAATGTAGTTATCCCTAAAAGCTACTGTAATATAAACAGCAACAATCTGTCATTTTCTTCCATTGTGTAGAACCAGAAGCATTACAGCAAAGCAAGGATCTCCCAGACAAGAGTAATGGTTTTAATTAAAGAATACAAAACTCAAGTTCTGTATTCATACCTCACTTATCTTGTTATTAAACAAAATAAACCAAAATAAATTCTGAGATCAGTGTGCTGTTTTCTCTAATTTTATAATAACTGAAAATAGCTATAATTTTGAGCAAACCCTTAAAATTTTAATATAGGCACAAAACAGAAGAGAGGTTTGGTTTTCTGCCATGGTATGTTTGAATAAATTGCAAGGACACCCTTAAATTCCTGAAGGAAAATTAGAGGCTGTCTAGAAAAGTTGGATCCTGCTGTTCTAAAAACAACATGTATTTCACTTCACTTAATAATGTATAATACTTGCAATAAGATGCCACTTGTGTCACAGTTATAAACGGGGAAAGCATTAAAATAAATGGCCAAACATTGCATGTCTATAATATAAATTAGGAGACAGACTTGCAGTAATGCTTATAACAAATATCAAGTGATTGCATCTCCTAGGACATTTCTGTCTTCCTTAAGCAATCAAACCCACAGCCTGAAATGCAACGTAGAAGGTGATAGAAAGGGTGAAAAAAAGAGCAGCTTTCTACATGTTAACTACATCACAGAAAAATTAGTAGAGATAACAGAGGGAGGGGCCAAAGTCCCACCTTGGAAGATATGGAATTGTGATCTGCACAACTACAGGAACTCTGAACCACACCCTGAAGCAGTGACAACTCTTATTGAAGAGAAAAAGACCATGTTACTCCTGAAATGCTATTTATCTACGTAGGTAATCTCATTCTGATGAGTTCATCCCCTGTTGGCACTGTATGCCTTTATATGCCGTAACAGTCAAGGGAGGAAAGAAAATCTCCCCATGCAGAACAGCTTCCTTAATACCTTGCAATTTTTATTTAAGGGAACATAATTAAAAAGACACACACAAGCCCATCCAAAACAACAACAAAAAGCCAACAAAATACCCAACACGCCAGTCCCCTTCAAATTCCTCCTTAGTAAAACTAACAGGCTGCTACAGAAGGAATTAATTTAAGGACCTTGTCTTTCCCAAAGAATTCCTAAGTGTTCACATCCATAACCAAAAGTGGATTGGAGCAGACAAGATTTCCTTGCAGGAGAAGAGAAAAAGATCTGTCAGAGAATCTGTTCTTCTGACAAGTGGCATGTAACATTTCAGAGCCTGCAATGGCACGTGCTTTAAGAGATATTTAGCATTCTCCACAGAGTCATTCCAAGAATCTTGGATTATAACCACAGTGGGGCACTGAAGGCTCTGGAGGAATTCTATCATTAACAAAGTCTCTAGATTAGTTTATATAAATATATATATGTATGTAAACACACACACACACATATATATATACACATATACACACAACACACATTCCTCCTTAATACTCTAGGCACTCTTTGAAAGGTTTATCTGTCCCTTCCAGAAAGACCAGATACTTCCACCTGGGGAACATAAAAAAAAAAAAACCAAAGCTATCAAAATCCCCTGGGAAAAAAAAAAAGTCCTCCCAAACACACGCTCAGGGGTTGTAAATGAACCAAGGCAACAAGGGTCATGATGGCATTAGGGGAATGATGTTGATACTAATTAATGGAAATGAATGACAAAGAGATAAAATTGAATTTTTTGCTGAGGACAGAGAAATGGCAAAGAGCTCATTTTCTTTACCACCTTGCACAGATTCTACACCACCTGTAGTTCAATATCTTTGCAATTTAAGCTCTTGAAGCTCATGAAGGTTGGTTAAACTTGAAGATTGTGAAAGAGGTCATGAAACACGAAGGATGTCATAGTGATAGTTTCTAAATGTTTCATTACTGGGGTAAGAGCACTACCAAATTGGCCCCAAAAGGGTGCCATCCATTCTTCTCAACACTCTACAAATGATACTGCACCTTCTATTGTATTTATAGTAGAAGTGACAAAAGCCTGAAGACACGATCCACATCGAAAAAGCCAATCTGCCTCAAGAGTCTTTGCCTCGAGGAGATCCCAATCTGAGTGCAAACCAGACAAAATAAATAGAAACGGGCTGTAGGGTGTGTTCACAGGGGTTTTATAGCTGCGGTGAGGGACGGTGAGGGCTGGAGGGGGATAACTGCAGAGCCACGAGCTGAAATACAAGTCTGGATCTTTAACAGTCCCTCTGTCATGCAGAAGATTGCCTGCTGTGCCCAGCGAATACCACTGAATAGCCACAAAAATAGCACTGATGTCCTCAGGCAAACATATCATCCATGATTTGTCCAACACATGGGGTTTGGAAGTATCTTTTACATGGATCCCAGTGGACAAGGCAGCTTAGCATTTATACTAAAGGGGAGTGTGCAGGGGCAGGCAGATTTTGGTGGGATCTCTTTAAACGTGCCTTTCATCCAATCATTGATGACTTTTCCCTCTTCCCAAGCTGCTGCAATTCGTGGTGCTTCTGATGGACAGCAAAGGTAAGAGGGTCTGTCATGGGAAGGTAAACAGGGCTGCAGCACAAACACTCTCACCTCGATGAGTGATTACCCTGCCTTGGCCACACCATCCATCTCCCACAGCAAAGGGGCTGAGGAGCCCAGAACCACACACAATCCAGTGCTTTTCACAGGGCTGTTTACAGCCAGGACCGACATCCCCAGAAGGTTAGAGAAAAATTGACCAAATGTTTCTCCCTTCTTGGATTTTGAAGTTTACTCTTAAGAGCCAAATACTCATTCTCCAAACCCCAAACTGTCTGTGGTAAAAGGACAGCAAATTAGCATTGGCTTTACATCTGGCAGGAGTTTTACAATCAGTGCTGCTTATTGCAATGTAGTTCTGTCAAGCATTACTATTATCTGAATGCCTGTTACTCCCTTAATCTATCTAATTCACCTTGCTATGGGCTTGCTCCAAAAAAAATTAAGGCAGTGGCAAAAAGGACCCCTTTAACTTGAGAGCGTTCATGATCAATCACTTACATGGTCCTAATATTTTTAATGCCAGCCTGTAGCTCTGTGAGAAACCACAGAAGCTCCTGCTCACTGATGTAATTTTAAAAGTAATTTTAAGACTACCACCTGTCCTTGTAGCCGGCAGTATATTGCAAGTGGTCCTTATTTACTCAAATAAAACTTGGCTGAATTCTTTTAATACTCCACAGCAGTTTCCACTGGCTGTCTTTAGTTTCTATGGAAACATATGCAATTATTATTTTGTCACACAGGACTGAATTGCTGCATAGACTCCCTGTCCACAAATGGGTACTTGAACCCTTGAATGAAATATCTCTACCCTCAGCTCCAGAAATAAAGGTTTGTTGGGTATTCAAAGGCCATTTTGTTTCCCAGCATTAAATGATTGTAATGGGGGAGAAAATTTGAATTGTCATGGCATAATCTTTAATGCATCCTCCTAAATCCCAGAGCTTGAGGATCTCAACAATCTCCCATCTTCTAGTTGAGGACGATATTAGGGTAAAAATAACCATTATAAAGAGGAAGATAGGGTTTCTGTGGGAGAAAGCCTCATTGTCTTGCCAAGGGGGTCATTGCTTTCCTACTGATCTGCAATTTGATTGATTCTTCTACTTAAAATATTCTGCTGAGCTGATCATGGTTGTTGAGGCTGTTTCACAGACCTTTTAAATTCTGACCTCTTTAATCTAGTTTATATTTTCATCTTTTATGGTTTGCACCATGAAAAACCTGAGCATGTTTTTAGGCAGCTTGTATTCAGGTAATGCTGTTTGACGTGCAAAACACATAAACATAAATCCATTAGATGGAGTGCAAAACAACCTCTGTAGTGCCAAGGCATAATCCCCCACCCCCAAATCTCGGTGTTTATCCTTCAGGTAGTCCTGAAGCCAAGTCCAGTCCTCACGGACAGGAGCAGAAGGCAGGCAGCTGTAAGATGGGCTGAATTCTGCCAGCAGACCTCAGGGAGATAATTCCTGTGGCCTTTCCTAAAGCATGAATCATGACTTGGAGTCAGGGCACTTCAGTTTAGGGACAGAACCACTGGACTTCAGACGAAATGGACACAAAGTGAAGAAGAGATGATCTAAAGTGCAAAAGCCTGCTGCAGAAACCTGGCTTTAGCATTGTGGCAGCCAAAAGAAAAATAACCTTTCTCAACTCTCACACCATTCTGCAGGAAAATGACCATCTTTTTAATGTTGGAAAGCATTTTCTTTTATTTTCTTCTTGACTAATTTCAATTTCTGGTTGGAGGGGGGGTTGTTTGCTTTGTTTTTTGAAAATATTTATTTATTTATTTATTTTTCCTTATATAAGATCTCTTTGGAGCACAGAGGGGCAATATCTTCTATAAACAAAGTGTTAATTATGAACACCTTGTACATAACAGTGACCAGGTCGTCCACTAAGTATCACAGGGAGATTTATTACTAAGACATGAAAAATGGTCCAGAAACTTTTTGCTAGGGAAACTCAGCGAATATTGAGGAAAATATACCACTTACATGGTGCTGGGAATTGTCTTATTCTAGTTCTAGACCCAGAGCAGTTACGGAGCAGCTCTCTTATTTGGGAGGAGGGTGGAAGCAGCATGTTGTCCCCACATCAGATAGATGGGAATGGATAAAAGACGACTTTTCCTTCTTTTGCCGGTGACTGGTTCAGACATTGGACATGGCTGCAATCCTTCTCCTCCTTGAGGAGAGATCTTTCTCAGAAGTGATTGATGGATGAGACTTTCTGCCCCCAAAGGACACCATGCCAATGACAAAGAGACCCAAAGCTCCTTCTGAGGGTCGCACGAGGTCACATCACAGTGAACTCAGAATTAGCACTCCATTACATCTTTCCTCCCCTTTCCTTTCCTCATCAAATACCAACCTCAAAACAGCAACAAAAAAAAAAAAAAAAAAAAAAGCAACAAAAAAACCAAAGAGAAGAGAAATCATGCAAAGTTTAGAAGTGTAAATTTTTGGGTTGACCCCTAAAACCAGGCTGTCCCTGCATTCTATCCAGATACTGGGAGTCTTTTATTTATTTGTCTTTTCATTCTCTCACACTCAAAATGGCTCATGAATTTCCCATGTCTCAGTTCATCTGAGGGAGACTTTCAGCCCATTTCCAGCGTGTGCTGAGCCACATTGAAGGCACCAGTCACCTGTGCAGTACATTTTCAGAACCTTTGAACAGCAGTGATTGAGCTGAGCTGTAGAAATAATCAGCTTCTCTCCTCAGGCTCCACTACAAGGTAAGTGATTGGTGGAGATGCTGTTTCAGACACCACTCATGATTCTCCTGGTTTGCTACTACAGGAGTGGAGTCACTGAGCAGTGAATCTAATTTAGTGCATGAGCAGCACTCATGTTCTGCATGACAATAACTTGCAAATACTTTCTCAGACACTACATTTTCAGGCTCAGGAGCCCACTCCAATTAAAAACAGATTGTCCTTAATAGAATCTATAAATGTGAACTAGAGTATCTGTTCTAATTTCTTTCGCTAGATTTTCTTTCCTTTGTAACAAGTTTACCCCAACTGTTTTCAGCTTTATTGTCCTGATAAGACAGCAAATTCCATTTCCTGCCATCTGTTGCTAAATTTGCAATTTTCCACAAGATCACTAGGTATATAGAGGGGGGAATTTGTTTGTTACTTTGGAGAACTTACTATAGATAGACAAAATGATTCTTACATTTTTGGCTTGCCAAACCCTAGCCTGATGGCTCAATTTGCAAATATTAAAGAAAAAAATGATTAAGATTCTGCTCCTACATTCTCTTCTTTGCGAGGGACTTTGTCAGTTTCCCAATTCCACCTGTTCCTTCAAACTTAACAGTTTATTTTCTTGGATGTGATGGTTTCTTAAGCTTGTTTTTCATTCAAGTGGTCTTTTGCATTCCGTGTTAATCACTTATGTGTCAGATTTTGACGGACCATTCCTTTCAATTCCCAAGAATTTGTAGAGGTGAGTAGTTTTGCTGTAGCACAGTTCAAGTTACTGTGTACTCCTATGGAGATACACTTGCTCTTTCTGTTTACTCCTAAATCTACACATAATTGCTTGTGAAACTCACACCTCCTTGATGTTCTTCAAAGGCCGGGAGAGATCGTGTGAAAATCCATCCATGAGGATGGTGCTGGTAATTAACTGAGACCTTACAGCAAACAGATGTTCATAAATTCTCTGAAACTGGGGGGATTTTCAGAAAAAATGCAGTCATATATGAACACAGAGAAGTTCTCAAATGTGTAGGCACAAAGGGGATACTCACTAAGGATAAATCCTCATAACTTGGTTCCTGGTTCTGAGACTTAGGATAACCTCCCTGCCACTGAAGTGTTCTCGTTTGGGACCCCAAAGGAACCACTGGTGCTTGTGTTGGTTTAAGGTTGCATGGGTTCCCACCCGGATTCCGAGGGGAAAAGGCTTATTTAGCAGTATTGCCTAGCAGTGCTGTCTACCATTCCTATGAAGTTCTGGAAGCGCTCAGCTAATATCTACAAAATTTGGAAAAGGTCGGAATTATCAAGAACATGGAGTTTTATGAAAATAAGATAGTCCATAGAATGGAGAAACTGTTAATTTGCAGTGTGAGCCCAAATAATCCAGAGATTCACATGGGAATTCAGCAATGAGAGGCTAATTTATAGGGGAACAGGACTTGCTAGTTTCAGCATTTACAGGACTATTTTCTCTTTGAATAATTTTTTTGCTTTTTTTTTCTTATATTTTTTTTTAAAACCAAAGTTTCCAAAAAAACCATCCAACTATTACTTCAACATATTTTTTAAAAGCATAAAGAATCAGCATACATTTTAACCATAGAACACAACATGTTAATATGCATTTACATTATTTATCCTTCAAAGGCTTTTGCTAAGGTTGGTATATTTACATTACTCCTACTTGTTTTGAGGTAAAGCAATGTCACCTGTTATTATTCATTTCTTGTTGACCTGCTAAGTATTTGTTATTAAATTTATGTTTCTCCTAGTGGGATCTACCCTTTTAAGAACTTTAGGAGCCCAGAAATGGCACTGCAGTAATGTGTGGAAAATAGTTCCATGTTTAGCTTTAGTTAAGTACACCATCATCACCTCGTAAATGTTTGCAATACCAGATGCTTACAAATAAACAGCTAAAAAAAAAGGAGAGACTCTCCACAGAAAATTAGGGAGGGGGTTAAAATGCATTTAATATTTTCTCTTATTCATTCACCAGAAGTGTAACAGATCAGTGAGGAAAATAAAAATTATTCCAGGAAAGTTGGTACCTGAGGCCATGTCAGCAGCAGGTCTGGTGCTTAACATACATCCAGAAGAACACAGAGTACAGAAAAGTGGATTTAATGAGTATTAGTCTTCTATTAAAAGTAATTTTTTTTTTTAATTGCTAAAATCCTACTCGGTAATTTTTTTTTGTGTAAAGAAACTTTAGAAATTTTTGAATTACTTATTGTTAATATTCTTTGTACCCTATCTCTGTGATATCTGCCAGACTGAGAGCAAGATTTTCTGCAGATCAATAAAACTCCCTCTTTGGAATTAACCTGAATCCTTTTAGATATGGATACAGTTAAAATTAATGAAATTGAAGTATTAATATTTAATTACTGGTAAACTTACATTTTCTCACAAATAACAACAAAAAGGAATGGGGAAAAACTTAAGCAGTAAGAAATTTCTTTTCTTGTGACTCAGCTGGTCATAAGTAAAACAATCAAAGACTATGAATCAAGGAAAATTTGATTTTTTATAAAAAGGCATTTTAATTTAGAGTCACTCTAAAGGAGAACCCTGATTCTTATGCCATGAGATCAGTGGGCATCTTCCAGCTGATGCCAACAGCCATTAAAAAACTTCCTTTGTGATAGAGTTTTCACATGACACATGGCAGCAATTCTAACTCCAGCTGGGTTTCAGCACAGTTTAGATGGCTGCAAATTTTTATCTTGTAATTAGTGGGCAATGAGAACCATAAGTCAAACACCCTTTTATGCAGAGCTGTTCACAGCTCCATTAATGTATATCTCCTCTGTATCTATGTAACTTCTATCCCTCTAACCACTCTCTCGCTGCTCCATCCATCCAGGTGCCGGTGTAGAGCTCCCCACATGGATGCCACTACCAGGACACTCTGGGGCACGTCCTCAGGCTCAGATGTGCTCCTTAAAACCTCCTTCCCCCTCTCGCCATGGCTCTGGGGCTCAGGGAACAGTGACAGCTGTAACTCTGGTGCTCAGGTCACCAGTGCCCAGCCAGTGCCCCTCACCCCTGCACAGCCCACCTGGGCCACAGGAGCTCAGCAAAGATTCTCTTCATGCACTCCCATGCTCAGCCGAGTATTTACACTTCCTCCAATATTTTTATGATGACCCCAATGTCCCCTAAACAGCCTTCCAGCTTTTTATATTCCTCATCCTCCTTGAAGGGTGAATTCCACAGAAGAGGACTGAGTTTCCAGGCAGTACATTCCCTTTTGTAAGAACACGGGAGCTGTTAAGACTCCAGTCATCATGTAACTATTCACAAGTGCTATGCTACAATCATCTACTTTTATGGGAGTTTGGAAGATGAATATAAAATAACATAATCCCCAGCTGTGCTGTTATGTGCAAAGCCATCCCATTAATCACACTCAGTTTTACTTTACAGCTTAAAGGTATGCAAAGTGTTGCTGCCATTCAGGTGCCTTAGTGCTGGCAGTTGCACACCTTAACTGCATTTTAAAAGCTATCTTCTCAAGAAATTAAGCACTCAATCTTTTCCTTTCCTCCAGTGGAAATGGTAATTCAACACCTTCTGATGTCAACAACATATGCAGAGCCGCCTAAAACTCTAGGTGAGCAAATGAAACCTCAGCACGGTGACAGCTTCCAGACCTGAACACAACTTGTTAACCACGAAAGAAAAACCCAAAAGTAGTTCAATAAATCTATTTCTTTACAGGTTATCTGAACTGATTTAGGTTCTGTTCTATTCCATGAGGCTACTAAGCACGAATAAAAGTACATGGTAAACCTACATTGTTACGGGGACAAGAGATTAGATTATTTGGGGTTCACAAGCATGAATTCGTGCTAGACTGATATTGCCAATAAAGACATGAAATTCGTCTTAAGGTCTGTGGGAGCTTGCAGACCTAAGAGTGCCAACAAGGGGCACTTAGAACTGCTCACTTCTTTCCTGGAGCTGAAAGCATTGACAGGATGGTTGGGTTTGAACTGTGAGCAAGCAACTGAGTTTAGATCTAAAAGAAAAGGATATGAATTAGATTAGGCATTAGGAAAAACTCTTCCCTGTGAGGGTGGGGACACCCTGGCACAGGGTGCCCAGAGAAGCTGTGGCTGCCCCTGGATCCCTGGAAGTGTCCAAGGCCAGCTTGGATGGGGCTTGGAGCAACCTGGGCTAGTGGAAGCTGTCCCTGTCCACAGCAGGGGGTGGCACTGGGTGGGCTTTAAGATTCCTTCCAACTCAAACCATTCCATGATTCCATGATTCTATACCACAAGGTCAGGAAGAGAGAAAACGACTGCAAATGGTTATTACTTTTTACCAATTTTCTTCTAAATCATCAAGGCAATACCTCCCATCAGACCCTTGGAAATGATGTGAAACAGCCTTTTCTTTCGAAGTGTGGAAAGTTCCGTGACTCAGAGGGATTAATCTGTGACGTACCCCCCTAAAATAAAGCTTCTCAAAGACTAAAAGCAGAAACCACAAGTCAGGGCAGTTTTATAACATTCCTGAGGGTGGATTTGAGAAACCATTTATGATTTTTTTTTTTTTAAGAGGCAAACTTCGGTGCATCTTAACTTGTATGCTCAAGAAATTTTTACTTGACAAATTTGAAGGAAAATTGTATACTTTTGTTAAAGAAAGAGTTCTGCAAATGTTCTTTTATCATAGGTAAACATGAATATGATTTTGTGTGCACAGGGTTGTATATTTTATATCAAGTATTAGGGATTATGATCTGCAAAGGAATTCCTGGCTGTGTTTACTGTTAGGATTAGATATTTAAACCAGGAATTGCATAAAAATTTCATGGACACAGGATATCAGTTCCAGTTCACTATCACTGTTGTACACAGGGTAACAAGAATATACTGAATGCTCTTGCAAACTTCAAAGGTGAAAGAGATTAAATAGGTTTCTTGTAAAATAAATTTGAAAGTTCGGGTGAGATGTGTGATCCCATAGACTGTGAGCCTTGCAATGTCATGGAATTCACAAATGCATGGCACCATTCATCTGAATTTGTCTATAGAGCTCTATAACCAGATGACTGTCTGCTATTCAGCAAAAAAAAAAAGAAGAAACAGGCCCTGGAGTCATTATTTGCCAAGATTCACAGGTGCCTCCTGTAGAAACCCTCTTTATAAAGCTTCACTGCTCTGTGGCAGGACACTAATCTCTATTCAGTGCAGAGAAATTCCGCCTTTCACGGACAGAGGGTCTATTTTTGTCTTTGAAGTTAATCCAACCCTAAGTTGCAGCAACACTTGGAAACCCAGATGTAGACATTCTGTATAGACTTCCTTTTAAATATTCATGGCTGGAAACCTGTTTCTCTACTTCTATCATTCGAAGCTGAGGATTCTGGCTTTTATGGACTTTTGCTCATCTCTTCATCCACAAGTAAAATGTTTTCTCTTCCACACGGTTGATGTTATATCCAAATGTGGATATCCAGAGAGGAGTAGTCGGAATATGCAGCAGATGGCCAGCAGAAGAAAGAAAAAATCACTTAATGTTGAACAACCTCATACCAGTGGCAAGACTCATTAAACCGTGGGCTGGACTCAGCAAGACAGAAACTGCTGCTCAAGGGTTTTGCGAGGTATCGAGGGCTAAATTGATGAAACAGAAAGTCTGCATGCTGGCCTGGGATTTGCTACATTGGTCTCTGCTCAGAGCTTATTTAACTGAAGTTTTGTCAAGGAAGGCTGGGCCAGCCCCGTCAGCAGCTCAGCTTTCCATTTCCCAGTGCCTTGCTCCCATCTTGGACACATTTGCCAACTGTCTCATTTATATTTATACTCTATCTTAGCCATCACTCCAGGAATGATCCAACCCAGTAGTGCTTGCTGCAGATAATGCACTGATGAAGCAATCTACACAGATGGCAAGCTATCAACTTACATTAAAAAAATCATCAGTTATTGTTCCTATTTTTTTCCAAAATTAAGGCAGCTTTGTTCAAAAATCTGTAGAACAGTACATGCACAGTTCCAAGGACACAATGCCTTTGGGCTCTTCTAAGGCCAATTAAAGAATTTTTTAGGATTTCATCTTAACTATCAACACGCAGCTTCTTAAATTTGGAAGATTTAAAAAAAAAACAAACAACACAACAACATAATAAAAGTTTAAGATACTGATCCTGATTTTGGATCCTGTTGGAAATATCTTGTTCAAAATAGGGAATGGAAATATAATGAACAAAGTCTAAGCCATGTTGACAGAGACTTCTAATTGCTTTGTAAAAGGAAATGCCTTTCAAAAAGTTAATTGCATTCCAAATTTCTTTTTTAACACAAAGACATACATTAATTTCAATTAACACAACAAACGCTGATGTTTGCTGTACTTTTACGTAACAACAGAAGTTTGAAGGCATACTGAAGTTTTTTCCTGACGTATGGGTAGGGCAGGAACTAATTATCTAAGAATCTGAATGACTAAAAAGCCATATAGGAAAATAATTAAAAAAAAATTAAAGTTTGGGGGTTTTTTTAATAACAAAAACCTGGAGAAAAATTTTGTGGTAAATATGGTGGCAGCTTCACAATGGGAAAAAAAAAAACTTGCCTTTCTGTAGAGGTTGTAATTACATTTATAGTTTCTTGAGTTTAAAGCAAATCGACTCATTCCAAATTAAGCAAAGAGAAAGTGATTATTAGCAGAATTCAGAGAAGACTTCAGTTTGGTTTGGGCTATCTTCTTACTTTAATATCTCAACAATTGAGAGGAGTCAGTTATTAAAGATAATAAAATATAACTATGTTAGAAAATTAGCAAGTGTCACCTTTTGTCTGGAGTGCCATTAGTTCTGCTCCTTGCAATAGATAAGTATTTTATACTCACCATCACCTATAGCTTCAAAGATGGGTTTCTAGAAGTCTGATAATATTCTGACCGGGATAAATTCCTTACAAATTAATTGGAACTAATGCCTTCTGCAGCTTTGCTGTGTTATCTGCTGCTTGAGGGGGATTTTGTAATGATCTGTGCTCATCCATTTTAAACTACTGCACTGATTGTATCCTGTTAATACGTCCCAGGGTCCAAAACAAAGGGTAAACAGACTATATGTCCTGAATCAGCATTGTCTTCCTGGGATAGATCACATGGGATCCCAGAGTGTGATTTCTGTGAGTTCCTCGTATGAATTCTGATGCCCTTCTGTGGAAAAAGGCTCCTCCTGCCATTTCCTGCAGAGGTGTGGGTTGAAGCCATGGGACTGGCTTGGAGATTTGATTTTTCTCTTTGTCATTGGTCATTATGCAGTTGTAGAATAAGGAGACAACTGTTTAATTCCAAAACACTGGTTGGGATGCAATGTGGAGGAAGGAAACTTGACAGAAAGGCAATCTTGTTTTCATTTCAAAGGTTGCTTTAAGGCCCTGATCTCCTTCACTTTTTGGTGCAATAAAATTCATTTGCATCCTCTCAGCCTGAAGCTTTTCTGTTTCCTGCCTAAAAATGACTCTCAAATTGATTTTTTTTTTTTTTTAAAGAATATTACTGATAACACAGTGCTTTATATTCATTTTCTGGGGTATGTTTGTGGCACTTCTCCAAAAGAATAAAAACATGGGGAATTTGCATCAGTGCAAGTCTATGCCTTTTGTACAATAACAAAGGATAGGGAGGACAGAGCTGGAAGGTGCTTGGAGCAACCTGGTCTGGTGGAAGGCATCCCCTTAGCCATGGCAGGGCATGGAACTGGATGAGCTTTAAGGTCCTTTCCCACCCAAACCACCCAGGACTGAAGGATTCCGGTTTGTTTTTGTCAGAGTCTCTGGGTGCAGTCCTGGAGCTACGTCGTGTTTGTAAGAAATCTGTCAGGGATGTAAATGTTCTGGCAACACAGAAGATGAGGTGAGTCCCTCAACAGCAAAGCTTGTCCCTGGGTGACACCTGTGCACACCACAGCCAGCAGAGAATAAAACAACACTGGGCTCATTGTTTATCACGGGCTTGCCTTCACCCCTCCAGCCGCGATCCCTCCCACGGAAAGGTGACGTATGTTGGCAAGACAGAGCAAGCCTGGACCTGCTGCTCATTCCTGTCCCTCCAGGAGCACAAAGGACTGGATGCTCCTGGGCTGTCTGCCTGGCACCTCTTGGGAGACATAAATTCATTCCAAAACTGGGGAAGGCAGGAAGGGAGAAGGACAAGGGGAGGGGGCAAAGGCAGTGGTGTCATATCCCTGCTGACAGCAGAGATGTTGATATTGCTCCTCGGGGTGATCAATGTATGTTGTGTTTACCAATCTGGATATAGCTACACACACGTGATACCTGTAATGAATTCTTAATTTGAAAATTTTAATTTTGCAGAGGCTTCTTTATGTTTCTAAAACAATTAAATACTCTTGTATATAGTTTTTTCTATTGCTTTTGTTCAAAATTACACTTGAAAGTATCCATGGTAATTATGCACAAACTGAATTCTTATCTAACAGTTCAATTTCAGAAAAATCAAATGTTTCCCTACCCTTTACCCTTCAACTTCTTTCTATCAATTTATTTTGCTCTTATCAAGAGCATATGAAAGAATAAAGAGAATATATTACACCAAAAATTAACTAAATTCTGGTTTATAAAAGACATAATAGATTGTAAATAAGAAAGAATTATAAACTTTTGATAATTATGAAGCTGAGTTATGTATATATGAGTTATTTCTCTCTTTGTGTTGCAAATTGAAAAACACCCTGGTAGGAATCAGTCATATGAAACTTTGCATAAATCTTTTCATGAACTCATGGAATGGTTTGGGATGGAAGGGACTTTAAACCTTATCCAGTGCCACCCCCTGCCATGGGCAGGGACACCTTCCACTGTCCCAGGGTGCTCCAAGCCCCGTCCAAGCTGGCCTTGGACACTTCCAGGGATCCAGGGGCAGCCACAGCTGCTCTGGGCACCCTGTGCCAGGGCCAACTCACCACCCTCACAGGCAACAATTCCTTCCCAACAGCCCATCTAACCCTGCCCTCTTTCACTGGAATATTCACCATTATTTCCTCTTGTAATTTCCCAATTGAAATTGGAGCTATGTCAACATTTCAGCCATTCTTTAAACTGCATTCCAATAGCTCATCTCTGGAGTTTTTTCCTTTTCCTCCTGAACCATCTGAGTTCTCCTGTGGTTTACTCTGCATTATAAAGGGGGAATGATGGAGTTCTTAACTGTGGTGGAAGGAAACCCCTTTTCCCAATGAGCCCAGGATTTTCACATCCCAAGTCTTGATCCTAAACTTGGTGTTGCCCATGTTCCTCGTGCAAGAGCCTCTGCATTTTTCAGTGGGCCCTCTGTGCTGATTTTAGAAGGGAATTCTCGGCTGAGTGTGAAATTATCACACGTAATAAACACCAATACAATGACGTTCTTGGACTGTTTTGAACATTTTCCACAATTCTTTTTCATTTGTAATTATTTATAAATAAATTTCAGCCTGCGGTGATGCCTTCTACAACTCTACAGCTGTGCATGATGTGAAAACAAGCTTTTCTAAAGCTGTGGCACATCCACGGCTTCCATTGGCAGTGGCTGATTTGTCACTGCGAGGAGCTGTGTGACAGCTCTGTCACCGCACTCTTTGCACACTCCTGTCCCCGCCGGTTCCAGCTGGTTCCAGCCGGTTTGCAGCTGGTTCTGAGCCCCCTGCCCCGCTGTCCGAGTGCCGGGTGCTCAGCCTCGGCCTCCTCCGTGCAGGGGCGCAGCTGCGAGGCACGGGCAGCCCCGCAGGAAGCTGAGGAGCACCGTGACTCCTGTGCTGCCCCTGGCGCGCAGGCGGCAGCAGCAGAGAGCCGGGCAGCGGCCCCGCACAGCCCCAGGGGCTGCGGGCAGGCTCTGCTGCACTCGCTGCGGCGCGGCTCCCGGGCCATGCTGAGCAGGGTGGCGGCTGTGATCCGGCGACGCGGCCAGCAGCCGGGGACACAGCGGCACCTGGACCAGGGCACGGGCTCAGGGACGGCGGCAGCGGCCCCCGCAGCAGGGGCACAGAGCCGGGCAGCTGCCCCGCACAGCCCCTGCTGCGCCCCCAGCCCCTGGCCCGGCCAGCTGGAAGCTGTCGGTGGGCAGGGAGCAGGGGCAGTGCTGGGAGGGCAGCTGGAGGAAGACTTGGAGGTGGACAGCCTCCAAGAGCTGTCCCACAGAGAAGAACGTGGGACAGATGCAAGCTGGGGAAGTGGAGAGGCCCCCTGTGAGGCCACGCGAGGCATGGGCAGAGCACGGGAACCTTCACCCGTGCACAGCCACAGGCCCAGCCCCAGCTCTGCCCAGCAGAGCCCCTCACAGCCGGAGAAGGGCCTCGACCCCATACCCGGCTATGGACCGCAGCTCCCCCAGCCCCTCGCCCAGCCAGCTGGAAGATCTCGATGGGCAGGGGGCAGGGGCAGAAGCAGAGCTGTGCCTGTCAGAGGCACCATCTGAGGAGGGGTCCCGCTCCAAGGAGCTCAGGTCTGTGTGCAGTTTGCCAGGGCTGTCCACAAAGTGGGCAGAAGTCACACACCTGAGCTGGAGCAGTGAGGAGGAGAGCAGCTCAGGGTCCCTCCCATGTGAGGAATGGCCAGAAGACACACAGCAGAGCAGGAGCACTGGGGAAGAGAGTGGCTCAGGCTCCTTCCCGTGCAGGTCATGGGCCGAAGACATGCACCTGAGCTGGAGCAGTGAGGAGGAGAGCAGCTCAGGGTCCCTCCCATGTGAGGCCTGGGCCGAAGACGGAGACCTGAGCGGGAGCATTGCTGAAGACAGCGGCTCAGTGTCCCTCCCCAGCGAGTTATGGTCGCAAAGCAGCGACCAAACTGCAGCTGTGCCCATGCCGAGGCCGTCCCCCTTCAGGAGGGCACTCAGGGCTCTGCGCAGGGTGTTCGGGAGCCTCAGACACCTCATTCCAGTGCTCCAGGCATAGAGGCCATCCCACCATGGCTCCGTGGGGATGCCAGTGGTGGAACACCCACGGAGGGATGAGCCCTGCAATGAGCCCTGGAAGGATCTGTCCTCCCTCTGCTGTGCTCCCCACACCGCGTGTGTTTGTGCACAGGCACCTGAGCCAGGCCCTGCACAAAGCAGATGCCATGGCTGGAGTATCTGGAATGCCTTTGCATTGTCCCAGGCATCCATCACAGCTGTTGGCATCCGACTGGCAGGCTTGGCATGGATAGGAGCCCTTCCCCAACCAACCGGGTTTAAAGGCACCTTCACCGATCTGGCAGGTCCTCAAAGACAGACCCTGGTTCTCTTCTTTGGGACACAAACATGACTAGAAAACAAGACACGGCAAAGCAAGTGCCAAAGCAAGTCAGGGTTCTGGTCTGAGTAACCAAAACCCTGACTATGGCATCGACATCATCTTCATTGATCTGGACAAGACGATCCAAGGGCACCCTCAGTCATTTGGCAGACGACACCAAGCTCAGTGGCAGTGTCGATCTGCTGGAGGGCCAGGAGGCTCCTGACTGAGGGGCCATTGTAGCTGCTGCCCCAAGGATTGGAGGAGCAAAACTAGGAGAATGAATAAAGTCTGTAGGGTAAAGTCGGGGTAGATGTTAGTAGAGCTCCCTGCTAGTATTTTAGATAACAGAATAAAGGCCAATCTCATGCCTTCTATTCCTATTTAATTGATAAATTACAAATGGGCTCAGCCTAGGTAGTGGCATAAGAAAGCCAAGAGCTCTGAAGGTTTAAACTAGACATTGGTTTGTAAAGAAAAGGGGTAGGAAGCTCTTTTTGTTCCTGATAGATAATCTTATTCAGCACTTGTTCTGGAATCTGTTCCTCTGGAATATGTTCCTTAGGCAGTGGAGCTGTAGCTGTTGCTCAGTTAGAACAGGTTAGATATAGACAAGATGATTTCATTGAAATAAAATGATTGAATAAAGTGATTGAATTGATAAATCAGAAGTGCTTGTTGTTTTCATTGCGCTGCAGTCGTTGATCTGGGGGGAAATGCTGGAGCCCGAAGCCTTTTGGTTCTGGGGCGTTGCAGGGTGTGCTGGATGGGGCAGAGGAGAAAGGCGCTGCCTGGGCCGGGAGGGATGCGGGGACAGCAAGTCCTTGTGACTCCTGGGGCACAGGGCGGTTGTTTGATGCAAAAGCCCCTTTTTTGGGTGCAGTTCTCCTCGCCAAGAGCTGCCCTGGTGCAGGGATGATTCTGTAGGATCTCTGCGGGAAGGAGTGCTCTCAGCCATGGCAAGGAGATGTGGCACAAGTCCGTGTTGTGCAGGGAAGCAGCTCCCAGGCCGTTTTGTGGAACTCCTTGTGAGGCACACAGGCATTCTGCTGCCAGGACATTGGATCCCACTCCCTGGAGCAGGTGCCCCCAGAGGTGCTGCAGCACTAAAATGCAGTTGCCAGTGCAGCTCTTGCTGCCTCGGTGAAAATCTCCTGAGACAAGGAGCCTGGCAGGACACGTGCTTGGCAACAGCCAGTGTGCGGCTGAAACCTCCAGGATGGCCCAGAGTGCCACGCTGGACACTGCCTGTCCTTGGGGTTCAGAGCAAAGCAGATGCTTGGTGTGTCTGTGCAGGGTGCGGCTCCTGCTTGCTCCCAAATGAGCAATTGCCAGGAGATGTGTGCAGAGCTGCCTGGGCTCCCTGAGCAGGCCTGGCAGGGGCTGCAGCACGTGGGGTGGCAGCGCAGCCTTGCGAGGCTGTGAATGTCTTGGTGCTCGCCCAGAGGGGGAATGGTGTGGGCTGAAAGGCTCCGTGCTTGCCAGGCTGTTGCAAAGGAAAGGGAGAATCCTCCTGAACTCAGGCAAAGGGGACCTGCAGCCCACTGAGGCGGCTGCTGAGCACCTCCTGCACCAATCCAGTGCTAAGGAGTGGAGTCCTGGAATCATGGAATGGTTTGGGTTGGAAGAGACCTTAAAGCTCATCCAGTGCCAACCCCCTGCCATGGGCAGGGACATCTTCCACTAGCCCAGGCTGCTCCAAGCTCTGTCCAACCTGGCCTTGGACACTTCCAGGGATCCAGGGGCAGCCACAGCTTCTCTGGGCACCCTGTGCCAGGGCCTCCCCACCCTCGCAGATAATTCCTCCCTAATATTTAATCTAACCTGTCTATGCAATCTTCAAATTTATCTGTTCAAAGCAAATATATGTCCTTAGGTAAGATGACCTGTGGCACAACCCTGAAGGGTAAAGAATGGTGTTTGATGTCCCTTTGAGGAGCTAGTACCTCACTTTCTGAGCAATCTCACAAAGTAAATTGCATATGACTTAACCCAGGTGAGGAATATCAGACACTCAC